>NC_143396.1:233975214-234283714 GCF_052110815.1 Crocodylus siamensis | reverse complement strand
TCAAGGATTTGGGTCCAGAAATGAACTTTGTGATGTAACTTTTCAAGTTAATCTCAGCCATTAGTATACTTTCATATGTGAATAATTCCTTATGTTGCTTGCTTTCAACCTACAAAACAGTATGTGCAGTACAGATTCTTGACATACAATGGAAAAATTCACAGATGTTTAATTATAGCTTGTTAGACATGCAAGTAGCATGTTTTCCTTATCATCATCAGAAATCAACATCAGAATATAAGGCTTTGTGGATTTGATTGTGCAACTGGAAGAGGTGTGTGTGATGGGTTCTGTTGTTTTGCAACATAGGATGGGCCCCTTCTTGATAAATACTTTTCCTGAAGCACTAATCCTACTTAAAACCTTGTGTTTAAAGCAAAGCATCTACAAGTTGGGGGGGGACTAGCAGATATGCTGGAGGGTAGGACTAGGATTCAGCATGACCTAGACAGATTGGAGGACTGGGCCAAAAAAAAATCTCATGAAGTTCAACCAGGACAGCTAGGGATAGACATTACACATAAACCAGTTTATGTGATCAGAAACTAGTTTAAACTTGTAACAGATGTTCAGTGCACATAAACCAGTTTGAGAATGGCTGAAACTGGTTTGAGATAAACCTTGTTAAATGTAGTATCAGACTTAACTGATTTGGCTCAAACCGGTTTATGCAGTGTCTGTCCCAGACACCCGCAGCATCCCAGCATGCTGAGGGTTACCGTAAGTCCAGGTTTTCCCAGATATGTCCTCTTTGTTGTGTCTGGGCAGATTTTTAGAATAAGAGCAAATGTCTCGGTTTTCTGCTCTCCTGGGCTGGCTCCTTGGTGCTGAGAGCAGAGGGAAAGGTGATTGGCTGTTGGGGGTCATGTGCTCCCTGCACAGGCTCCAGCAAGGTAAAGCGACAGAAAGAGTGTATGTGTGCGTATCTGAGAGAGAGAAAGTGGGCATGCGTGCAATGCAGGACCTGCTCAGGCAGCAGGGCAGGGGTCTGCAGGTTGGGAGTGAGAGGCACCAGCAGGACTGGGGGGCAGAGGCTGTGGGTCCAGAGCACAGGACACCAGCAGGGCTGGGGTGCAGGGCAGGGGCTCTGGGTCCAGAGTGACCCGGCAGGACTGGGAGGCAGGCAGGGGACTACAAATCAGGAGTGAGGGGCACAGGGGATGGGATGAGTGACTGTGGGTTAGGTGTGCAGGGCACTGGCAGCACCAGGGGGCTATGGGTCGGGAGTGAGGGGCACCAGCAAGGGGTGGTGGGCAGAATACTGCTGTTTGGGATTAAGGGCCGCTGGCAGGGCTGGGCGGGTGGCTTGTCAGTGAGGGGCAACAGAATGGGTAGGGGCAGGGCACTGGCATGTCACTGTCCCCCCCACCATCATATTTCCCCTGTCCTCCGCCTGACAGGTGTCCTCTTTTTTGAACCTGGAAATATGGTAACCCTAGGCATGCTTTCTAGGCTGGGTGGGACTTTCTGCTCCACAGCAGGGCTGACCCCTCCCCTCTGCTCCCTGGCTGCAGCTCCAGCACAGGCTGCAGGCCACTCCCCTCCACTGCCTCACCACTCCCTGCTAAGCAGAAATTCCTCCCTCCCCTCTGCCTCACAGAGGAAGTGTCTGTGTATTAGCTAGCAGACCACATGTTGGCTACAGTCCAGATGAATCAAAAGGCAGAATCAACAAGTAGCTAGTAACGTCCCTCAGTTGTTGTCTTAATTGGGTGATAAACACTGTTATCAATTCCCTGCTGGGCCAATCATAGCATCCTGCCAGAGCCTGGCCATACCCCACTCAGCTCCATGCTGTGGAAGGGAGGGAGGGCTGTTCTAGTGCCCTGCCCCTCCGACCCCCAGGCTTCTAGCCTGAGCCACTGCAGGCATGTGCCTACATTTCTGAGATGTCTGTCCAGTACAAAACTGATTTAGCCTAGCCAGGTTAGACTAACCTGCAAAGACTGAATCAATTCAGGCTCAGGTTTTTGAATGCCTGTCCCTAGCCAACGAGTTCAAACTCCTGCACTTACACAATCCCACGCGCCAGTAGAGGCTAGAGACTGACTGGCTGGGCAGCAGCTCTGCAAAAAAGGACCTGGGGGTTACAGTGGACAATAAGCTGAATATGAGCCAGCAGCGTGCCTTTGTTGCCAGGAAGGCTAATGGCATCCTGGGCTTCATTGGTAGGACTATTGCCAGCAGGTCAAGGGAAGTGATTCTTCCCCTCCACTCAGCACTGGTGAGGCCACATCTAGAGTACTGTGTTCAGTTTTGACCCCCCTCACCCCCCGGTATGGAGAGGATGTAGACAGATTGGAGAGAATGCAGCAGAGGGCAAATGAAAACGCTTAGTTTCATAGTTTCTAGGGGCACAAGGGACCTGAGTAGATCATCTAGTCCAACCCCCTGCCATGGCAGGAAAGAGTACTGGGGTCAAACGACCCCAGCAAGGTGTACATCTAAAGGAGACTGGGGCACATAACTTATGAGGAGAAGCTGAGAAAACTGAATTTATTTAGTCTAAAGAAGAGAAGACTGAAAGGGGATTTAATAGCAGCCTTCAACTACCTGAAGGGTGGTTCCAAAGAGGATGGAGCTAGACTGCTCTCAGTGGTGGCAGATGACAGAACAAGGAGCAGTAGTCTCAAATTGCAGCAAGCAAAGTTTAAGTTAGATATTAGGAAGAATTTTCTCACTAGGAGGGTAGTAAAACACTGGAACAGGTTACCCAGAGAGGTCTAGACAAAGCCTTGGCCGGGGTGATCCTGCTTTGCGCAGGGGGTTGGATTATTTGACCTCCTTAGGTCCCTTCCAATCCTAATTTTCTATGATTCTAAGTTAATAGCATAAAACTCAATTTCTGAAGAAGTGTTATAGTAACAAATGGTTTGGAAGCAGAACAGATTAGTCATCTCAATTGAGTTGCAATTGAGATGCCAATAACTAGAAGTAGACAGAGGAGCACTGATTGAATCTAATTTTGATTAGCTTGCAGATTTCCCCTTCAGATCCTGTCTAAATTCAAAATACCATCTTCTCTGTGAAAATAGCTCTTTTCAAACTTAAATAATTTTATATGTTTGATGTCTCACCTAACGGAAATGTTCAAGGATGGAGAGTTTGATTTTGAGGGCAGATCTCATCGGCTCTTTTCACCCCAGGTTTTAGTGTATGAGAAAACAAACAAATCAACCCTTATTTAGCCACGCTTGCGCATAAATTAAACAAGGCTGTGCTTACTCCTTGGAAGCTCTCTAAAGAATGATCACAGACATTTGGGTACCAGTCTATGATTCCAGTTAAGTGCAAGCTCCTTTTGCTGCTCTGGATACATTGCTACATAGTACAAGAGTACTACACTGAGTTCATATTAAAAACAGAATTTTACTTTGATAAAAGAAGGATGAAAAAACCCAAACTGATCAGTGGTGAGATTTTAAATCACATAATTGTCAGCAAATTCAGAGTTAACTCTCCCCCTACTGCCCATCTGTATCAGTCTTACCCTGTCCCCTCATACAAGTGTATGACAATAAGCTCTTTCATGATCACATGAGACTGGGCAGGGGGACACACTTTTCAGCAGGCCTAGTACAATGAAATGAAATTGTACTTTTTTCTATAGTCTTACATGCACATGTTGCCTTTCATATTACTGCATACATCACACGTTCAAGAAATAAATGAAAGACCCTATTGTACTATACACACCAAAAGGAGGCAACTTAACCATGGAGTGGGGTCATTAATGCAGTTCCCTAAACCTTTTGGAGGGAATATTGTTTAATATAGACTGAGAATTAAATTACATACAACCCCCCATCATTTTGTGGATAAACTATTGACATATATATCCACAATTCTGCCCTACCTGGGCAGGACACTATAATAAAGAGATTTCCTCTAGTTACAGTAACACAATAAAATTGAATTGAAAGGGAGATCCTGGTGTTTACTAAGGACAAATGTGCATTTGCTATCACTTGAGGAAGTCAAGACTTCCTCAAATTTTGCAGCTAAGGGATGTATTATCATCTTACAAGGACCTCTCAGAGCCACAGCTACTCATGTATATTTCTTGCAAATGGAGAGATAAGAAAAAGTATTAACCTGAATCTTCACTGGTAGTTTAACAAATGGCAATTGCATTCATCAGATCCTACGGCTGAACAACTTTGAATGTACTTGCCTAGAAAGTATAGAGAAATAGCAGGCAGAGGCCACATTTTAGGAGTGTACACTACATGCTGGTTTAAGGGATACAATTCTCAGCTTCATGATTTGGAGTGATATGTGAAACTGTGCTCCTGTCAACAATAGCCCTGTAAAGCCCTGTCCTGAGTTAAGAACAAAGCCTCAAATGACTTTTCTATGTATGTATTACATAATTCAGGTTCCAACAGACTGGGAAATGCCCATTTCTTTTTCTGTGCAAGGATAGTTATTCTGTCTCAGAAACAAATCTTGGTTTTGTTACAGGCCTTGGTAAAGGCAATGTAATAGGGAGTTCCCAATGAATATAACAACTAGAGTTCTACTACTGACTTTTATATTTTGCTGATCTTCAGAGTGAGTCAGTTGCAGAGAAGCTAGTCACTAGAATGGATTGCTGTCTTGGAGCCACTGAATGACAAAAACAAAGGATGGCACACACAGAATTTAACATTTTTATTAAAAATTGTACCAATTATTAGAAAAAAAAATGACATGTATTAAAAAGCACCAGAGAGAAAGCGCAAAACAAATATACTGCACAGATATAAAACACGGAGTCCCAGTCACCATCAGTACACAGAGGAGTCCTGGAGGCACACAACCAGTATAAACAAAATGCTACATTCTCACTGGGTCTCAGTCCATGGCAAAGGAGGTTGTGTACGCTTCAGGACCAGTTCAGGTAGGCATCTCACAGGACAGCATTGGTTGCACTTCTTCAGCTGGGAGAGCATATAATGCTCTCCATAAACAGTAAATAACATTTTAATAATACACTAAGAACCTCTATCCCCCCTCCTCCTTGACCCTGAACTTTATTGCTTTTCCGAGGCAACTGAGGATGCTAAAAAGCTTTAGAAGTTCACGTGTCCTATAAAAATAAAGAAGTCCAGGGTTGGGGATGATTCCACATTCAAGATATTCTCATCTATGGATCCAAACCCAGAAATGCGGAGGACACCTGCGTACATTTCTGATACCACAGCAGGAAAAGGAAGAAGATTTGGGGGTGGGAGGAGGGAGAAAGATATATATGATTAAGTTTTATTTGGTTTTTAAAAATAGCCTAACTTTAGGCATCTAAAGTTCATATTTAGTATCAGGATTTTCAGGTATACCTAAGAGGTTGATAGTTCAAATCCCTTAGGCTCTTCTGAAAATTCCTCATTAGAAGCCTAACTTAGGCACCTATTTATTAAGGTCTTTGCCATACTTTTTTATATCATGTGATTATAACAAAGAGTGGTTATATAGCCTTTCTAACCTCAAATTTTCCTTACATAGCTGTCTGACCGAAACTGGAATTGCCTTCTGAATGGTGCAGAGTTGGCTCCCACAAGCTGAGGAGTCTGTGGTGAGGCTCTCCCAGGGCTGAGTCCACAAGTTTAGGGAGACTCCACTAGGTTTAAGGGTAACTTTATACATGCAAATTTGTCATAATAGATTTTAAAGTTTAAAGATCTACCCCTCCCATCCCACCCCTCCATTTCCCAAAGGCAGCAAATAGTCTGAAGACAGAACTGAAAAAATGGCTTTAAAAAGAAAAACCACCGACATAAGTTTCACTTCCCTGAAGCCAAGTTCCAACATGGTATTCATAGGAACTGACCCTTTGTTCTGTGGGAAGAGGGGTTGTTGGGGTGGGGGGAATGGAAGGCGTGGAGGAGAGAAGGGATGTCAGGCTGCACATCATTTAAGAATACACACATACAATTATGATCCAGTGCATTTGATGTGTTTGGTCTTTTCTGCTTTTCCTTATGGGTAAAAACTGAGCTGTGTACCACCAGGATGGACATGTACAAACCAAAGAAACAATGACAACAAGAGCTCTTTAGGAACTGTAAAAAAAAAAAAAAAATCACTGAACGATCGTTTAGAAATACCTCAAGGAATTGTTTTTTCTTTTTTGTGTGTGTTGCTAAAACAGTCGAAAGAAACACACAAGCGTTTTTTAAACAACCACAAAAGCTGTTTTTAAAACAATATTCTTTGGAATGATATAAAAAGCTTTTCCATCAACTTATTTTAGTACGCTACAGTGTTTGGCTCCCATACAGAATTCCCACTGATGTAAAAGGGCGTATGATCCTTGGTTCAGAATTCCCAAAGCAGCCTGGCAAGGTTGGTAATAGTAATGTGTAAACTAAGGCAAGCCCTCCAAAGTTCTGTAATGTCTTTAGCTTCTAAAGTACCTGTAGAGTCCACTCCAAGGGCTTCCCTTGGTTCAGAATGGGGCTCTAAAAAGGTACCAGCTATTTTACTATTTGTACAGTCTCACTAGAGAGCATTATAGATGCTGCTGAAGATCAGCAGAGGTAAGGATTAAAGTGACATTGCAGAATTTGTACACTACAGATTGCAGCAAATGCCTGAAGTCTCTATTCTAACTCCTCCTACTTTATCAAAACTTAGAACCCACAAAGGGAAAGGCAAAAAAATCCCTGAGCCAAATACATCCCTGGCATAACTTCACTTATTGTAACAGAATTAGACTGGGCGTGTCTACACATGCAATTAATGCAAAGCAATAAACTCTGGAGCTTATTGCTCCCAGGTGTATTGTTTGAATGTGTGCCCTGGACCACAGCACATTGAATTGGGCTGGAGCAGCCTGGCTGGCAGAGGGCCCCAGGAGCAGCCTGCCAGCTTGGGGCTGCTCCCCTTGCTTGGCTCAATGTGCTGTGAAGGGGCTGGCTGGTGCATGAGGATGCTCCAGTGTGGGGCCAACAGGCAGGCAGCCAGCTGGGGCAGCATCTACACATGCGCTGTTACAGAGTAAAATACTCTCCAACAGGATAGTACTAGATATAAGTACTATTCTGCTGCAGAGTTAATTAGTTTACTCAGCCTAATAGGGGAGGATGTATAGACACATGATGTTTACTGTGGAGCTAATTAGTCTACTCCACAGTAAACATTTTGTGTGGACACACCCACTGAAGCTGAAATGGCATCATGGGGGTCTAAGACTAGTTGCATCTCAGACATCATTTATTCAAGCTTTGTTTGAGCAAAGGCTATTAGTTCTTCCCAGAAGCCAGTCATAAGAAAAAAAATGTTCACTAGTGTTCTGGTTCTATCACAGAGGATTGGTTTGCTTTCCCCCTACCACCTTCTTGATACAAAGCTTAAGAAAAGGCTCGCAAGGATGGTTCACTCAGGAGCCTGCCTCCCAAAAAGAGTTCAGACATCAGGAACACTGACAAGTACTTACTGCTAGCAGGCTGCTTAAATTGTCAGAAAATGACAGACAGACTTGATACAAAAGGAAAATAGATTCCAAAGAAATAACAACAAACAAATAGAACAGTAACAGTTAATACACACAGTAAGTTATGCAGAAGTCCATACCTAGCAGAGACCATCAGTACCTTGAGAGAAGACTGCAGCCCACATATTACCAATGGCCACTCCATCTCTCAGAAATCCGTTCCATCCTCTACCTGCACATTATCCTAGTCATGGCAGTTTGCAGCTACTTTTGGATAGTCGCTTTATGATTACTGGCTCAGCTTTCAAGAACTGCAGGAAACAAAGTAGGGAATACTTAGTTTTACTAGCACCAGGCTTACTGGATCCAGAGAGGGTTTGGGCAATATAGATACTTGAGAGAGCAGGACACAAATTAACATTTACCTAGAAAACTCCTCCCCTCAAGTCAAGAAAATTAGGGACTGAAAATGTTTTGGTAATCCTGAGAGGGGAAATGGACTTCAACACTACCGGTGCCATCAGCTTAAGCTCAAGATACCCCAAGAGTTTCTCATTTAAACAAGAATTAGCTTATGAGAAAGAGAAACCAGCTAACTTCTCAGGAACACTTTATCCCACATTGAGTGTATAGAAAGCGACTGAAAACTGAAATCCCACCAGGTCACCAAGGCAAACCAGCATGTAGCCAACCAAGAGCATCCCATCCCCTTGTTAACTAAAAATGCTTCCCAAACCAATCTACACATTTCTAAAGGTGGTCAAATGTAATAAAGATGCTGAGATGAGCATGCCTTTTGAAGTACACGCTAAACCATCCCTATTTAGGCAGAATGGGTAATAACTATTGCACAAATAAGGTGTCTGTTGCTAACATGTACAGGAAGAGATATACACTGCAGGATGAAGGGAGAGGATGAAGGAGGAATCCACTATTTTTAAGATAGAGTGAGATGTTAAGTAGCAAGCAGCTCATGTTCTCTATGAGGTCAATAGCAAACCCTACCCCCCAGCCAAAAAAGAAAACTCTTGATTTGACTTCATTTTTTTAACCTCCAATATATGCAAATATGGGAGGTTCTTTAAAAAGAGCATCAGTGGTCGTCACGTTTCTAGCTTTCAGCAGCACCACAAGTATTGCAGGAAGTCTGACCTTGTCTCTAGAGGAAGTCCAGCATCTGCATTCAAGTGGCATATTTCACCCTTCACTGAAAACACAGAACCAAAGGATTCTAACTTAAGACACTGAGATGTGATGTGTAGTTTGATAAATCTATTGTTAGTGGGCATCATGGCCAGGGAGCTCCATCTCTTCCCGAGCCCAACATTTCTCTGTAGACAGCTTAAGTACAAAGCTTCTTAAGTCAGGGGTCCGCAACCTAAGGCCTGTGGCCTAGATCTGGCCCACAAAGACTGGATCCAGCTCACAAAGATCTGTTCTAGCCTATGTTTTTTTAACCATATACTTGTCCCCAATGCCCTTCCAGATTACCCCTTTATGTGCAGAGAGGGTTGCTCTCTAGCCCCCCTAAGGCAGGCTGTGCTTACTGTTGCTGCCAAATTAGCTGCTCCAGGTTGTCCTTCACCATGGCTTTCAGAAGCACATTTTTTAGTTGGGGTCACATTAGGGGAGTAAGAGAACAGCCCTCCACATAAGGCAGCCAAGGGATCGGTGGCCTGCAGTAGCGGCTGGGTTGCAAGCACTGTTCTGCCATTAGAAAAGGTTGCCAACCCCTGCTTTAAGCAGTAAAAGTTTCCCTGATTGAAAACAGAATTATAGATATGCTAGCAAGGGAGACCCTACTGACGAACTCTGTAGCACACATACTCAAATAAAGAAAAAGCAAAGTTGAGCTGAGAATTGTAGCCCTTAACTCCGGATAAACGTATTACTCTTCCTCCAGCTAGGAGGGAAAATAATCATTTCACATGAGGAAACCTGCTTGTACTGAAAGACGATCACTGCAGAGATGCATAAGCCAAAAAACTCCAGGGAGCTGGTTTGGAGGCTAGACAAATCCTGCCATGGAAGAACAGAATGCCAGTCAAGTGCTGGGGCTGAGTCCAAACATAACTGTAGTACATACTGTTACCAGGCACTTTAAGGCAATGATGAGAGAGCAAGGGAACTGGATCATTACAAATGTGAGAGACAGAAAGGGGGTCTCAAAGAAGAGCAAGCAAAAAGAGAGGGGAAAAAGGAGGAAAAGAAATATGTGCAAAACCTCCTGCTTTTCTAATACAGTGATGCTTTGGTGTTCACTGTTCTTTACAGCAGATTAGGAACTCAAGAACCTTACAATAATTTGTGCTGATGTTCATAGGATGACTAAATCACTCTCCAGACAGATTCTCCTCAAGCTAGCTTTCTAATTTGTGATTTATATTTTCTAAGGCAAGTAGAGAAACAGTCTGAACAAAGCAGAGACGCTATTGCATTTCCCTTACTGAATTTGTCATTGCATTTGTTTTTTTAGTTCTACTGATACTATTTAAGACTACACATACACAGAAAGTTCCTTTGGTTGATAATTCTCCCTATCCTGTTCCAAAAGTGACAGTTACATGCATTTAAAAACTCCTGAAGAATCACAAATCACAGGCTGCTTGGAGCTTGCATTCCAAGTAATATCTTTGCTGCCAGTCATTGTGTACTAACACCAGCTTCCAGGATTACTCAGTGGAACAATGGACTAACTGCTTGTTCAAACCTGCTGTCTATGGGAATCAAACTAATTGCCAGCTAATTTCCCAGTCAAATATGAAGTAAACATGTCAGATGCCTGGGATTTTTAATTTTTTGACCAAGCGCATAATAACAAAGGGGAAAAAACAAAAACCAGAGGACTAATGGAAGTGTAGAGATCAGCAGTTCTAGAAGAACGAGTCTTAGATTATATTCAGTTTTTATCAGATCAATCCTGGCTAATGGGCACAGTATATTGTGTACCCGACCTTTGCACAAAGATACAGAAAAGCCATCGATACTTCCTGGAAGATTTTGAGAATGTTCTTCTTACAGAAACAATTCCATTTCTTGGTGATAATGACAAGGAACAACTTCATTGTGATGGATTTGCAGAGGCCAATGAAACCATTAAAAGAAACAAGATTTTCATTCAATTCTCACTAGTAATAAAAATGCAAGGAAATGAAGCGTGTTCCATCTGCTGTGAAATATAAAGCCACTTCCTTGTCATTGTTTCTAAAAAATAACTTTTTTCAAGGCTATCCCAGCGAGACTACATTTTTAATTGGAAAGATATTCAAAATATAGTTAAAGTCAGTGGTCCCAGACCCCATCTTTAGCCAGCAGTCAAACTGACAAAATGCTGCACTCCATCAACTAACAAAAGAGAGCAGAGGAATCTGTTAGTTTAGTATCTGCCTTGCTTGCATAGAGGTTTCTGATTCAAGGATTGAGCAGCAAGCTTTACCAAACACATCCACATTCTTAGACTTTCCTTCAACAGTGTTAGACAAGAGCTCCCAACCATGGGAGGCAGGAAGCAACAAAGAAGAGTCCTTAAAAAACAAAAAACAAACCAAAAAAAAAACTTTGTCAGATGATCGTAAGAGTTTCAAAGTCCTCACATCCGTCCGGCGGCATGCGTCTCTCCCCTCCAAACCAGTGTTTGTTCAGTGCTCCCTGCAGACTGGACCTGGAACAGGTGGATGAGTCTCACCTCTGACCTGCTTGATTCCTGTTTGCCTCCACATTTAAGGCCAAATTATGTAGGAAGAGAAGTATCTGCCACCACACTTGATTTCTGTTCTGCTGATGCTGTAAAGACAGTGATCGAAACGAGGTTATTTATATTTTTAAAATTGCAACACACTACTTCTCTTTTCCAACAACTCTGTTACATTTTTCAAGAGCAGACACTTTAATCCCATCAGCACAACAAGGGGTGGGGAGAATAAGTTCTCCTGAAATAATTGTAGCTCTAACATTACAAAAAGAAAAGAGCAGACTCTTTATGCATTGTACACAAGAGGATTAAACTTTTTTTTTTTTTGCTTTCAGGACTTTGCAGAGTTTAGCCAAATGCTGTTTTTAATCAGATTGGCTTCTGAGCCTCTCAAAAGCCCCAGCTGCATGAACAAACAACTTTCTTAAAAAAAAAAGAAAAGAAAGCTCCCCCCCCTTCACCCCAAAAGTAGGGAAAAATATAACTGGTGATCCATCTGTAAGTGATTTGACACCATGAAGGTCAAAGGGTTAATCTTCAATTTAAACCACACTGCTGAGACAGCAAAACTCTGATTCCATCTAGTACAAGAAAACACACTCGCGCGCACACATACTCCCCCATTCCCTCCCCCACTACATTTTCCTTCCCAGCATCTCCAAGATAATACTGCCCTTTTTATAGCTACTTTTGACAGTAAGCCATAAATAATCAGCCTTGGAGCCCTTTCCTACTGACTGGAGCCAATTAAACTTTAAGCAAGAACATACTTGAAAACAAAAAACCCAAAACCAAGAGGTTATTTCAGGTCCCATTGTCAGGCAAGAAATTTGGGAGTTGAATTTCAGGGGGACACCAGACCACATAATACTGCTTTTGGGAAGGAGCACTGTTGCCTCTTTTGTTATATGTAATCACCTCTGTGAAAGTGGTTCCCATTATACCCCCACCTTCATGTATTTTAATAGCATCCCATACAAACAGGTGGGTTTCTCTTTACACTGCACAGCCTGGGATACTGTTTCACATCACAAACCAACCCTTAATTATAAGCCCAGCAATCGCTTATTCATCCAGAATTCTCTATTTGTTAAGTGGAGCTGTTGACCTCAAAAAAAGAGTCCTCGGCAAACAGCAGAGTGCAAGACTGGCTTACAGTGACTTTGCCTCAGCACATAGGACAGCATGATAGGGCACTGAAGCACGTTATATGAACAAGATGTTTCAACTTAGATTAGTCCAGCAGGGAAGAACCACATGATTGCAAGGCATTCTTTACATAATCATGAACTGAAGAGAGCCTTAATTGTACTTCATATACTGGAGTTGTTTCAAGAGAAATCTTTAACACATTACAATAAACTCATTAAATTGTGCTTATAGCTTCAGGATAGCTACAGTTGTATAAAAAGGCACAATCTGAATTACAAACGCACTTAGAATAGGCTTTAAAGGGGTATTTCCTATATTCACACTGTAGCAACAGTCCATTTGTATTTTATTCTTATCTCCAGATTTGAAGGGTTTACACAGCCCTAATTACAATGTTCCAATGTCAATGTGGTCACTGCAAAATCCACAAGCAGTGATTGTGGAGTCTGCCATTACTGGGCTCAATCCCCATAAACAGCCTCTCTATTGGTAGTGTTACACTTACAGGCAAAACCAATCTCCACTAGCTCTTAATAATAGTATTATTAGGGTTGTGTTAAGTGTCACTGGACCTCCAAACTGCTCTTAAAAAGACAGATTTCTCTCTCTCGCTCTCTGTCTCTTTTTTTTAAAAAGACCCCTTCCTCTTTGTCAGACTTGGAAATTTCACTCATTCTTTTCTTCCCCTTCCCCAAGGCCACATTTCAGAACCTGCTCTAACATGCATGTTCACCCACAGTGCCCTAAGAATATCTAGAAAAATGCCCAAATACTTGTTAAATAAAGGAAGTTTCTGGTAACAAAATGGGGAGAATTTGAAGGTACAAAAGCACCAATCCACATCATTAGTGTCCTGCCTAAAAGAGCAAGAATGGGCACAAACACTCTACGACACTTCCAAAATAATCTGGTCGCACACATGCTTGTGTTATTTCATCCTCTTGGTAACATAACACACTCTTCTTTAAGCAATTTGGTAGGGGAAATTTGAAAGTTGGTTTAAATAACCTGCAACCAAACTTGAAATACAGTATGTAGCAGTGAACTGGTGGCCCTTCTTTCTCCATCTGCTCAAGTTGCATTTTAAAAAGTGCTTATTTTAGTGCATGTGTGTGGGAGGACATGCATTTGTCTGAAGTGCATGCAGTTCAGTCCTCTACAGAGGCAAAATCAGAATGCCTGTAATACTGCCTTATTTCAGGTAAGAGGATTCTGATTTTCTTGTGCAACAAGGAAGAGATTTCTAAAGTCAGTTTGTCTTATGAGGCTTACAAGGTGAACTTAAAAAAACAAAGCAGGAGAGAAGAGAGTGCTTGTCACTTTGCCAGATAAAAGGTCTGTAGCTATTTCCTCCTCTGCAAAAAGTAGTAGCTTTTAAAAAATATATATGCACCAGGAATTCAGGCCATTTCTACCCTGGAAGACTCACTGGTTGGCTGAAGAACTAGCAGGATCTGATATCACAAGTATCAAGGAAGAAAACTCTGACTGAGATAGGAAGCAAGTTTTATCCAGCTTCTTATGTGTTTATTTCCTTGGTCTATTTCAGTGGTTCTTACCTTTTTAAATTCAAGGTAAGACTCTATGCATGGCTTGGAAAATGGCAGCTCTTAGTTTTCACTTATTTTCTGATTACAAAAAAAATAATAGAGCAATTTTTCTGTTGCACAGAACTCAGAAAGACTTTAGTAGGTCAGAATTTTTGTAACTATTAATTTCTATGTGAAATTTCTGGGTTTAGCTTGTGAATTATGTTTGTACACCTAATAGTGCTAAACCTGAGTAGCACCCTGGTTGAGAATTACTGTCTATTTAATTCAGACACCTATGGGAAAAAGCCCCCTTTGTCAATTGGATGCCCTGACATTTTCACTGAAGAAGGGTGAGAAATATGTATCCAAGAGCCTGTGAGATTTCCAGCAAAACTCAGAAAAATTGGACTAGGTAGCATGTGGGGGAAAGCGCGTCATATTTCCCTTCCCTCCTCTCCTCTTTAACAAATCGTTCTTATGCCTTTTACATATATCAAAGCAGTGAAAAAGTACTTACTTTTAGTTTTCACAATCCCCTTCTTTTTTAAAATTGGACAGTATCTTTAAAATCTCTACAAACCACCTGATTTTTCAATCTCTAATAAAATAATACCACCATCACCCAGTTCCTTCTAATAATTGCTCTCAAAATGCTGTACAAGAGCGGTCAGTACCACAGCTTGAAAAAAAGAGGCAGAGAGCGGTAACATTTTTAAAGTAAATTGAGAGTAGCCACTCAGTAGGCCAACGGCAGAGCTGGGAAGGTTGCTATAATATCATTCCAACGTCCCACTCGCTGGGCTAGACTGCCTCTATTTTCCTCCGCTCAGGTTTAGTCAGATTCAAAACCACCACTTCTTCACTCTAACAGGATGCTTTGTTTTCAGCCATATGAATTCAATGCAAGACAAGAAACATGGAGAAAAAATAGCAGGCACTTTTTACCACTATAGACAAAAAAGCCACTTCAGAGGAAGAATTGATCCACACCTAAACAGGGCCTTTTGGGACTTTTCAGTAAGTTTGAGTAATTTTTCTGTGGACATGGTTTTGCTAGGACTGAGCACAAAATACTCAAATATCTCAAGAAAAGATTTTTTCCATGGTATTGCTTGCATGCCAGGAAGGACCAGAAATCTCAGGACAGCCAGTTCATGAGTTATGCAGTGTGATTTCTGACATGAGGGTTTCAGTCAAGTTACACAACCTTCTGCAATTCACCTAGCACTATGTCTGGTACAGACTGATACTCTTCCTAAGGTTAACTATCCTGCAATATGTCTGATAAGAGCCATTCATTAACTTTACTGTCAGAGAAAAACATGATGAAAATAGTTTGCTACTAATTCGAGAAGTGAAGGAGCCTGCCTACCCCCAATCCTCTCCAGCCCAAGCTGTGAGTAAAGCAGACTAGAGCTGTAAAGTGCCATAAGCCAAGAGGTGACGCAAAAAGCTTAAAGCACATAAAATGGTTTCCTATTCCAGCTGCAGTCTTTTAGAGGATATCCTTCAGAGATTGTCTGTCCAAGATGGTTTCACATACGTTTCAATGAGTCACAAGAACGGTCATTTTACAGGAAAATATCCAGTACAACAGGAGAAATACACCCCGTTTCTTGAACTGTCCTGGTATCCACCATGATATGGGTATATAAACATGTTAACAGGCAACATATGAGTAGTAATACATGGAAGTGGACCAGGGACAAAAATTAGGCATGTGTTTTCAATAATTCAGTATTCCTTCACGGCATTGGACAGTGTGGACAATAAAAGGTATGAATGCCTCTGTCATTAGCCAGCCTCATTGTTCTCCCACTTGTCAAAGCACTTTTATTCATACTCCACTCTTGGACACAGCACCATCATGAGATGTCAGTGGATGTGAGACATAGTACCTAAGAGGTTTTTCCTTTTCATACAGCTCCTTATATCAGAAGTAACACCTGACTGGTTGTTAAGGAAGTTTGTTTTCCTTCTGCTGAAGAAGTGCAGTGGATTTCCTCCTTACAAAATACATTGCATGATTATCACATACACACTTTGACATAAAAGTTTGTGTAAGTGTATATAAAAATCACACATGCATCCTGTACTGCTGGTGGTTCCTTATTACAAAATAACAGACCTATAGTCATATCATGGCTGTCAGCAGCTCTTGGCTTTACTACACCAATCTCTTCCTACATAGTTGTTTGAAGGAGCAAATACTGGTCCCAACCACAGTAAGCAGAACCATGATTTGTCCAAATGTGACAACAGTATAGTATAAGAAGAATTCTTGTGGATATGTAAGTCTTAGTCTTCCTTTGATGACTAATACAAGTCTTGGCAATATTACCTTTTCTTTTTCCCCCCGCAAAACAAGTAATACTTGCAACCTAGAAGTCACTGACTCATTGCTGCAAGCTGGCTTTGGCTGCCAGGTGGCTGGAGACACATTGTGCTACTACATAGCAGACTTTAGTTTAGCAAGACTGTAAGTTATCCCCCGCCCTGCAAAACACCGGAGGGCACACAAGGTGATGCCCAAGAAAGAAGCGAGGGCAAGGGAGGAACCAAGGGAAGTGAAATTACCACATCTCCAAGTGGCCTCCTAATGACTAGGGAGGAAAAAATACACCTAAGAAGTTCAGTTCTCTTTCTGTCACACTTAAAATGGGGTTCAGCAAGGAAGGCCAATAAGACCTTTTGTATGTCAGGACACCGAAACTCCATTATGTGAAAGTTACACTTGCAAAAACGGGAGAAACCTGCCGCAAGAACTATGTGGTTCTTTCTGCAATGCCCGAAGTAGAAACCAGATAGTTAACATGGGGGGCAAGGGGTTCAGAAAGGCTGGGATGCCAGAGAGTCACAGAGGGGAATAACCAGGATCCTCACCACAAAAAGTCTGTTTGAAGTGACAAGCAGCTACATTTAAAGCAGGCTCTCCAGCTCCCAGGACAGTTTGGCAGGTGAGCCATTTCTTGGAAGTCCTTATAATTCAAAACAACCATCGCACCACTTGCTTGTTCCTTCCCCCTTTGGCCTGAGCCTACAGGAAGTGGACGCAGACAGACACCATGACAACAGCCAATTGACTGTCAACCTGGAAAGGGCAACTCACGGCCAGTACTTTCCCAGGCCTCTAGCATGTGGCACTTCCCATCTTGTGCAATCAGGAGGGGTACAGTTATTTTCCATTTAGGGTGAAAAAGTAGGAAGGGTCCTTCATTCTCCTATCAGATAGGCTCATGGGATTTCTCTACCTGCTACTTTTATGCTCAGAGCCCTTGGTAAGGTAGTTAGAGCCCTCATGTTTCCATCCGCCTGAATTTGTACAGGATCCCTTTCCAAGTCGCAGAGTATCAGTTACAGGGGTCCAAACACTTCCTATATTCCCCCTCTGAAAAAAACCCAGTGGCTGATAAAAGGCTTCCCTTGATTTCATCCTTCCAAAACTGAGCCTTAAGAGACAGAGGAAATTTGTCTCTGCTGATGAAAGTGACCCAATCTAACCTCTCGAGAGCTGCCTGCTCATTCTCAGTTTGCTCTCCACATTGTCAGAGCACCTCCACCCCCGCTACTGATTTCACTCAGGAAGCGGAGGCAGATTTACCAGCTTACTCAGCACTAACCTTGCTAAAAATATGGAATAAAACGTTTTACAGGTTCACTGTGAAACCAACAAAGCTTCTCATACTGAAGCGGTGTTTGTTGTCAGAAGTTCTCTTTAACCCAGACTCTAAAACTGTGAGCAATGTCAACTGAAAAAAACCCCAACCTTGGCTCTAGTAGCCAGGAGGGTCCTCCTGATCATTATGCTAAACTAATCCCTTCCTGATGAAGGGTGAAGTTTCAGAGGAGTTTCTATATCTCATGGGAGGGCAGGAATGACCTGTCGCCCTGTTCTTGGAGATTTATATTTATCTTGGCTTTTGCTTTAAGTGACACTTTCAGATCTCCTGCAGGAAAAATACCCAAGGAGAGATAGAACTGGAGTGGTTTTCGAGCAGAGCTATGGCCACCCCCACCCTATTGGGAACACACAAAGGCAAGCAGTCAGGTGCAGTGCTGGAGCCTGTGGGCAATTCAGCCTCTTGTCAGCAGTTCTGATGACTCACAAGCTAAATATAGACAGCGATATAAACAGAGCCAGCCACAGAGCAAACACTGCTGAGCTGATCCATCTCTCACGCACAGTCTCTCTGAAACTTTTCCTTCTCACTAACTCTTGGAAGTCATAAGGCATCCAATGAGGCTCAGCTCTCTGCTCCAGAGACCTCTCATTGTGCTGCCAAAGGTGCAGCTCCCTGTCGACACCTGAGGCTGTGTTACATCATGCAGTCTAATCAGGGTTAATGAAAGCCCTGCAGCTTTAAAAGTATAGTGTAAAGCAGAGAGGAAAATATAATGTTGTTTTTAAATAAACCAAACTCTTTGCTGCTGGCAAGGATAGCTACTGGAAAGACAATGACAGGTTAGAACAGTCTTGTTCAGTGTCTACTATCAGAGTGTGGAGCAATTTCCCAATTCGACCACTTCACTGTCTGCCTTCCATTAAGTCTGGGCAATACATACATACATTTCTCAACAAAGAATCAACCCAAACCTATCCTTACTCTTACAAATAGATGGCATGATGTCAGCAGAGCTGGGAACTGGAGCCAGGACTTATGTCCTATCAACTGCTCTGCTCCTCTTTTACTGGGAAACCTTGAGCAAGTTTCAACTTCCCCATCTATAAAAATAGGATAGTACTGCCATTTGATTATAGAATAAACTGCAGTATCTTAGACACCACAGTGTGGCAATGCAAATGTTGACTTGCTTGGGGGTGGTTTCAAGTCTTCAAGACGAAGTTACTACTAGCAGGTTATGAAGGATGTTCAGATTTTACGGTGGCTCAAAATGGGTTGTAAGTTCCTTGTGTCAGAACAAGGCTGCACGCAATGCAAGGAATGCTTCAAAGCAGGGCTGAGCAACCTTTTGCAAAATGTGGGCCGCACCTTGCAACCCAGCTGCCTTCGTGAGCCACCGTTCCCCTCTGGCCACTTCAGTGACAGTGAACAGAGGCTGCAGCAAGAAACAGCAGCCCTCCACATGGGCTGTGGGAGGTGGCTGTAGCAACTGGAGGCAATTGGTGCACCATTAACAAAATGCAGCCTGATCAAATGGCTGGGGAATCAGTATGCTCTTAGTTAAATACGGACTGGTTCAGAGCTTTGCACACCAAATCTGACCCAAAAGTTGCTGGCCCCTACTTTGAAGCAATGCATGTCCTGACACTGTTGTCACACTGCATCCTTTACTGAGGGAGACCAAATTGTTAGGTTGCATCTCATTGTTGTTCCAAGTTTCCCCAGCAGATTCCATAGACCTTTTGCATTCCAGGCTAATCCTTGAGAACCTGCATTTTGCCTTGTGGCCAGGCTGTTCCTTACTTTCCATTTTGTTTCTCTAGCAAGCAGAGCCATACAGGACACTTCTTTCCTGAGATGGACATTTCCCCACCCCCCTTCTCCCACCCAACAAAGTCAGAATGAAAAAATGAAATAATGAAAATGTCTGTAAACTGAAGAACTTGAAAAAAACCCCAACCCTGGCTGTGTCAAGCTAACACTGGAAATTTCATAAACTTTTCTTTCAATTGTGACCTTTTAATTGTTTTGCCAGTCAGCGGTTTAATTGTTTAAGTCAGTGGTTCTCAACTTTTTTAGACTCAACGCACTCTTCGTTAGATGCAACGGAGCCCTCAAAATGCCAGGTCTTGGGTTTTCATTCATTTTTTGATTACAGAAAAAAGAATAGAGCAATTCTTCTGTTGCAAAGAACTCAGAAAGAACAGAGCAGATCAGAACATTTTTATCACTCTGAATTCCTGTTTGAAATCTTTCAGGGATGTATTTGGTAACTGTGTTGGTCTGAGACAAAAAGAAATGCAAAACTCTAAAACTCTTGGTTCAGAGACAATACCTTTTATTAGACCAACTACGAAATTGCAAAAAAATGTATGCAGACTGTAACAGAGGGGATACTCACCTGTAGGGATTGTCCCATGATGAGCCAAAACTAGGCTCAGAGATTTTTTTGTCCCCCTGAGGACACCAGAACAAAAAGCCTGGAGCAATTGTGCCTTCAGGCCCTGGAAACGGTTCTGCAGCCAGGATGGGTAGCTGCCAGGGTCTGGTGCAGAATGTGGGCCATAGGGGACAGCTGGGAGCAGAGGGAGGGACAAATCACTGAGAGGAGACTGCAGGGATCTCGCTGGGGGACCAAAGTGGTGAGTGAGAGAAGTGAGAAGAGCCCACAGGCAAGCCCTGGCTCTGATTGAAGGGGGAGCACCCGGGGCTGGGAGTTGGCAAGAGCCCATTCCTCTTGTAGTGGACACATGGGGGGCTCCAAGGGAGTGAGCAACCAGGGTAGTAGACCCACCAGCCCTTTCTGAAGGGCAGGAAGGGGTGATGTGGGGAGGAGGTTGTTTATGTATTATGGGAAGCCGAGCACGGGCACCAGCTGTTGGCAGGAGGACCATCGAGGGAGCTCCCATCGCACCCAGACCTGAACTAAGGTGACATCAAGACATTGATAGTCAACCAGAAGACTGTTATTTTGGGTGTCTACATCAGACCAACAGCAGGTGCGATCACCTACCTATAAGTGTACATATGTTGTTACCAAGTTTTATGTATCTATAAGCATTGAGTTAATTAGTATTATCCCGTAAGTTAATTGAGTTATGAATTAAACCTTAGAATAGATAGCAATGTATGTGTACAAATATAAATATATGTATGTAAATATCTGAATATCATTTAATAGGTATCTATATATTATACATAATAAATATTGTAAATAGTTACCTATTCTGTCAGAGTGATGTTACAGGAGGTATCCCCGTACTGGGATCCTGAAGTTCCTCGTTAGCCCAAAGGAACCAAAAGGACAGGTGTAGCTGGTGCCCCAGGGCTCCACAAATTGCCACTGGCAGTGGTTAGCACCCCGCAGTGAGGTGTTCAATGTATCTTTCTTTTTTCTTGTTTGAAATCTTGAGGTTTATCTTGTGAATCATATTTGTACACCTAACAGTGCTAACTTTGTGTGGTTCTCTGCAGCACCCTTGAAAGAATCTCTAGGTACCTCAGGATGCCATGGCGAACTGCTTGAGAATCACTGTATTAAAGTCATTTCAAAACAAAACAAACAGTCGTTTCAAGGTAAAACCAAGGTAAAACACAAAAAATACAACTTTTGTTTAGAAAGCCTCAACAAAGACATTAGATCATCTGGAAACTTTTCCAAAGTGCTTTTAAACGGAAGAAAGTTATCAAGACCAACTTTCTCCTGCAAACAATTTTGGTTTTGTAGAATTAGTGCTTCTTAACAAAAAACATTTTGTTGGGGGAAAAACCTGACCAATTTTCTTCATAATAGCATAAGACAATGAAGCAAGTGGGTTGTAGGAATGGATGAGTAAATACCGGCCACTGTCCTGTGTCCACAGCCCCCACTAGAGTGGTTTGGACTACATACTTGGCTCCCTACTGGATAAGCCCAAGCATTTGAAAGGAGGCATCAAGATTTCACTTGACAATGGAAGATATGTGACAAGTTTCACTTTCAAGTGGAAAGCTTCCAGGAGGAAGAAGAAAGAATTATTTTGCCATTACACTAGTGAAGCGGTCCATTTCCAAAAGACTTCCCATAACTTGTATAAATTGAGCCCTCAAGCTATAATGCTCAGGTCAATCCCTCTTTTCTTATACTTGCATCAAGAGATTATCTGCTGAACTGACTAGGGAATTTCCAGAAGGGTAGAAATAAACTGAGATTTTGTATTGCTGAGTTTCAGTACTTTTTGAACATGGTCAGCACGTCCAAATCAGTCGCAGGATTTCTGATGTGTTTGAAGGGTTCTTTGTTGTTGTTTGCAGTGCACTTATTTACCCAAGAAAGCTCAGCTCGATTCAGCATCTGGTTCTCATTGAGGCTCTGCTTTTTTTAAACCAAAGTTTTCCAGCTGGGGTGACTGAAGCACAAAGAGGTCAAGCGACTTGTCTGAGGTCGTGTAGCAAGTCAGTGGCTCCACTTGGATTAGAGCCCAGAACTGTCCTGGGCTACTACTCCTTTACTCTTAAAGGGACAATTTCACCTTCTGTAAAGTGACCTTACAGTTGGGGAAAAAGATGGAATAAACTGATTTCCACAAAACTGTAGCCTGTTCAGAGTCAGTTCAGCTGGAAGTTGATGAGTATTCTGAAGACTTAACATACTGAGAAAAAAATAATACAGAACTGGAGAGATTTGTGTTTCAACATGACACAAGCTCTGTCATCTCAGGCTTGCGTATTGCATGTGCTCACACAGAAACTTTTTACCACACCGGGAAGCACCCAGTATCTCAATTACGCTCTGTACTAAAGTCCACATTTATGTTCCATTCAAGTCTAGTGGCCCAGAGCAGAAACTAAATTCTCTCCTAATCACAAAGTTGTTTTGGCTGCTTCTTCTGCCTTCCTGCCCCACGGTGGGGGGTTTTGGGGTTGAGCGAGGCTCCACAGCTTCTGGTTAGCGCAAACTGATGAGGGGCACTGTGGGTATACAAAAAGGAAAGAAAACTATCTGGGCTCTTGGACATACCAACTTTGCAAAGGGACCAACCCTAGCAGGCTCTGTTACTCAAAAATTCAGGACGCTTGCAGGGAAGAGTTCTTATAGTAATTAGTTAATATTTGAAAAACATTTTAAAAGGTAAGTCCACTGAGCATTACGTAATGGTGCATTAGTGTATTGACACTACACTAAGAATAAAGATGCAAAGTTTATTATAATTATATTTTATTGTAACATACCACTGTCAAATAAAACCATAAAAGGGCTGAATGACAGGCCCTCTAATATTGGAAGTAATTTTAGTTTGGCAATATGCACTGATTTTGTGGACTCATACACCAAACACTTCATAAATTCTCTCAAATCTTACAGAGCAGTTTGAGCAATAGCTCCTCGGAACTAGTTCTACTTTCTGCCAGTCCTTAGGGAGGCTACACGGCATGGCTGTTACTTGAAGGCATACTGAATTGCTTCCTGATACCATCCAGGAATTAGTGGGTTGTGACCAAATTCTCAGAGTAGTTGGAATGGAGCATCCGCTGCTGGGACTCGTACCACACCGAGGCAGACATTTTCCATACAAGTCACAGTGTAGATTTCTAAATTTTAGAGACTGCCCCTTCCACTGCTCAAGAACAAACCATAGCCCACTGTAAAACAGTTTGTGCATCTCCAGAGATGGACTGATTCTGGAATAGCTTGCAGCAATGAGTTCCTGCACAGGACCCTCTTTTGTTGTGTGTGTGATTTGTGCCGACAGCCATGGGAAATCCTCTATGCGGGGCAAGAAGAGAATGAGCTGGTATATATATGACAATAAAAGTCTCACTGGTCCAAGGCACAGCTGTACGATAACATGAGGTCTCCATATGTCCCTCACAAAGAAAATCCTTTGACAGTCCTAAAAGCTGATAACTATCTTAGGGCCAAGCTGTGGAAAACCACTGCTAAACTATTTCATGCTTGTATTTGGTCTACTCTTTTAAATGTTTGTAAATGAGAGACCTGTTCAACTCTTTGCCTTCCCAGTTCAAACAAAGACACAAGAGCTCTGCCTCTGCTGGTTGCCTGAGCTGGTAGTGCAGGCAGATGCTTTTGTTTACTAACTCTCCCACATGCTTGGCTGACACGCAATTCAATTCTCCTGGGTTGTCAGTCCCCACACGCCTCCCTTGCATTGCAGTCATTCGTGTGGTGTTCAGCGCCACTGCAGACCAAGAGCATGCTTCTTGCCTGGGGGAAGAGGAGCAGGGAGGGGACAGGCCAAGGTTTCTTTGTTGGGCTCTTTTCGAGGGGGGTGGAGATAGCATTCTTGGATGCATTTCCCAGACACAGACATCGGATAGCTACACTCCCCAGATGGAAAGGGTCAAGTTACAACCAGTTCCACTCCTTCCCTTTAGGATTCTGGGCAACAAAGATTGTAGCTAGCTTTTCAAAGCAATGGGAAAGCTAACATTGAGTGTGGCTTTAGGGGCAGATTGTGAAAAGGTGCCGTTCACAAGGAACACCCCCCCCCCAAAAAAAAAAAAAAAAGCAAACCAAAAAACCAAAAACCCAAACCCCAACATACACTGCAGAGAAGAGAGTTCTGTCAGAAGTTGGTTATTTCTGAAGGCGCAGAATGCCACCCAGAGTCTAGATAGCAACCTTGAACAGGCCTCCGGTTTATCTGTCTAGAATAATTCATGATCAAGCAGCAGGACTGCAAAAGGAAGAGTTCCAAAATGTCCTTATCTTCACGAACTGAGGGCAATCCAATCTTTGCCCAACTTGGAGCCATATCAACGTCTGTCCAAGAGCCAAGTTCCCCTCCTAACTTGAATGCAACTGAAAGTGCTCTAGGGCAGTGGTTCCCAAACCCTGACAGATTGCATGTCACCAATTTAAAACAGTACAACCTTAAGCACCACCAGCAAATTTTTGTCATATAAAAGTATAAAGTAATTATAATAAATAAATTAATGCATACCATTGACCAGTTGCCTGCGTATCACTGGAGGTACTCGTACCACAGATTGGGAACTGTTGCTCTGGGGTGAGGGAAGCAGTCTATCATCCTCTGAAGCTTGCAGAAGAGTTGCTATAGAGGTCAGTGGTTAGCAAAATCTGGCCTGTGGACTGTATCCGGCCTGCCAATTAATTCAATCCAGCCTGCCAGCCACTACTGAAAGCCTGAGGAGAGAGGGCTGCGCCCCACACTGTTCCACTGTGCCACATCCAGGGCTTGGCTGTGCAGCATGCAGATTCCTTTGCCACCCCACCCTCCCCCACATTCATGCCCCATGCTTGGCTTCCTGTAGGTGCTGCAGTTGCCCCCAGTCTTGGCATCGTGGCCACCACAGCCAGGCCTGCATGGGATGGGGCACAATGTAGTGTGCTGAGCAGCCATGCTGCCTGCCTGCTGCAATGAGCCACTGCAACTGTGATGCTGCCAGGAGGTGAGTCCATGCTGGCTGCAAGGGGGATTGACCTGGGGCAGCAACCCTCAACTTTCCCAGTGTAGTGCAGTGACAGCAGCTCATTGTAGTAGGCAGGTGACACAGCTACTTGACACAGTGCATCATGCTCCATCTTGTACAGACCTGGCTGCCAGCAGCCGTGGTGCCAGGACTAGGCAGCATCAATAGGAAACCGGGCGACAGAGGAGAAGGAGAGAGATGGTTTGAGAAGTTTGCAGGCTGCATGGCCCAGCCCCAGCTGCAGCAGATTGGAGCAGGGTGCAGCCCTTCCTCAGGCTCTTGGCGAAGGCCCAGATAAGATCAATCGGCATCTCCCCACTGCCACCACTCTCAGCCCTCAACAGCTCACTAGAACTTGTTAAGCAGCCCTCCAGCGCAAATAATTGCCCATCTCTGCATATAGGTCCTAGCCTGTAGCCCTCCTTGATAAGATGGAGTTTCTTCAAGAGCAAGATGAAGCAAGCATGCATTGGAGCCTGTGCACTCTGCCTGCTGGGCCTACAGATCAAAGGGAAGGTCACCCTGGCCTATGTCTATCCCATAACTTTGGATGATCAGGGAGTTCCACTTCTTTTCTATTTAATAGAGATTAGAGGGCAGGGAAGGAAGGAAAGGACAACTTCAGAATTTTAAAGGTAAGTTTTTGTCATTATATTTTTTAAAAACCAAGCAAGAACATGAGATGAGGTTTTGAGACCTGATGGTGTCATACAGTGCCACAAACATGACAGGCACTGACAAGAACTCTCTCACAGCAAAGACTAGCATAATGGTTCTCTACCTTTTTGGACTCAAGGCACCCCTCTTTAACATCTGAATTAAACAGCACTCAATTTTAAAAAACAAATTGATATATAAACAGAGCTTACCTACTTACAGAGGGGCTGGGAAGTGGGGGTCAGGGATCATCCAAGCAAGGACAAGCCTCAGTCTGCACTTATCTGCTTATCTCCTTATACCTCAGGGGCACCCTTCAAAGGATGTGGTGGTACCCTGGGGTACCCCAGCACCCTGTTTGAGATCCACTGCCCTAGCAACTCCAGTGTGACCTACATGTATTCTGAATAATCAACAAGAACAATAACTGCCCATAGAAAACAAGAAGGGGAAAATTAATCTGATCCAAATGTTCACAGAGTGCCACACTGGGATAACAAAATCCCCATTTCCTACAAAAAACAGCTTACCCTTTGTACGTGGAGCCGGTGGAACTGGTCTGCAATACACTGTAATTTCCGTGCAATTTGGACCTCAGCACGTACTTCTTGGTGACCTTCCTGATGTTCCTCTTGGAGGTGTGGACTCAGAGCAAAGCCAACTGGGGGAACACGTAAACGGTACCCAACGTTCCCTGAAAAACATTAGAGGGGAAAAAGCTCAACAGTGAAAACTGCCAAGGTAAAGTTTGGTTCCCTTATTGCACATTATGAAGGAAAAAACATGCATGTTATCCTGAATATGCAATATAGGCAGAAGTCTAGCATCTGCAGCCTAAACAATGAATATTTATTCTAAGTAGTCAGTAAAACATCTACTTGGTTTTCCAACTAGATTTATATTAATCGAGCATAAAGTGTTATGTTCTCTCTCATAACCAAATGGCCAGCAGGAAAAGTATCTCATGCATGGATCAGGGTTGTTTATAATTCAGTCAAGTACTGGGATTTTCTCTGCAATTACAATATTACAATTACCCAACACTTGTGTGCCTCCGCAACACAATAATCTCATTGCATTAACCCTCACTGCAACTTCCAAGTCAGGCTTGCCATGATACCCAGCATTTAGGGCCAACCGGATACAAATGCATGGCTCCATTTCAACAAATGCTGTGTGTGAGAAGCCACAGGAAGAACATGACTGTTAGCATGGATTCTATTTTTTACCTGAATGAAGGTCAAGAACGATGCATCTTTTATTCAGCTTTAACTGAAATTAAATCGTAGAGATGTGGTAACCTGTCAGTTACCATAGAAAAAATATTTGATCACATTGTTTCCCCTCCCCACCCAATATTCTCCCTCTACAAAGAACTCAAAAATCAGGCCTGCGACATTGAAGTCTTTGTACTTCCCCTCTCTGCACTGAGAACTCCTAGGCAGTCCCAAAGACATGGAAAGATTCACATAAGTAGCATCTAGATTGGAGGGAAATAATACTTTGCAGTCAAAGGGAAGAAAAAGTACTTTTAAGTGAAGGAAACACTCCACCAAACTCTACTGCCTGCAGCTTTACAACTGCGCTTAAGTATCAGAAGCAACTCAACTTCAAAAAGGCATAGGTGCATAAAGAATGGCAGACACAACGAGCAAGAGGATAGATTCTTCATTGAGCAAGCAATGATGAGAAACAAAGGAAAAAAAAATCTTTTGTCAGGGAGCATAACAGCAGTAAGTAACCCTCTGCTGTCTGGTTGAGGTGGAGGAAAGAGAGAAAGTCCTAGAGGGTGACTTTCCTTGCTGCAAAGCTAGCGACTCTGGAAGTCTCTTACCATAGAAGAGTCTCTGGGGCTCTTCAGTGACTCCACAAGGCAACATTACATCCTGACTGGAAGAGGATGGGTTGAGTGTTTGAGTTGCCTTATCCTGCTGCTCAGTATGCCTGCTGCCAGGACCACAGCAGTGAGTAAGTGGGAAAAGTTGAAATCTCCCCAAAAGGCAGCTGTAGGACTGGTTCTGTGTGAAAATGCCAGTAGAGGTCATCTCACCAGGCTGACCTGCGAGTCCAAAGTCATCAGAGTGAAACACATCATCATCCAGCCCATCCAGGCTGGAATAGTCTTCTTCCAGGTAGCTGGAGGGATCCATTTTTCCTGAAATAGACAAACATTTGAGAAAAGAGCTAAGACACGGACAGATTACAGAAAAGCCTCTCTAATTCCAGAAAGGAATACACAGTTCTCCCTGCTCCCCCAGTCTTACTTTTCAAGAACTGAAGACCAGTCCACATGGACTGGAAAGATGAGTAATAAAATAATAGTTAAAGTCTGTGATCAAGTTCTGCAGGCCTTGAACAGAGAGCTCTGAAGTCAACATGTGTCTAAAGCTCCACCTATGGTTCAAAGTCTTAAAATTCATTGACTGGTCACAGAAATAATGTTCCCAGCCTCATTCTGTAAAAATCACAGGGGGGCATAAGGCCATTGCTTTGAAAGTCATGCCAGTCCCTCATGGTGTCCCTCTTGTCTCCGCACCCACCCATTCCATTCTGGAGTTCTTATTTGCCTTCTAGTTCTGAACTTTCAGATCCACTCAATCTACATTTTCTCACTTATTTTGTGAACAAAAGAGTTGGCACCTTCATTAACTGTATTTTAACAATTGAGATACTATGGTAATCACAGGACTATAGCAATTAGGGCTTTAAGAGAACTAAATATCCAAAGATTTGCAAGAAGTTGATGAAGCTGCTTCTGCCACTGTTCTGTAAGATTCTTCTACTAATTATAACCTAAGTTTCCCTCCCAGTTACCTTATTCCCTACCCTCAGCGTAAGCAAAGAAGTGCCCAAATTTAATAATCCCACTATTGCATGCCCACTTCTCTGTCATAAAATCTGTGGTCAACACTATTTCTTTAGTCCCATGTACATTTAGAGAAGTCAAGAGACACGTTTAGTTTCAGGGTCTAAAGTGGGGGTTTTATATACACCAGTGATATTCCCAACCTAACACCAGCCAAAGAGGTTAAGTAAACATGAAATTGCCATTTCAGAGTTCATTGTGCACATGTGATAAGTAGAGGAAAGTTTGACAAAAGCCAGGAGTCCCTTACTATTACCTTGGCATCTAACCCAACTTGAAGACAGTCTCCTAAGAGATCCATCTCCAGGATTTCCACCCAGTTCCAACAAGGAAGTGTAATTCAATTCTTCTGAGCCTCTTCCTTTGCTCTGGTTTACGAAGCATTTAACAGGATGGAAGACTAGTAAAGGGAATCCCAGCCCTGAAGGAGATGTTAATAGTAATTTTATAAGACTGGATCCAGCAGGTCCCTCAAGCCCTCCCCCATATAAATAGAAACCTGGTATTTAATTTAATTAATCCAGTTAAAGAAGTTGTAGAGGTAAGACAGCACAAAAATATCTGTTCCTCAAGAAACAATACAACACCTAATAGTATTAGAACTGAATACATAGATCTATAGATATTCATGAAATGACTTAAAATGTGACCAACCCAAATCCAAGCTTATCAGGTAAATTAAACATTTAACAGAAGGGCCTTAACAGCAGCAGGAAATCCTGGTTCATATCCCAGTCTGTTTGGCTAAGATCTTAAAAAATCTTAGCCCAACAGATATTTCTTCTGGACTCTAAAATGAAAATGTCAAGGTTGACAAGTCCAGCCACTTACTTTGAGCAACCTGAAATAAAATCTTTTAGTCCTTTTCAAAGGAAATCTTACCAACAAACACAGGCTATCATAATTTCTCAACTGGGACATGCAAACAAATCAGGGTTGTTTATAGCAATGTAAAAACATATGCATACAATTTGCCTACCGCATCTTTCATGAGAAAAAAAGAAAACCTGCTGCCTAAGAAAGCTAGTGCATTGGCAGTGAAATTCTCGTAGGCTACAGTTCATGCCTATTTTTGAGAACTGAGCAGGCAGGAAAAACAGAGGGAGGGTTCAGCATACACGTGCAAGCTAGCTTCCCACAACAAAGCTTGCTGGTCTAAGTTTAGGACTACCAAATTCCTTTAACTCTTCATTTCCTTCCCCTTCTGGGCTGGAAAAAGTAACATTCATGTGGAGAATTTCAATATAATAAATGTTTGGGTTGTTTTTTTTAAAGGAACTTTAAATTCCTGAACAGACTCAATAGGAGAAATCTTCCCATTATCTGGATTATTGGGTGTTAATGCAACATGGAAGCATTCATTCCTGTGTGTACAAGTTGTAAGGCACCATGTTACAAAAATACTTTGTGCTCTATATAGTCCAAAGCATTTATTTCAACGGACATTAGCTGCCACCATTCCAAAAGCAATTTTTTCCTTATGATCTTTAATTTATTTCAAATTACTCATTTTAAACCCCTGCCTATAGCAAGCACCTGACTTACTACTTTGTCAGTAATGTGGCAAATAAGTTTACTTACTGCTAAGGAGGCAAAAGGGCAAAACCATTTTTCCCCCACAACAATGTGCCTGACTCTAACAATAAGGAAATGATCTCATCAGTTAAAGAAGCTGCAACAGAGGTGTTTTTTTTAGCCTTCAATAAACCTTTTGGGAGGTGCACAGATACTATGGTGATGAGCGCTGTTACAAAACCCTTGATGAAGTGAGATATTTGTAGGAACAAATGGGGACAACACAAATATGCTTTTATCTGGTGGAAGAAGAGCCTGATCAGACCAGATTGTTCAACCCACTGCAGCTGAACTCCAGTAAAAGGATGTAGCGCAACAATAACTTTGTGGGCTGCCCCTTCAGGCAAGAGATGAACTACACAAAGTTCCCTAATAAGCGTTTTTCTCCTTTAGTCTCCAGGAGTCCAGTGACTCTGCTAGTTACGTTTGAAGGTACAGTTAAGCTGCGTTTGAAGAGAGATGTCACCTCCCTATGCCCCCACCAGTATGAGGTTGGTCACAGCAGAAAGATGACTATCCCAAAAGACCAAGAGAGGCCAACAAATAAAAAAAAGGAGGGGGAAAGGGGCATAATGAAACAGATTCCGGGTGGGGGGGAGAGGAGCATAATGAAAAACAAGATCTTCGGACTACGTAGAGTGGGCTACTCCCTGCTGGCACGAAGAGACCTGGAGTTTCCCGTGCCAGGGCTGGGGAGACTGAAGTTTACGCCTGTCCTCGGCAGTCAGCTGCAAACTCCGCAGATGCAGGCACAGCTCCTGAGCCCTGCCAGCCTCTGCCTGACCCCTGGCCCGTGGCACAGTTTGCTGCCACCTGCCCAGCTCAGTGTCTGCCCGGGACCGGCCCGGAGGCAGCAGAAAAATCAGTAGGCACCACAAGTGTCCTTCCTCCCCGCTCGCCCCCATCTTCTGTCCGCAACCCGCAGCCCTTTGAGCCTGGTGCTGCAGCCCCTGCCCCGGCGGCGATGACAGGACCGGACGGGCCGGCACTCACCTGCGGCCGGAGCGGGCAGGCCCCGGGTGCAGCCTCAGGCAGCGCCGCGGCTCATTGTTTCCAAAATACATCGGCTTCCTGGCATCCCCCGAACAGCTGATAGCGGCCCCGCCCCCCGTGACGTCCCGCCAGGCGGCCAGCCAGTCAGGGCAGGGCAGGGCAGGAAGGGCTTCAGGGATCGGTGCTTTGGGACTCAGGCGAGTGCCGGCCTGGCGGCGGGGTGGGGGCGGGCGGCTGCCCGGCCGGGGACTGCAGCCACGACGGGCGGAGCGCGGGAGAGCGAGCGGCCGCGGCCCGACAAGCAGAGGCCGCGAGGGAATCCCTTAGCGTAGAGGCCGAGCGGGGGGCGGCCACGAGCCAGCGGAACCGCTCCGGGGTCCCGCGCTAGCTGCCTGCCGCAAACCTCCGTGCGCGCAATCGAGGGGGCCTTGCACAGGAAATGTGGATGGGGAGAAACGTGATCGGGATTTCTCGGGGGGAGCGGACACGGAAGAGGGGAATTACGTATTTTCTCATCTAAGTATGTCAAGGCCCCAGAAGCAGAGCAATGCAGTCTAACTGATGTGTACGTGAAGTCCCCTGGCCTTCCAGAAGCACCACTGCATCTCTCTGGGCTCTCTCGAGGCTGTCGGGACATTTTTTATGTCAGTAAGCCCTTTATTTTTTATGTCTGCTTTGTAAGTTTGAAAGTGAAAAAACCTGTTGCTCTAAGAGTAAAAGCCTGTTTACCAGTCCTATGACAGTAACCCCTTCCAGTCACCCGAGGATCTTAAACAATATATAAAACGTGCCTAAGTGTTATCATTCCCCATTCTTAGAGACAGAATAAGTGAGGCACAGGCATGAAGGCTAGTACTTCAACACTGGAGTGTGGTTTGATTGTGCTGATTCAACATATCCAACCAACTTAGGCCTGACTTCAGTAGTGCTGAATGATCACAACTACTTTTAGACTTAGTTGGTGCTGTAAAGCTAGGGACAGAAGTTGCACGCAGACCCATTTAAGTGATCAGAAACTGGTTTAAATCTGTAACAGACCAGGAGTTCAGTGCACATAAACCAGTTTCAAAATGGCTGAAACTGTTTTAAGACAGACTTGGTTGAATGTAGTTTATCAGACTTAACTAATTTAGGTCAGACTGGTTTATGAAGCTTCTGTTCTAGACCCCATCCTGGTTTAAGTTAAATCGCAGTCCCCCAGCATCCCAACATGCTTTGCAGCCCTGGGCTGGGCTGTGCCAGAGCAGCGAGGGCTGGCTGACAAGACAGCGGGGGTGGGAGACCTAGGAGGGGACCACAGCTGGGTGTGGGAAGCGGGGAGAACAACCCCTGCCAGACTTTTCCCCACTGGAGTGGAGGTGTCAGCTGGCAGGTTGAGGCAGGGAGGAGAGTTTAAATCTCCTCTCCCACTAGCATGGGGCCCTAGCTGGGGTTTGCTTAGCAGGAACACAGCAGCCCTGTCAGGGTGCTGCTAGAGTGGGGGGGGGCATGAGGCAGAGAGCCAACAGCCTGGGAGGGACTGCCCCCCACTTGCCAGGCCCCAGACTGGGTTTGTTTGGCAGGGGTGGAAGGAGGCAGTCCATCCCAGGCTGTTGCCCCTACCTGCAGGGAAGTGGAGGGAGCACAGGAGCTGCTACTGAGCCATGGGGAACTGTTGGTGATAGGCAGCTGCCTCAAAGAAGTGCTGGAGACCTACTCAGCCATGCTGTGCCTCAGAGTGCCAGGCCGGCCTCGTGGGTTGCACTATTCCCTGTGCCATGAGCTGTGTTGAGGCCGCAGCCAGGGCCAGCCCAAAGCCAGTGGTGGCTGCCAGGGCTTCTTGAATGAGCTGCCTGTGCCACAAGCTGTGGGCCCGCTACCACTGCAAGCACCTCCCTATGCTGCAGCTGCTGTGTGCTGCTACCGTGCTCAACCAACTGGCTGAGAAGTGGTTCCTGGGCAAGCGCAAATAGGTGTGGGGCTGCAGGTGCCTGGGGGAGCTGCTGGGCCAGTGCTGCTTCTGAGGCACTGGGTGCTGCCAGCCAGGTGCAGTGAGCAGGTGGGTGGGCATGGCCCCCAGTGCAAATGATGTGGCTCTCATGGCATGGCCTCACTGCCAGCCCTGCTCCAGGCTGGAGCTGGCCCCAAGCACCCAGCAGTCACCTCAGGGCTCTCTGCCTAGGCACCAGGAGGGACAAGGAAGGACTCACCCATACAAGACTGCCCCGTCATGTCCAAGCCTCCCTTCCCCCACTCCCTGTCACTGCCTGAGCTCCCCTCCCCATTGCTGCCCTGTTGCGCCTAAGCACCTCTTCTCCCCCACCCCACCATCTCATACACTGTTGCTGCCCTGCCGTGTATAAGACCCCCTTCCACTCCACCAACTGCTGTCCCATCATGTCTTAGACCCCCTTCTCCCCTTCCCATCACTGCCCCATCCAAACAGAGTGGGAGTTTCTCTGACAGGTCCAAGTTTTCCAGTGTTCCCAGAGTTGCCCCTTGTTATGCTGCCTGCAGGCACCACTGCCCCTTATGGCTTCATGTAAAGGGATGAGTCTGTACCCAGGCCCAGTGCTTTAAGTCCTTGGGTCTAGACCCCAGCTGGGGTTTACCTGGAGGGGGCAGTCCCTTCCAGGCTTTTGGCTCCCTCCCTCCAGCAGAGCACAGGGGGTGTGACCATATCCCCTCAGCTAGCACAGGAAGGGGTGAAAAGCCTTGGAGCCATGGCTGGCAGGCTGGGAGGCATGCTCTAGCACCCCCTGGCTTCTGGCTTGAGCCACTGCAGGCATGTGGCTGCGTTTTCTGAATCAAAAGTGAATGTCTGTTTACTTGCTTCTCAGTTTAATCTCCACAGCTTAGACTAACCTGCAAAGACTGAATCAATTCAGCCTCAAGTTTTTTGAATGTGTGTACTTAGCCTAAGTGCTTAGCAACTCTAAGAATCAGTTCTAAGTCCTGATGAAATGGACTGCCAGTGAAATCTCCCCAACTACAAAGCATCTAGAGCAGTTTTGGCTTGTCAGTTGCATTCTGCAGCAGATGCCTACTTTAGACATTTCAAAATCTCCAGTAAGAACAAGGTGCTTGGAGAAAAAATATGATTAAAAGATCCTCTAGAGCAGGGGCCAGCAACTCCCAGCACACGTGCCGAGCGTGGCACGTGAGGCCATTTTGTTCGGCACACCACCACCAGCCCGAGTTCTAAGCAGCTGCTGCCAGCCATGGAGCCCAGGCTGCTTCCAGCAGGCTGCTGGGAGGCTGCAAGCCCTGCTGCAAGCACACCAGGCTCCTTGGGCTGGCTATAGCCGGGAGGCTGCAAACAGCTGCTCCGGGCTCCGGCATGTCAGCACTCCTGCACCTTCCAAGGTAGACATTGTGCTTTTTCGGGCACTCCAGCCAAAAAACATTGCCTACCCCTGCTCTAAAGCATCTTTGACCCCATTTGTTTTGGGAGAGAACACTGGTTCAGACCTGCTAGAGAGGTAATATATCCTTTTAGTAGCATTTTGTAGTTAAGGATAGGAATTGGGAGCCAATTTTCTGTTATTCTTGAACTCAGCTCATCATAAGAAAGGATCTTTATTGACCTCCTATTTTCTACTTTGCTCCCGAAGTAGAAGAATATGGCTAGAGTGCAGCAGTGACCAATGCTGTGTGCAGGAAAGAAATAACAAGAGCAATAAGAGACTGCATAAGAGAGAGATTTTCAGGTTCAAATTTATCTAGTCTTGCTGTTCAAACACCATTGTGCCTAGAACCCAGTAGGGGTATGCACAGTATTGCCCTCTCTTCTGGGCCTGTGGTTCTGACTGTGCCAAAAGAGCCATTGTAAGATGCTCTGGGAAGCTGTTGGAAGGCTTGAAGCTGATATAAGACTGCCTCCAGCAGCAGCTAGTTATTTTCAAACAAAAACATTGTTTTGTTTGTTTTAAAAGACTTTGGTGACTTCCATAGGCTTTTGAAGTCCAAGAGCTCCACTATTAGGGTCAAAGAAACACTGAAACACAGCACTGTGTGTCATCTCCCTGAATGGAATTGTGTTAATATGCAAAAAAAACAGAAGCAGGAGGAATAACAGGGGTTAATATGGGAGGGAAGGCTCTTAAGAGGTCTTCCTGTAGAAGCCACCTCATAAGAATACAAGGTAGGAAAATATACTGTGGTTTGGGTAACAGTACTATTGTTTTTATCTGACTAGAATTGCTTTCTTGGAGTCTTATCCTGCTTCCATTGAAGTCAACAGTAAAACTCCCACTGACTTTAGAGGTGCAGGAGTAAAGCTCTTAGACACAGAATGACACTGTGTTATGCTGTCTCTAAAACCAAGGTAACAAGATCACTTGGAAGGGATTTTTAAAACCCAGCTGGCAGCTGAGTAATGTTAATTGCTGTCAAGTCTGCCACAGAGTTATTGAGGTTTGTAAACTAAACTCAGGGGAGAGGTTAGATTCGAAACTGATTACCAGAAAGGTGAGGCAAGTACTGTGGGATCCTCATATAGCATTCCCCCAACTGGGTCCTGTGACCCTCTTTAGTTAAATACTCCAGTGTCACATTGATTTTTGAGGGGATATTTATAACTGGCATTGCCAGATCCATGCGCTAATAACATGCATCCTCTCCAAAATACCCATTTGTTTACAGCTCCGGTTCCAAAGTCTAATCCTTATTCTTTTCTTTGCCAAATTAAAGGTTGATCTTGTTCTGTGCATATGTACTTAGCTAGTATATCCTTAACAAGTGACCAAAAAAAATATTTTCAATGAATTGCTGAATCTTAATTTAATTAAGCCTAATTTTCTATATTTGATATTTGGGGAACTGGAGGGATGTAAAGCTCTCTTATTAGAGAAGTATAAACTTTGTAAAATAAATGGTTAGGCACTGGCAAACTTCCAGACACCTGAGGTTGCATCTAATTTGCATCTGCATTGCTATAAATAAGAAACAAATGCACTCCCATTTTAATAGATTGTATCCTCCATCATAAATAAAAATTTCCCGTTGGTTGAATTCATTAGCAATAAAAACTGTAACTGATGGGCTTTGTCTTCATTCTGCAGGTGAAAGCAGTTAGAAGCCACATTTTATATCCCCCGAGGCTGCACTTTGGGAATCCCTGCTGTGCAGAAATGTATGGTAACTGAAATCCATGTCTATAATCAGGCTAGATGGTTATAGAATTCAGGAAGGAGATTTGTGCCTTTCAGTGATTAAAAAAAAAAAAAAAAGATATGGCAGCCTTTCTGAGAGACTGGACTCAGAGGGATTCCTTGAGGAAATTAGACATTGTTAAGAAATGGCTCCGAGTAAATAGACCGAAACCAAGACAGAGACAGTGTGTCTGAAATGGAAAATTGTGAAGAGGGCAAGTTATACTAGCGACCTTATTGCATTCTGCTAATAGAGCTGCTACAATAGCAGAGACAGGCTCCTTACTTAGGAACTGCAGCCCCCAGTGTTGATGCTTTGCCAGTAATTTCTGCTTATACATACATACATATAGATATAGATATATATAGATATATATATGCATGCTTATTCAAGAAGGGTTATCTGGAATTACTTGTGATAGTCTCTTGGTGACATATGTAGTGAAAAAATATCACAACATGCCATTGCAATCAATGAGAACAATCATTCAGTGTTAGACTGCTGGAATCCTCAAATAAGTGGTGGGACAAATGGCTTTTTTTATTTATTTGCCAGCTATATCTATTCCCTAACATGTCTTCAGTGACATTACTTGCTTAATTTACTGACAAAAAAGTGTTGATAATATTGCCAACATTAAATAATTGCAAAATAAATTGTATTCTAAAGCCTGGATCCTACAAACTGCTCTGCATGTGCAGATGCCTGAATCTCAGCAGAGGTGGCTTTCTACTTGAATCAAGCAATTGCATGATGTCAGCTTTTGCTTTAAAGCGGTATGTTTCTAGCCTTCATGGCTGGAGGGAAGAGCTTCCACAGGTGCAGCTTAATGGCTCAAAAAATGAAGGTAAATTTGAAGATAAATAAAATAAACTATACTTCTTTTCTTTTAAAGCTGATAATTATTTTTAGCCTGTGTCATGATTTTCTGGGGGGGGCCTGAACCACTGGTGACTGCACAACTGGACAGTAGTGTTGTTTTGACATGTATTAGCAACATTTCCAAGTTACTTCTATCAGTTCAATAACCATTTTTTAAAGGTGCTTTATAGGGCAGAAGAACAGACTAGGTTTTGATCTTCCTCTTGCAATCCTCAGGGGCTAAACTTTCATCCACTTCCAAGGGAGTCAGGTCTATATGTTGACTGCAGGGTTTATAGGGTTGAACTGATAGAAAATAATTGCACATTAGGAACTGAGCAAAGTTTACAGTTAAGCTATTCGGAAAAAGAAAAACAACCCCTCATATATATATATGTTGATTTTTTTTTCCTTGAAAGAATTATGTTTTTCCTTGAAAGGGGCTACATTTTAAAACATATTTTTCATAGTCATCCTTGGGGTCCTATCCCTTTAAATTTTTCTGACACCAAAGCCAAAACACGTTTTTCTTCCCAGGTCATGGAAATCCCCTTGGAAACCCATTCATTTTGTTCCAAGAGGGCATTTTGTCGCTCTCTCTCCCCCCTCCCAAATGGGACCTAAGACATGGCCCTCCTTTTTGTTTTCAACTTGGAAAATGTAAGTTTGTATAGTCCATTCTATGTTTCTCTTCAGCTAGTTCTGTAACCTCAGGAATGAGCCTAAAAGCAACTTGTTGAAGGAAATACTGTAACTTCAGTAGACATGTGCATGTCAGGGTATTGCATGCTATTTCCAACTGTTCTTAGGTTCTTTTCCCTCCTTTTCTCTTTTTTCCTTCCCTATTCTTGGGGATTTGCTATAGCATCACACTTTCTTTGGGAAACTGGCCCCATTCTTTAGAGTTTTTCCATAAAGCAGAATTTTTATAGCAAGTTTAAGAAAGGATTTCTCCCACTTTACTTCTGGAAAAAAATTTAGTACTCAAAGATAATGAAAAGGCTCATTGTTTTCAGTGGGTAAAGGATCAGGCCCTACAAATGCTTAGCACAATTCTTGGTTCTGTACAACAAACATTAATACTTATTAATGGGGACTGAAATTGCTCAGCCCTTGGCCAGAGGCTCTCTACAACTTTCAGGATCAGGCTCATTACTTAACAGAGGCAGACAAGGTTCTTTGGGTACTTAACAGTACTTAAGTTACTTTGGGTACTTATTTAACAGAGTAGCTTTCTACAATGATGCGTTATCTTTGAACAGTGTTACCTTGCAACAGCATTTAACTTTGGGCCTGATGATGCACTCTTTACTTGGACTCTAATGGGAGCTTTGCATATGTAAAGACTAGATCTAGAATCCCCCAACTGGTTATAGCTTTAAAGGAATCCCATTCGTCTGACTCAAAACTCCTGTTAAATATTAGTCATGGGTTTAAAAAGTATCCCTGGTGTCTTTAATTGGCTTTATTAAAATTTCTGATTCCCCCAGGTCATTTAGCACAACAGTAAGTGGCTTGCATTTCTATAGCTCTTGAAGCCCTTAACATGTGAACGTTCACACACAGGCTTGACTGTGTCTTATGATCACCCACAGTGTGTATAGTGCCTGAATGTCTACAGGACTGGGACTTACTGAAATAAATTTAACATCTTCCTCATATATCATCCCTATTTGGCAGAAGAGAATGGTGGGTTTTTTTCCAGGAACCATTTGCTCCAAGTATGACTTCGATACCATTGGTAGTCTTAGAGTCATACTGTAGTCATGACTGTCCAGGAATTAGGAGAGGAGCAAGGATTTTAGGGTGAGATCTTTTTTGGACCGACTGCATAGTTCAGATAGAGTCAGACAAGTTTTCAAATCCAAGACCTTCTGCATCAGATTCTTTGAAAGCTTGTTTGACTCTATCCCAGCTATGCAGTTGCTTCAATAAAAGATATCACCCTAAGAAATCTCTGACTCTGATACCATTCACACCAGAACACGTAATTTTAGTATTAACAGTGTTGCTATAGCTTCATTATTACAAATTTAGAAATCATAGACGTTTGAGCCTCACAGATGTTGAACACATTCATTTCTTATTGTACTGCGAGTGTTCTTGGTGTTCAACACCTTGTAGGGGATGGGTCCTAAGACACACAATCAAAATAAAAGAATAAGAGAACAAAGCCAAGAGAACCATACTGCCAATTTCCCCATGTACTCTGAGGGAGCATCCAATTTTGCTCTTTTGTCCACCAGCAGTTTAACATTTATCTACTTCTTTGAAGACAACAAGCAGAGAAATAGGGCGGGATTCTGTTTTGTTCCATGATCCTATGTTTGATTGACAATTTCCCAAAGGGCATCTAGGCTGTCAAATATAGGCTGCATCCTGTAAAACGCTCATGGGAGAATTTTGCTGAGAAAGGGTTTGTAAGATCAGACTGTATTTGTCCATTTAAAATTATGTTATTTTTTTCATCGTCTAGAGTTAGTTTATCATAAGCATTTAGGATGTACTTTTTTGAATTAATGGTAGTGTTCTCTTTAAGTGTATTTTTTAAAATTATGATAATACAGGTTTTAAAGACTGATAATTAAGAGACAAAACCTATTTCTAGTGTAGAGAGGGTGAAATTATCATTTTCTCTAATTTGTACAGTACTAATCCTCATTGCAAATTGGATACAACTTTATATCTAAATTGATGGGATTAGCATGCAAATTAGAAACTCCTGTTCCTAAAAAGTTCAGTGGCAAATTTCCTTTAAAACTTCAATTTTGAAAGGAGGAAGCCCTATTTTTTAGAGTAAACTGTTTTCCTACACAAATTCCTAAACCTGGACAATACACTGAAAAACAGAATTAAAAGAAAACTGACCAAAACAGAAAATCACAATGTCATCAAGCAGTTCTCCCATAGAGGCTTTCTTTGTAATACAATTCTGAAGCTGCTTAAAACATAACGTGCTGAACATAACGTGAAGTATACCAAACATCAGAACTCACCTTTTCTCCCCGACCTAGTCAGCCACAGCCTTTCTGGTGCTGAGATCCTAGAAGCAGCAAAGCTATCATCTGGAAAGGGTCCCCTGGTTTGGCTCCTTTATTCCTCTCCCCTTTTTAACAGATGCTGTTAGGAAGGGGGTTGAAAGGCTCAGACAGATTTTCATTTTTAATAACTGAGCTTCAGGTTCCCAGGGGAAAAAATGTCTTCCATTGGAGACAAGAAGGTCCTGTGTCACCCAAATTCTTTATTTATTAAAGAGACAGAGGAGATCCTCTTACAAAACCCCAGAAAAGACTCCTCCATAAATCTGGTGAGGTGTTCACGATTTCTTTCTTTCAGTCACTTTAATTTCCACTTCTCTGTCATGTTAAACCAGCAAGCAGCCCAATGCCAGAATTGAAGAGGCAGGAAGCATTGTCTAGTGGTTAAAACAAAGAGGCTGGAGATCAAGAGATGTAGGTTCTATCCCTGGCTTTGTGATTAAGTGATCATGTGCCCTGAGAAATGCGCTTAATCTCGATGCCTCAGTTTCTCCATCTGTAAAATGCTGAAAACAATCTGTATTTTACCTAGCACGGGTGCTGTGATGTTCCGAACACTGCAGGCTGAAGAGCATGATATCACTCTGAAAAGGTGTTACAGAAGGACCAAATATTTTTGTTCACCCAAAATTTCTGCAGCTTGCAGAGGAGCAGGAGGGAATCTTCATCTGAACTCCCATCCCTACCTTACTGCTCACCAGTGAAGATATGCAAATAAAGATGCAGGTCAATAATTTTGGATGATTCTTCAATTCCATGGAAAAATTCAAAACAAAACATGAAAGTCTCCAAAGTGATTTTCATTATTTGATTTTAATTTAAAAAATAACTAATTTTTGGAAAATAAAACATGCTGAGGATTTCTTGCTCAAAACTGGGCCAACATGGACCAAGATAATGATCTACTCCCACTCAAAAAGAGTCTGACCTTTAGAAGATAATGAGACATTTTCAGAACATTCATTTTCGGCAATTTGCAAATGAAAAACCTGCTCCCTTTCAAGAAGCCACTTCATAGAAATGTGATAAAACCCCAAAGACGGTATTTTGAAACATCTGTGAGCGAATGGCCTGACTTGTTACAAAAGTCAGGCCTCTGACGTGCAGTTTGCATGTTCGCAGAAGTGTACACCCATGATTAACAATCTGGCTCTGAACTTCTGGGTTATGAATGGGCATGGTTGGGGGGGGAAGTTTTTCCTCATTTATTTAATATTTGTTGCACAGTTATTATTGAAATACAGGGAAGGGTTGAAAAAAACGCTCTGGAACCTGGGGACTGCAGCAACTAAAGTCTTGGCAGAGGTCTGAAACAGGGGAGTTAGAGCTGATGTCAAAGGAAACAGAAAGAGAGCACAAAGGGGGGGGGAGAAAAGATGCTAAGAGAATCAGCTGATAAGTTCAAATCCCAACTGTGGGCAGTTAGTTATATTATAGGCAGAGAGAAGTGTGATAACAATAGGAGCATAGCAGCATCTCCTTCCTCTATATTACTCATAATTTGTTTTGAAGCACTTCAGTTTCACCACCCCCACCTTAGTGCTGCACTGGCTAATGCCTCACTTGACTCATCAGGAGGCAGTGCTTCCTCTTTGGGACTAATGTGAGCTTCTATTTCTGGCGAGGTGAATTTTCATATTCTTTCTTTTATCTCTTTCCTCTCTTCTTTGATCTTTCTCCTAGGTTTTTTTTTCCTCTCCCCATTATCTCCACCTGTTTATTCCTGTTGTCTCTCTTCTCTTTTGTTTTTTTCCTTTGTTCTTTCAACACCCTTGCTCTTACCAACTCCCTTTCCTTCCACTGTCTTAACCTATTTTTTTCGCATCACTTTTCTCTTATTCCGTATCATTTTGCCAAAAGGTGTTAGAGATGCTTACTCTCAGCATTACTCTTTGGGGTAATTGCCATAATTACTGCTTTCCACCTTCAAAGCACTTTACAAATACTATGGTATCTTACCACACACATATTAGGTAGTTAAGCAAGTATCACAGCTCTATTTTACTGATGTAAAAGCCAAAGCAGAGAGACAGCTAAAAATATCAAAAAGCACCTATATTTTGGACACCCAATTTAGTTGGGTATGCACACTAATTAGTTACTTTTGAGAGAGAAGTTGTAGCTATCTGAATTGTTTTAGACTACACAAAGTTTGTGTCTAAGCAGCATAACTAATTTAGATGACTTGTTCAAGGACATCCAGCAGACCAGGATTAGAAAGCAGTTCTTAGCTATTGATTTACTTCCTGTAGTGGCTCCCAACCTTCAATGACCTATGGAGAACAATACACAAGTAATGTGCTGAGCAACATCCTTCTTTGCTTTTTGTTAAAATGGACCATAAGTGTGGTAGCCACAGTTTTAACATTTTAATTTCCTAAGGCTGCAGCAATATTGGAGGGTCTCCCAGTTAATTAGTTCCCCACAAGCCACAGGTTGAGAACCACTTCCCTAGACTGTGAGTTTGGGAACAAGGCCTCAAATGTCTGTAAAGCACTAGAAATTGCAGACATAGTAACAAAGGAGTTTCTGACTCCCAACTTTGTGCCCTGTTCAGTAGACCATGCTGCCTCGGATAACAAAAGCTTTATAGAAAAATTCCAATATTCTACAGGTCCAAACTGCTAAGCAACATTATTGTAAACTGAAGTGTCTTGGTCTTTCCTGTAAAATGCTGTATCATTTTTAAAGGGGAAATTACAATTGAGGGACAAGATGGTTCTCATTTGAAAATTCACCAAGATGCTGGGTACTTGCAAAATTTTACTTGTATTGCAGTTTTCTAGAAAACTTAAGTGACAACAATCCAAAAATACTTTTCATTCATTGTTTCCTTTTGATTCATATGAACTTGGTGAGCACTTACTAAGAAAAGGTGTGTGTATTAAGAAAGGAGAAAGGCTAAGCATCATGTTTTCTTTCTGTTTGTACTAAGTCAGTTCCTGTAGCTACACCCCTAAGTTTTGGAGGGTTGTTTTTTTTTCAAAATGTCTGTCCAGCTTCCTCTACACATGGTGTATACAGTAGCTTTTGTTCTTAGATTGTTCAATCCTGCAAACTCCTGAAGTAATTTGAGCTTTTCATTTAGGATCTAACAGCAGTGATGTTATAATCCAACACCACTTAAAGCAGTGGTGCCCAACTGTTTTGCTGTGCAGGCTAAAGGAGTCATGCCACGTTGGTCCATGGGATCTGATCTAGCTACATAGGACTGGCCCTGGTCCGGGTTCAATCCAGCTATGTGGGAACAGGGCTTTATCCCACTCTGTTCAGCTGGCCTGGCCAGTGCCAATCCAGCTGCATGGAGCTTGGAAATTTGGCAGCAGGGGAGCGGTGGCAGTTTTAATTACCACCACTCCTGCACTGCCAAATCTCCGTACCCATGGGGGAGCCCTGAGGCCAGGCTGGGCTGGGCCAGATAACATGACTCCATGCACTGGATCTGGCCTGTGGGCCAGGGGTGAGCCTTAGTTCTTAGTAACATTATTTTATAATGTATAAAAATTTGGAAATGAATCTGAACAATCTGATGTGTTTGGTGGCTGAGACCAAATAAGCATATCCAGTTGCTATACCAAGGGAGTAAGAGACAAGAGACACTTGGATACTCTTCTAGACTGGCATTAAATCTCTGTGTGATCTCTCACAAGTCACTTCACCTCACTTTCTGACTGTGAAATAGTGATAATTTTACCTAATGAGCTTTATAAAGCTCTTCAAGATCTAAAGATAAAAGGGGTTATATCAGTGTAAAGTGTTATTATAATAATTACATTGTTGGATAAGTAATTTTCCCTGTAATTGGATTAAAGGCCTTGATTATCTTCACACTTATCCCAGTTTCATATCTGTGTAATTCTACTAACGTAAACGCTCTTAATCCTAATATACACTAGCCTGACAGAAAAAGGCAGGAGGCAGGATCATAGTTTCAGATTTACTGAAGAATTCAGAGCCACAATAGAGAATGTATTCTCAATTAGTCCCTTTCACAAACTAGTATCTCCATTAATTCCCTTTATCTAATCTAGAGGTTGGCAATTATTTCGGCTACCAAGCCACTTAAGTTTTGGCGAGCTGTGGAAGGCCACACATAAAATCTTTCAGAAGATATCATCTTAACAAATTATGGATAAAAACCAAAGCATACACTAAAAATCAACCACCTACTATAACTAGGAACCTACTGAATTTACAGTTTTGCAGATTCCACAGAATCTGAGCAATGCCCACAAAATCCATGGGGGAAAAAACATTACTGAGTGCTCACCAGGGTGGGGAAAGTGGGGCCACACACCCAAGGGCTGCTGCCCCCACCCCTTGCACTAATTGGCTGCTTGTCATGTGGCCCCACCCCTCTCCACCAACTGGCAGTGAGGGGCCCTGGCTGCATGGACAGCCCTCACAGCCAATCAACAGCGAGGGGTAGGAGCATGACAGGTAGCCCCCATAGCCAATCAGGGGGCCTGTTGGCCAGTTAGAGGCTTGGGGGAGGGCCTGCTGGCTCCACTTGCAAAATGGTTGCCTAGGCCCACGCTCTGCCTGCAAACTGGGGGGTAGACCCTGTGAAGTAGGTAGCTCCCTAACTATAACATATGTTAATTTTAGTTAAAAAAAATGTGTATCCCAATTTTGTTTTTTTTAGTAGTGTATATCAAAACAATAGCATAATAGCTCAAAATAAAGTATTACTCTTGTATATTGTGTGTATGGGGTTGGGTGTGTGGGGCTGTCCATGCGGTAGGTCCTGGGAGCTGACTGGGGGTGAGGAGAAGGGGGACTGACAGACGTGTCCAAAAAAGCTTGCTTGGACTGTGCAGTGCAGGTGAGGACCACTCTCCCTGCTTCCTGATCTGGCCTGCAGCTGCCGTCACAGTGCTCTGCATGGGGCTGAGCCCCATGCACTCCTGCACAGGGCAGCCTGTGCCATGGTCTTGCTGACAGCACTGCCAGGCCCTAGACCTAGCCCCAGCCAGCATTCACAGCTTCCCCGTGGGGCTGCCTTCTACCCACTTGGCCACCTGCAGATGGCTGCTCATCACACTAAGTGGGTGGAGTGGGTGAAAGGTGGATGGGAGCTGAAGCTGGAGCCTGATGCACTGGGGCAGGAGCAGCCCAGCTGCAGCTTCCCCCCTGCCTAGTTGGGTCTGTGATGCCCAGCATGCACCACCATGGCTGCTTCTGCTTCCTTACACTACCTGCTGCTTGGAGCAGTGCAGCAGGGGCAGGATGAAGAGGAGATGCCACTGGAGGCAAGGGGATTGAGCAGTACCTGTGTAGCTTGAGCAGCATGTGGAGCAGCCCCACCTGTGCAGCATGTGGAGCAGTGCAGTGGTGCACACTGGCTGGGGCAGTGCCATTGGTAGGTGTGGGGCAGGTGCAGGTGGAAGCACAGTGCAGGCTGCCCTGGGCAAAAGTGGGCACAGTTTGGCCCCATGCAGAGTGCTGCAGGGGCAGCTGCTGGCTGGATACAATTAAATGGCAGACTGAACTGGTCTGCAGGCCGTATGCTGCTCACTCCAATCTAATCAATAAGAAATGCCATGTGATCCTTGGGATCACAAGTAAGCAATTACACTTGAATACCAAACATAAAAAGTATAAATAAGATAAAAAATATAAATAACATAAAAAGAATAAAAAGTACTCTCCAAAAATGTTGCTGAAAAAATTTCAAACACTAAAACCATATGTGGCTATTGTCAAATGACATTTCATACAAAACTGTCAAAGTTCATCACATCATTTATCATCAACTGTTCCCTCAGTGTTAGCATTAACAGACTCTAACAGGTGCTGCATCCAGTTCTGCATAACTGGAATTCTGATGGGTTGTCTGAAGAGCAGGAGTCTCACAATGAGCAGTGACGATCTCTGGGGAACATTAAAGAAACTGACATTCTATTTAGTGAAATTGGGACAAAGGACCTGACTGGCTTATGAATGATGGAAATCTTCTAAATAGGGGGAATATAGTTTCATGAAAGATAAAACAGTAATAAACAGGTTTGATCATATTCTATGGAGCGAAAAAGATGACCCCAAATTTGCCCCCAGTATAACTCTACTGGTTTAGCCTACAGGGATGAATCCATCTCTAATATCTACTTCTAATTAACACTGCATGTACTCAAAGCTCATATTGTATATAACCTTTTGTTTTTTTTAAGTGGACTTACATAATGTGTTGCGACTTCCATAATGCACAGAACTAAGATTTTGTGAATTTGTGTCCCCCCTGCATGCATACGTGCAGCATGGCACAATCTACACTCTCTGTAGGCATCTATATATAGAAAGTAAATATATGCATGCAGGCAGAGGGGGCGGGGGAGGCCTTGGCCCTGATCCATTACACCTGGCCTTTCTAGAACACTATTAAAATTTCATGTTGTTTTCCTCGTGTCTCCTGGGTTCTTTGTTCCACTCAGGCCACTGCTGACCAGTCTGACTCTTAGATCAGACAAAAGGGTTGGAGCGGGGGAAGAAAGAGAGATGGTCTACAGTTTGTGTTTCGCTGGTCTTGCAAGTTCTAATGAGCTGTCAATCAAAGGCCAATTTCTGCAGAGCTTAACTGTGACTAGTGAAAGGGGCCAGCACAAGGGATTCATTCTTACTTGAGAGTGTGTCGCTGACCCAGATGCAAGGCAGTGCATACAAACACTTTTAGCATCACAGCCAAAATTCCCCTATGAATTTTTGTCACATTCACTAGCTCTCAGGAATACTTTTTACTTAGTCTGACAGCAACTAGATGAACTACATTACCTTATCATAGAATATAGTACCCAGCTCCATAGTTAGGTTGGCAGGACAGACTGTCTTGTGCCAGACAAACTTGCACTTCAGGAGTGACCTGGCTTACCTTTTTGGCAGTAACAGAGAAGCAGCTAATTTCTTGAGATGGGTCAAAACTGGAACCATTAGCAACACCCTTCCCCCCATAACAAAAAAAAAACCAACCAAAAAACCCAAAAACTATAGAGGTTAGTTAAAAATCAGGGCCAGGATCTAAATCACTATTACTTAGGTTTCCAAAGTCAAATCTCAAACTGATACTGTTTTACAAAACCAAAGTTTTATGATTTTCTTCTTTTACATACAGAAATAACTGTTTGGCTGGATAACAGTACAATATTCCTCCTGAACTCAGTAAGAGCTGCAGATACTTAGTTAGCACTGCTCAAGATTAGGCGCTAAGATTTGCTTATCTAGGACTGTTGGCAGTTTTCCTATTAGCCTCATTAAGTCTGGTATCTCTTGAAACCACGCTGACCCATGTGAACTGACTACTGAAATCTCTTTTTTCTCCTTCTTGACAATGCAGTCATAACCTACGATCAGTACTGATTCTTAGGGGGAAGAGGGCAGAAGCTAAATTGACACCCCACCAGTTGATGTGAGTTTAAGACTACACCTGGATGAAGCTGCTACTAAAAAATCAACAAAAGACTAAACCAAACCCAAAAAACAACCAACCACATTTTGGAAAAGATCTGTTCAACTTCAAAAAAAAACCAAAACAAAAATATAAAAACAGGTTTTCCTTATGATCCATTGCAACAGATACTTCTTGGGTATTTTTCTGTATTATGATACTTACTTTATCCAACAGGCTGTCTGAACAGTTTTCTTCATTCTCTAGAAAGGGCAGGGGTCCTTGTCACTTAGGGTAGTGCAAATCAGAAATAACTCTGCTGAAGTAAATGCATTTACAACTGGTTTTACATCAATATAAATTAGGACTGAATCTGATCAAAAGCAAAGACTTCTGTCAGATGCAACACCAATAATAATCTGAGACACGATGACTCATTATGAAGTTCTTTAGGGATCCAGAAAGCTCACAAAGCGTGGCAGACTTTGCCAGCTGAAATGTTGTTTTGCATGAGAGAGAGAGAGAGAGAGAGAGAGAGAGATATTGCCTGTCACTTTATGGTTTCCTGAATCATTTTTAACATAATAGAGTGTTCCTGGTTTAGATAAAATATCTGGATTTTTAAATGACCAGCAGTTGATTCTGTGACTGCTTCGTCATTAGTACGTAACTCATGATATGATATGGCCCACGTTACAACCATGTCTGAGTGTACCTCATAATCTCTGATGTGTTTATCTCACAGCATATCTGTGATTTAGGGAAGCATCATTACTTTTCTTTTCAAAAAAGGAGAGAAACTGAAATTAAGAAAGGCTAAAGGCCAGAACCACAAGAGATAGGAGCATGGAATTTCTCAGCAAGATCAAGCTTAACTTTAGGTGTCCTTTTCCCAGAGTGGAATTCATAACCCTTAGTGAGGAACTCAAGTTCCATGGAGAGGCTGAAAATGCTGAGGGATGGGATTCACAATAGGATATGCTAAAGAGAGACTGAAGTCCAACCTGTCTCCTGGACTTCAGAACCTATCTGCTTCTCTAAATTAGGCACCTCTTAAAAGCTGGGATCCATGGGCCAAATGGACTTTGCTGGATATATTATTCTTTTGGAAATAAAAGACTGATTTCTTTTCTTTCAAAAGCCAGCTGTCAAAGGAGGAGGAGGAGGTAGTCATGCTGCACACCTTTTATATATTAGCCTACTGGTCAGAGCACTTACCCAAGAAATGGGAGACCTGGGTCAAATCCATATCTCCCCCTTCCAGAAGAGTGCCCTAATCACAAGGGGCACTTTGCATTTGAAGCTATACCATTGGGTAGAAAGGAATGGATGATTCTTGAGGCCACAGAGACACTGGGCAAGAAGCAACCTGACTTTATAGCCTAGTAAAAAGAACAAACATTTGTGAGAACCAAGACCTTGCCTGTTCCCAACTGATTATGCATTGTGCATTAGAGTCATTAGATAAAACACATGAACAGTTTCTAAGCCTGGTGATTAGGACATTCTCCTGGGAGGCGCAGTTTTGACCCAGGTCTCCCCAGCTAGGGATAGAAGTTACATATAAACCAGTTTAAGTGATTAGAAACTGGTTTAAACCTGTAACAGAACAGAAGTTCAGTGCACATAAACCAGTTTCAAAATGACGGAAACTAGCTTGAGATAAACCTAGCTGAATGTTGTATTGGATTTAACTGACTGAGGTCAAACCAGTTTATAGAACTTCAGTCCCAGACACCTTCCTGGTTTAAGTTAAATCAGTCCCCCAGCATCTCAGCATGTTCTGCAGCCCTGGGCTGGGCTGTCTGTTCCAGCCAAGCAGGGTTGGGCACACCACTCTCCTCCCTAGCTGAAGCACTGTCATTGCTCCAGCTGGCTGAGAAGAGGGTGGGGGTGCAAAACCGTGCTCTGGAGAGTAGCCGGGTCTGCCTGGCAGGGGGGCAGCAGCCCTTGCCAGGTGTCCCCAGACTCCCCACCCCCGCTCACTGCTCCAGCAACAACAGCAAAAACGTGGCCAGAGGCTGGGGGTTTAATCCCCTCATTGCAGGCAGCAGCGGCATGGACACCAACATGATGCTGGCTCAATCCCACGCTGAAGATCCCCTTGGGCAGGGCCCGCACCACAGTGCCTGGGCCAAGTCCCTCAGAGGAACAATGAGTGGTGCCTGATGCAGAGGCAGGTCCAGCTGCGGGGACGGGGCAGGGAAGGAAGGATGCGACTTGGTAGCAGTGAGTTGGCTCCATGATTAGTCCAAGCTTCCTCCCACCCCTCTCCGCACCTACATCTCGGTTACATCCCTCTCCCCTGCCCCATCCCGTGGCTGGACCTGCCTTGGTGTCGGGCACCACTCGCTGCTCCTCTGAGGGACTTGACCCAGGTGCTGCAGCACGGGCCCTGCCCAAGGGGATCTTCAGTGTGGGACGGAGCCAGCCCAAGCTATGTTGGTGCTTGCATCACTACCCTCTGCCCCTCAGGCTACTGGCACCTGGCCACTGCAGCATGTGGCTGCATTTCCTGAATCAAAAGTGAATGTCTATTCACTTGCAAATCTGTTCAATTTACGCAGTCAATTCAGGCTTGGGCTTCTTCTGCATGATTTAACCAGTAGGATCTTCTGTAAATGGTAGAGCCAGTAGAATTAGTGGAATCTTCTTCCTTCATCATGCATTTTTGAGTGGAAGCAGCCATGGCTGTTGTGCTCTGTGCTGAACTCGGTGCTGTTAGTACATAGTAGATGTGTTCAGAGCACGCCTACCAGACGACCCCTCAAGGGACATAAGACTTATTTGCTAATCACACACTGGTTTAGGCATTAAACAGGTGCTGAGCCACAGAACTCTGGCAAGATAGTAGTCGCTCAAAGTCAGCAGTTCTCAACCTTTTTAGATTCAAGTCACCCCTTGAAAAATGCCAGCACTTAGCTTTCACTCTTTTCTCAACTATGGAAAAATATTAGAGCAATTCTTTTGTTACAAATAACTCAGAAAAACCACAGCAGGTAAGGAAGTTTTTGACACGATGGATTCCTATTTGAAACCTCTGGATTTATTGTGTGAATTATGTATAGGTGTTTGAATATCTAACAGTGCTAATATTGTGTGGCACCCTTAAAAGGCATGGCTTTTCACCATGCTGCATCACCCTGGTTAAGACCTACTGCTCTAGGTCCACACAGGAACAAAACTGTAGGTGTACTGAGAACTGACAAAAAAGGTAGGTACCTATGGACTTTCCAGTTTTTAAGCAGCAAGGTACTGATTTTGTAGATCATACTCTCAGACACTGTAGTCTAAATTCCACCAAGTCTTATATTAAACCCTGTAACAAGGAGCCAGAGGCAGCAGGAAGGTCTGCCAGCAGACGTGTAAGGGTTTTATATGGAAGAGTAGGCAGCCAGGGAGCTATAGGGCTGCAACAACTTGGGAGCTAGTTGTGGGGCAACAGGCCAACAGGGCAGAGTTGTAAGTAGGTAGGTAGGAGGGGAACAGTAACAGTACAGTGAGAAGAACAGCAGCTGGCTGTTTGTTAATTTGAGAGAGCATACCTGTGGCCCATCAGGGAAACACGTGACCAGAAGAGGTTGTGCTCAGGTGATATAAACTTGGGTTCCCAAGGCAGAGGGGCCAGTGTGGCCCTGAGCTCTGCAAGGAAAAGAGCTCCCGTCTGTTCAGGCTGTTAGGTAGTAAGCTGCAGGCCAGAAAAGGTACTCAAGGGGCTGGTAGGAAGCCAGTGAGTGTGGTTAAGGCTCTTGCAGCAGAATAGACACCCAGGGAAGCATTTTGGTTTGAAATGGCTTGCTGGTGTCTGTTTCTTACTGGAGGACTGGACTGGGGCTCTGGGGGTGGACAGGAAGCCAAGCAGCAGGGTTTTTCAAACCCTGCAAGGAGCAAGGCATGAAGGGGCTAAAGCTGAAAGGGCTGAAGCCTGAGAGAAGCTGATACCAGGACACAACCAGGGACCCAGGGGTGAGTTAAGGCTGAGGGATGATGCCTAAACAGAGGGAAAGAGAGAAAAAGCTGGACCAAGGCTGAGGGCCAAAGCCTAATTAAAGAGAAACAGGGCAAGGCCAAGAGGGCCAGGGCCTGGGTAGAGAGGCTGAAATGTGGGAAGGGCTGCAGCTAAGACAAGGCCAGGGAACGAGTCTAGTGAGCTGAGTGGGTTGAGACAGACTGGGCCAGAGCACCCAGTGAATGAACTGAGAGTAAGATCTGCAAGACATAGGCATGGCTATGGCTGAAAGCCATGGTTAATGTCACTAAGGTGGGTTAGTGACCAAAGGCCAAGATGCGGCCAGTAGGACCCAATCAGTTAGTGTGATGCGAGTACCAGCAGGGCATAGAGTGAGGTAGTAGATTTGTTGCCACGAGTAGGACTGGGACCTCGTAAAACAGGTGAAGTTAGGCAAAGTGGGGATCCAGTGGGTGTACCTGGGAACTCTAGGAACAGCCTCCCAAAGGAAAAGCCATCAATGTATGGCAGGCAGGATAGTGAGAAGGTTATCCTGGGGAGACTGAGTGTGGCAGGATTGGTTTGGCCACCAGGGGATACCATGGTCACCACTGGGGTTGGTTCTTTTACAGACCCCCTGAGTGCTTTTGTGGCTCTGGGCCTAAGACTTGTCCAAGATCATATGGAAGTCTGTGACAGCAGGGAATGGAACCCAGGCCTGCTGAAACATCCTAATAACTGGACCAATCCTTCTCACCTCTCATTTACATCTGAAAAGGTAGGTTTCTCTTCTGACCTGATAGCATTTTAGTCACACGCTGAACTCTCTTTGCATAGGTGTAAATGGCTGTCTGACCCTGGAAACTACTATACATCGTTGTCTACTCACTTGATTTTACTGCGAGTCTCATGATATTCAGCTATTTTATCTTATTTTAATTTTTATTTTATTTCCTCCACCCCTTCCCCTTTGAAGCTCCAGCTCTTGGAGTCAAGTGATTGAGACAAACCCAGCTTTCCTTTAAAACAAAAACACAGAAGACATATCTCCATGTATTACAGAAATGCAGAGCAATTGCTTTTGAGCCATTATAATACCTTTTTTTGGCTTGCTTCATGATTTTTGAATGCTTGGAGTTGACAATACTGTGGTTCCCATATGTTGTCCCAGTAAAGTATTTGCAAAAATAGGTCCTAGGATAACACAATAAGATACGGCACTAGTAGGGTGGGGGGACAGTAAGACTGTGTGATCATCTGGATGAGTGTGATAACAAAGATTCTGGAAAAACGGTTGGGTGAGAAGAGTCCAAAACTGCAGAGACTTAGAAAGATATTTAATAAAAATCCCAGCTCACTAACAGATCATTGAAAGGGATCTCAGGAGGTCACCTAGTTCAATCCCTTAGATAAGGATGATGTATTTAAATCACCTAATTACAAATCACCCTATGCAAGTTTATGTCTAACCTGGGGCTATCCAAGTGGTGGACCACAGACTGTGCATGTGGCCCCAAACATGGGGCCTGTCAGTTCTCACCCAGTTGCTATTCCCCCTCATACTTGCTGAGTGCCTGAGCTGCACATGCAGCTAATTGTGGGGGGGGTGGGGGTGGCAGTTGTACGTGCAGCAGAAGGGCCAAACTGCCTGTGCTGAGTGGGGCAGCACATGTAGCTGCAAGGGGGTGCTGAGGGGTGAGTTAGGCTGCCTATGCTGTGCACCTGGCAGGGGGTGCTGAGCACACTGGCTCTCCCCTCTGCCAGCCACATGTGCAACTTCCTCCCACCCAGCTGCAAGGGTATGGCTTCCCCTCTCAACTGTGTGGGCAGTATCCCCGCCTCCTGGCTACACATGCCGTGCAGGGGAAACTAAGCTCCTTGCATTGGGAGGGAGTTGGCTGCACTCTGGGCAGCCCATATGGTAGGGGAAAGGAGGGGGTGGAAGCAGGGGAGGGTACCAGCACAGAGTATGGCCTCATAATCTGTGACCCACATAGCATGCCCCTGGCTGCTAGAAAGATTGATGCCCCTAGGCTAGACCAAGGCTATTCAACAAAAGGCCTGTGGGCTGGATCCAATCTGTGGATCACTGTACTGATCCTAGCCCTACATGCTGCATGCAGGCTGAACCTAGTGCTACCAGTTCTGCATGCAGCATGGGGTTGGTCTATGGCACGCACTGAGTGCTGTGCCTTGCTGGACCAGCTCTGTGTGCTGCCCCAGATTGGGCTGTGCTGGATTCAGTTTGCGGGGCCAGTTTGGTGGGCTGCCACATGCACTGCATGCCCCATGCCAGCCTCCTGTGCTGTGTGCAATGTGCATGGCCAGTTCAGCCCAGCCCTGGGGCTCACTGTGCATATGGCAGGTGAGGCCAGCGTGGGGTTTGCTGCATGCACAGTGAGCTCTGGGGCCAGTGTGCACTGCACACAAGCTGGATCCATCACTACACAGTGGGTTGGTCCCAGTCTGGCCTGCAGCCTGACCCAGTGACCCTCATCTGGCCTGGATAAGTCTGACATACCTGGTCTAACCTATTTTTAAAACTCTACAAATAATCCTCCTGTACCTACCTAGCACAATGCCAAAAAGATCAACACCCCCCCCGCCACACACACACCAAAACTTGCCATAGATGAAGGAAGACAAGGCCATTGTAAATGTCCTGCCACTGCAAGGACAAGAAGCTTATTAAAATACACTCAAGACGTGCCATCTTCCTTTTCTCACAGGATAACAACTTGCATGTGAAAGTATTGGTTTGGAGTCGTATGCAAGCCTTGAGCTCTGCTTAGTCTGGTAGTCTTGAGGGCAAGATGCTTACCTACTCCCTGGAGCTCATGCTGTTCCAACATTATTGTCATCACATAATTTTAAAGTGAACAGTATTTTTATGGGACTTTCCTTGGAGGCAATCTCACAGGAGCCAAAGCAAAGTTCAACTGGAGGTCTACGGCAGTGCCAGTTCTGTGAAGTAGATGTATGATGCTGGAATTCAAGCCCATTGGACCATATTTCCATTCACCCTTTCTTTAATTAATGAACTGCTCTTACAATACTGCTTTCATAATAACATCCCATTATCTGATCTGAAATGGGCCCTTGGTAGATACTGCATCCTTTTTCTCCAACAACATTAATCTAGAATTGAACTGGACCTTATTGCAAACGTTATTCTTTCAATAACACTCTTCTGCTTAGAACATAAATGACTCTGTGCCTCATCTCATGAGGCCAAATAAGGACCTGGAAATTTGCTTCTATTTAACTGGTACATAAAGTGAAAAAGCATAAGTGGCTCTTCTTGCTAGTCTTCACCAAAACCACCTGTAGGACTTTGGCTCTGATCCATTACAAGTCCAGTAGAGATTTTGGAGAAGGGGTAGGAACCAGAGCCCTGCACTCAGATTAAATACATGTCAGCCCTGGAGCCCTTTCTTTATGGTTAGGGCAGAACATGTCTTATTTAAAAGAGAAGTGAAAGATACTGCAGTACAATCCTGGCGTGAATAATTGAAGTGGAATCTGGAATGCATACCACCGTATCGGGAGTTCTGAAGACCACGTCTGATCGGAAGAAGTGACTGTTACCTGAGAGGTAATAGAGAAGATGCTGGCCCAAGGCTCTGTAGTCTCGGCCTGCTGTGGAACAGAGATACCAGGGTTAGGGTAGTGGGGGCACCCCCTATTAGTGCACAAAGTATATGGGATCTGAAAACTGGGCACCAGTCCAAGGTCTAAACACAACTTCACAAAGTGATTACTCAGAGATGTCAAAGTTTGCCTCTGAGACAGATGCTACAGGAGAATGAGACAATCCAGCAATCTCTTCTGCCTTACACTAACCATCCTCTCAACAAGTCCACCTGACATGGTATTAAAAGAAAAAAAAAAGTCTATATCCTGCTGTACTGCAGTTTAAAATGTTGGTGAAACATTTTACATTATTATGAAATAGTTAAAGAGTTTTCAAGTGGAGATGGGGCGGTACTACTGGCTAGCTGAATGATACTTTCTTGGAACTCCCACAGACCGCCCCTAAAAACCTTTCGGGGTAGGTCTTAGGAAGATACCTGTCTTAGGAAGATAATCAAGATGAAGTTTCAGTGGTAGGGGATGTGTTTCCTGCATATGGAAAAAACAACTGTGAGCAAGAGCTAGAAGGGAGATGCCAGCTGTAAAGAGAGGGGTTCTCTGGCTTACTGAGTTGATATCTGCCTCCTCATTTTCAGGAACTCACCTGGCTGAACTAACCGATCAACAAATAGATCTCCAAATCACACAATGTGTTATACATGGTATCTAAGCATTTGCAGAATAGAGCTCTGTTTACTTGCATAAGTAGCCTCATTAGCTGGGGGCCTCAGGCAGAATGGAAATACAGGCTCCTCGTGCATTGTACACCTTTGTTGAAATTTATCACCTTTAAGCTTGCCTCATCCTTTTATATCATGGAAAGGGTCTCCACACCAGTTGGCATAAAGAGCTGAAAAGGAAGGCATTCTGGGCAGGCCATATGAATCTACATTTATATGCATTCAGTGGCCTCAACATTCCACATCATAAGTGTGGAGGGGTTGGGGATGCTCTTCCAGAACAGCTGGGGGGTAAGGAGGAAAAGAGATGGTGAGATCACCTAATCATTTTGAATAAGGTGCTAGAAATTTTCTCCACAGCTGCTCTATGCTCCTCCACACAGAGCTTTATTACTGTGGGTTTTTGGGGGTGCGGGGGGAGTGGTGTTGACCTCCCCTGACAATACTCCTAGTCAAGCACTTCTTAGTGATCCTCTTCTTTGCCTGCACCCCCACCCCATGGATTCCCCTTGAGTCTGCCCAACAGTTCATTGCATCTAACTACTACACCAGAGGCAGAGCTAGGCAGCTACGCATGCAGTAGGGCTGCTATTTTTGCATGGCCCCTTAAGTAAGCACCTGGGGCTTGTGCCCACCTCCTTCCCTTAATTATGCTACTGCCCTGCACAACACTTAATCAAAAACAAGGCAGAACATGCAGGACATAGACAGCTAATGTTACCAGTGAACAGAAATGCAAATTTCACCGTAAAAATACAGTTGAGTTTTTCTGGGTTTCTAGCTTAGGTATTTCTTAACTTAATGATTACTTCTTTTCTACAGGAGCCATTAATTTAGCTGAAGACATGGCAAGAAGACGAGTTTGGGATTATCCCAAGCATCCTGCTGGGCAGGGATCAAATGCTGCAACTAAAAGACCAAAGCTACTATTTCTCTGGAATGGAGAAGAATATTAACAGGGAGGGAGAGGCATCTGTACAGTACCATAGTTGTAGGGGGAGAAGATGGTTTATTTACTTGCTTCTCAGTGATATATCTATCTTCGGTGTTTCTAAGACGCCCATCACAGCAGGATCTAAGCTCCATCTCAACTGTCTGGGACCTAGTAACAGAAAACTGTTATTTGATCTCACTCCTCTTTATCCAATCTCATCTATCAGGAGCATACTAAGCTGCATGGTATCTGAGCACCTCGAAGAAATTACACAAAGTCATTAACCTTCCTTGGAATCTCATGTCTGTGCTTAGAATAAAGACATGTTAAAAGAAACAGGAAATTCAAATGGGTACTTTCTGATTTATCCATACCTGCTCATCTGATGCATAAAAAGAACGTACTGTACAGTTGGAATGCATAAATGAACCTGTGTTGAATAATCATATCACCACCACCACCAGACCTAAAGTTTCCAAGTTTTGTGCAAATCTTAACACCACCACATGAGAAACATTAGCCCTATTCAATAGAAGGGGAAAAGTGAATTAAGAGGAAATCATATGTCCAAAGTCCTCCACTAGATAGTGACAGAGCCAGGCACTAAGTCCTTGGGCCTGGATAACCTACCCTCAGTGTAGGATCCTGAGGAAATTAGAACTGGGTGGTTTTACTGTACCTATATACACACAATCCCCAATATTGCCCCAGGGGACAGGTTGACATCTTGAAGAAGTCAGAGAAGCCTCAGTAATACCCTAGTAGCCAGCTTCCGCAGTTACTGGGCAACTGGGAATCACCAGAGTAAGTGTATACTCACAAGCAACACCGCCTGCACCAGGACTGTGAAGATGGAGGAACAGAGCTGGAGGAATCTGGCTACTCAGGTAAGTTCAAGGCCATACCAGAAGCACTCACAGCACAGCCTGTTAGATTCCAATGAATCTGCAAATTCTGCTAAATATTTTGTCACAATGAAACTAAAACAAAAAAGACCTGCCTCAAGGCCTGTTTGGTGTCTCCAGAAACATACAAAGGAGCTTAGCTAAATACCTGCCCCTCATCATATGTATAACCATGATCTCATATACTCACGTACATAGAAGAACTGCTCGTTTCAGCTTGTTCTTCAGCCCGATTTGAGTAGGGGTGGGCAAAATGCAGCCCACAGGCTGCATCCAGCCCACCAGGCCATTCCAAATGTATATTTATCTGCTCCTGGCTGCCTGTCAAAGATAACAGCAGCCGGGGGCAGTAGGACCCCAAGGGGAACCAGCAACAAGGCCAGCCTGGCATGCCCCACCCCCAATCCTCTCTTCCCCAACTGGAAGACTCTGCCTGCCGCAGCTTTCGGATTGCTCCAGCACCCCATAGCTGTATCACCAGACCACAGAAGCACGGGGCTGTGCCAGTACCCCAGGGCCAGGAGAAGGATGGAGGTTGGGCATGTGTCCATTCAATGAGGGAGGGGAAGAGAGAGACAGAGAGCAATGAGGAAGGGGGAGGGAGAGAGAGACAGAGAGAGACTGTGTGCGCAGTGAGGGAGGGGGAGGAGGAGTGAGTGTGTATTCATAAGGTGAGTCCCACCCCCCCCTTGCACTGCCATCCACGCAGACCCCCACACCCCCTCACACACCCCAGCCACCCTTCCCCCCACACAGCTCATACCCCCCACATCTCCACACACATACACACGTTCCCTCACCCTACACTCACACCCACACCCCACCCCACATACCCACACACTAACAGCCCCATGCCTCCATCCTCCCCACAACATACAAGAGTAAGACTTCATTTTAAGCTATTGTGCTATTACCTCCATGTACACTACACAAATGCATGTAAATCAGGACAAAAATATTTTTTGAAATCAAATTAATGAATGCTGTAGATGTCCAATTTTTAGAATATAATTTGGTATTTTTCTGGTTCTGAGATAGCAAAACCTCTAGCTGAAAGGTATTTCTGGAGGCAAGGGGAGGGACTTCTGGTGGCAAAGGTCAGGGGTTAGGAGGTGGGACTTCTGGTCACAAGATAGTGACCGGGGGAGTGGCACTTGCCAAAACTCAGTAAGTGGCCCTCTGCCCGAAATAACTGCCCACCCCTGGTCCTGAGAGGCAAAGAAGAGTCCTTTACCAGGCTGTTTTTCATCATTCTCACAGCTCAAATTCATTCTAAACTCTACCAGAGTAGGTCTCATGAGAAATAAATAATACCCTTGGTGTATAGCCATTATTTTAAGTTTAAGAATGTTAGGCAACTTACTCCATACTGTGTATCAGGTCCAGAGGTCAAATCCCTATTTTTTCTCCTTCTGAACTGGGTTGACCAAAATATCTCCCTGTGGCACTGGTCTTAATTCACAACTTGTTACAGTGCCAGCTGAAGAGACCCAGAGCTATTACTACTGTATTTCAAGTCAGCTAATCTAAAAGAGCCTGCAATTAATAGGGGGATCATGTGCTCAAGTCCTATGAATAAATGAAAGAGACAGAGTCATCCCTCAGAGGCTCGTCACCTTTTAGGCACTCATGCATACCTTAAATGCACTGGGCCAGCACAACAGCTCAAGAACAAAATGAGCAATTAATTAAACAAATGTACAGTAACAGAGGTAATGGAGTAACTATCTACACAGTGGGAAAGCTTCCCAGAGCCATGTCACCTGATCAAAGCCCCAGCTGAGAGAGAAATGAGGAAAGGAAGAGAGTAAAGGAATCCTGAGTAAGCATATGATAAACCAAGCAGTTATGACTCCAACATGTGATGGCCTAATTCTGGCCTCAATCAGATCAATAAGGGAGTTAGGATACTGGTTTGGGTTCTACTATATGGTCATGGTTTTCTTCTTCCAACTTGATGGCAGTTGTACTGGTGACCTTAACTCTTGTACCTCAATTGCAGTAGCTTCATGCCAAACAGCCTGCTACTTAAACTGCTGTACTCAAGTACAACTGTAAGCTATTGTGCTATACGCAAGAATTATTCTTTGGCCTGGTGACTGGTTATACAATAGTTATAATGGTTCTTTCTGGCCTTCAAATATACGTGTGCATGCATTTTTGAGTGTTGTAGATGCACTGACTTCAGTTAAATTATTTCTGAATTGTGCCAGAAGGAGGATGAGAATTAGGACCAGTAGTTGCAGAACAGCAGTCCAGGACAAAAATTCTGATACAAAGAAAGAACAATGGAATCTCCTTTCCCACTGTTTTCAGCAACAGGGATTAACAAGATTTTTTTTTTAATCTTGCATGAAAAATCACAATACTGATGTCAACACTTGGTCCCCTCCAAAGTGGGGAATTGGCAGTGTTCATCAACCATTGGTGTCAGCAACTGATCTTTGAAAACGGTTAACAGGTAATATAAGCAAGCTGTCCAGTATTGGGTAGTGTGCATGGAATATGCCTTCATTAAGTTGTTGAAAACCGCTTGAGAGAACTTGTTTCACTATTGCAAAAATAGGGTTTCACTATTTGAAAAACAGGGACTTGCCAAGCAATGTTGGCACACAAGTATTACCTGAAACTGTGTTCAGAATTAATGACTGAAAATAATTTTTGTACATAACTAATCTCCCAGTTTCACATGGCCACAGAAAATGTGTAAGAAGCATTACCTAAGTGCCATCCAATGGAAGGGCAAGACAAAGAAGCAGGTGATGTAGTAGATGGAGTCCACAAAGGATCTGGCAGGGAGGAGGTTAAAATACTTCCCCAAACAGCCAGCTTTGTCTTGCACTCAACTGGTAATGATGAGTTGATTAACAATTGGTTCCCATGGGAATGCTGAAGAGTCTCACTGCTAGCAGTTATAAGACTAGAAACCTTATTCTCCACTCCTGGATTTATTTTAACGCAATGCTGTTGACTTCAGTGGAATAATTCCTGATTCACCCTGTTGCAATCATATTAGCAGCATTTTTAAAGCAAAATATGGTGACGTACACATTTTCACCAATGAATCAAAAGTGCCCAAAAGATTTTTCTTTTAAATTTTTACCAGAATTTTCTATGGAATAAACCCATTTTTCAACTAGCTCTAATTAGCAGGGTAGTGACTAAACTAATTTCCATATGAAATCTTTCTGTGTATCCTGTAGGAATGAAATGTTTCAAGAAGCCTAAGCAGACTGGATATGCTTTGAGTATTTGTATGGCTGATGCCTACTCACCCATATCAAACTGAGAAACAAATTGGGGAAGCTATTCTGGGGGAATCTTCAATGCACATCAAGCATATCAGGGAGATCTCAGGAGTTGTGGCAGGAGAGGTGGGAACAGAGCAGCTTCTACATATCTCCAGAGCAGCTTCACCACCTCATTTCTAATTTGGTGCATGCAGAAAAGGAATGTCTGCAATTCAGAATGACACCCTAGGAGCACCAAAGAAATGGCGTAGATAGGCACTAATATATTAGAGGTCTTCCTTCCTAAGTGGTGTGAGTGTTTTTTTTAACTTACCACTATTACAGCAGACCCGCATATTTCCTAGTAAGGGGAAAACCTGGGCAGAGACTGAGGTTCTCCAAGTAAGGAAGGCTAAGGAGGGAAATTATGGGGGGTGGGAAAGCATGTATGTGTTTTGGTAGGGACAAGAATGGGATCCAAAAATCAAAAAAATTACACAGAAAAGGTGGCAAAGGAACAGATAGACAAAGGTAGAACGGAAGATGAGATGCAGAAACTTCATACAAACACACAGGAGCACAAAGAATGGATGTCTGGAGGGATCCAAGGGAGCCTGGCTGTGGCCTTGGTGTCAGCCTGCCCCAAAGACAAAAATCCAAGCCAGAAAAGTCTGGGAATCACTATATTATGCTGAACTGCCCCTTAGCCTGAAAGGAGACTCCCAGATCAGCATAAGAAAGTAACATGTATATGGGAGGAAGCATGTTTGTCTTGTAATCTTCTCTACGGTTAAAGTTAATAGCTTTCTTAATATTGCTAGTGAATTCACTGTCAAGCCATCCTGACATTGCCCATTTGTCTCACAAGTATAATGGGAACATGTGGCTTTGATTTTCATCTCCACACACAATTACTGCTAGACTAGCAATGGAGACAGCAATTTCAGGCTAAGACAAGGAAGCCCAACATATATTCTTTCATTTGTTCCACAGTGTGTTTAGTGTGGATGACAGAAAACATGAAGCTAGACAAAATAATTGCCAAGTAGCCTTTGCTGTATCTAAAGAAACTCATTTAGAGCACAGCTCTGAAATAGCACATTGCCTCAGGTCATCTTTGCTCTGCTTAGTCCAACTCCCATGTTCTAAGACTCCCATCCCAACTGCCCCCAATGATGCCCCCTATCTCTCCATTTCCACTTGATCAAGCTGTGCACAGTTTCCCCCTTTGCTCCCTCCTAGTTCAAATTCTTCCACTTTTCAGGATCAAAATACATTTTTCCTCTACTTGAAACTCATGCCCTCATCCTTTACCTCTGCTTTCTAACTAACCCCCCCACCCTGCCATTTCACTTAAGTTCAGAATAGTCACCCCAACTCCAGGATCAGAAACTCACTTAGCATTCTGGTTCACAAAACCCCTCCCAGTTTAAACTGTTGTTTGTATAACACGCCCCTTGCAGATGGATAAAAACTGATCAGAATGCATTCCACAACAAATCTTGGGCTATTCCCAGGAACTGACGTGCAATGTTTCTCACTCTTTTAAGTATGCCTATCCTGTTTTCCTTGGGCATGGCAGGAATGCTAATTACCTGGATGTATAAAGTGCTCTGTATTGTAAGGATGACCTTTCCATGCTGGCCCAGCCATCTGGATTTGAACCTTTCTAGCAACAGTCAGAAAAGATTGGAAGGGTATAAACACTAAGCATGGGGAGCAAGAGTTTAGCTCAATACAAAAGAGGGTTAAGTAGAAGCAATGGGAGAAGGAAACAGGCTGAATATCAGGAAAAGTTCCTGCCAGTGAGACATGTTTGGCTGTAGAATCATCTCCCAAGGGGAGAGGTCAAAGACTCATTGTTTGGAAACTAAACTGCTCAGAATTGTTTTTTCAGAGCAGTGGAGGGAGCGATGAATGTGCATGGAAGAGCACCAAACACATGGAAGGGCAGTGGATGAAGAGGAAGTAGTGAGGGAGCGATAAATGTACATGGACTAAATGAAAGGAGTGGCAGAGGACACCGTGGACACAAGAAAGGGCAAGTGACAAAACAACATATACTGCAGGGAAAAGAAATGGAAGGATCAGGGGCCCCACAGCAAGGAGCAGTAGATGTGCAGGAAATAGTAGTGTACAGCTGGTAGAAGCACAGGGATGAACAGCATAAGGGATCAGCAAATGCACATAAAAGAATGGTGAAAGCTGCAGACATGCAGAGATGAACAATATTGAGGCAGATAGGTATACAAAGAAGAGCAATGACATCAAGGACCCCTCTACACATGAAACTAAAGGTGCGATGGGATCTAATGTACGATTCACATGACCCTGCCTCCTGCCGTGCCACACATGAATGGCAGGAGGTGCAACTGTAGGATTGTGCATTGGATCTGATCACACCTTGTTGTTGGTACAGGAGCCCAATCCCAGGCTCCCCCTGCACCAACAAACTCCTGCAGCTGGGAGTCTCACACACCCCAGTTGAGGAGCTTCCAGCCATGGGGGCGCCCCATGTACCCCTGAGCCCTAGGGACTGTGGCAGCCACAATCCTCAGGGCTCAGGGGTTTCATGCTGTGCATGATGCACCCCTGCAGCTGGGAGCCCTAAGCTGCAGGGGACATCCTGCTACACATACAAATTAAAGCTCAACAGCAACCAGCTATGAAGTTAGTGCACATTTTTTAAGTCTAACTTTATAGCTGGTTAGAGCTTTTACTGTGTAATAGCTACTTTGTACTCGTAGCTGGTCCATAATTAACTGTGCAATACCTGTAACACGTAGAAGGGACCAAGGTCTCATTTCTTCTCTTCAGGGCACCCAGCAGCCTTGGTACAGAATAGCTAAATATTACTTAAAAGCTCCAGGATGAAGGCCATTCTCAACATCTCCAACCTTCAAGGCAACAAGGAACTTTCTATCTTATGGGTACAACTCATCTATAGAGCCAAATGAGAAATGGTTTTCCCACCCCATGAAACTTTTGGATGTTACAAATATCTCCTCAATCTGCACCAGGAAAAAAAAATCAAGGTCTTACAAAGCTTTTCTTGAAAAATGAGGTTGTGAGACAGACAACTAATAGCCCAGTGCTCAGGGCATTCATCCAGGATGTGGGAGACACTATTCTGCCTGATTCAGACCAAAGATGCAAGGCTGTTCCCCATATCACAGGCAAATATCCTAGTCACTGGCACACTGGCTGTTCCAGGGTGGCACTCTCTCTGTTTGAACAGAAATTCAATCTTGCACCTGAGAAATTAAAATTTTGCTGAAATTGGTGTATACCTGCAAACAGTTCCAGTTTTGATGAATTGGCAGTTTCCAATAAAAACAATTTGTCAAATAAAATCCTGACCAATTCTAGTGCTGGACACAGAGATTCTTTTGAAGCCAATCCCAGTCATGGAACAGAGGAAATAAAGCCATCACTAAATTTCTACTTCAAGAGCAGGGTTCACATCTTCAGGCTGATTTGTCTAATATAAACACATAAGCAGATATATTTTTAACAAAACCCCACCAAAACAAAACTGATCCAGCTCGTTCAATTAGCAACCATGAATGATCCATATCACGTAGTAGTCATATTGCCTAATGCACTCTGGAAGCTGTTTAGATACTACAGTGATGAGGGCAGCATAAGAACCTATATGGAATTATATTTAAAAACCTAAATTAAAAGAAAAGCAAGGTTTCATAGTCAAATACTAAAAGCTGGAAAATGAGAGAAATCAGGTGACTTGTTAAACCCTAATTCAGCCCTGTTAAGTCAAATGCATGACGATGGAGTGTTTAGTTACTTGATTTTTTTACTATTTTGCACAGGCCTCCTGCCTCAGCAAATGTCTAGTTATTTAGAATGTATTGTTCTTGTACTCCTTGCCCAAATGTGGCTCCAGGTTTTATTAGCGTATGCCATCCAAAACCTCCCCAAGCACAAAGTTACTGTGCTGGTCTGACTGTCAGTCGATCTTACCCTCTCCCCCAAAAATAACCATAAAAATCGCATTTGACCTATATACAGGGTCAGGCTATAATCTGGTCCTTGACAATCTTGACTTTGTACTTGCAGTGGTTTTGTGCATGCAATACAAATACCAAAACAGGATTTATTTTCCAGTGCAGTTTTTATTTTAGTATTATTCGTGCATTTACTTCGAGTCCCTTATCTGATTCTCCCATGGAATTTTGGCCAGGCAACAGCAGTTCAAGGACTTTATTTGTACTTACTGAAAAAAACTGTTTTTCCTAAAACTGAACCTGAAAATGTGAGATCAACTTATAATGGAGCTTGTGCCATGCCAGGCTGCTCTACAGCTTCACCACCATCACTGCTGCCTCTGAGCTGCCCAGCACAGCAGCAGTCATAGTGCAGAGTAGCCACAGGGCAGCCCAGGCAGCAGTGATGCAGGGCACCCCGGTACGGCGTGGACTCTGGGAGGCTGCACCAAGAACTGCTCGGCAGTGGTGAGGAGGAAGGGCCACTTTTCCTACACACAGAACAAGTTTCTGCCTGGCAGCTGCCATGGCTGAGCCTGGATGGACAAATCTGGAACCGGACGCGAGGTCCACCAAGTCAGAGCTAGCCCATGGGTTTCCACCAGTACTGCGGGGCTGGAGACAGTGGTGGCAGTAGCCAAAAGGAGCCACTTTAGCCCCACTGTGTGCCCAAGGGGCTGCAGAATGCACTAGAACAGGCGTGAGGCAGGCTATGGCAGTGACGGGGAGACACTGCAGAATGCATGGGCTCAGGGCTGCTGCAGGGCAGAGATAGGTTGACTGGCTCAGGGGGACATGTGCAGGGGGCTCCCATGCACACCCCACCATACCCTCACACCCTCCCCCACAAACTCCATGACCACACCCTTCCCCCACACACAATCAAACACCCCATAAACACTCCACCCACTCACACCCTACCTCCACCCCACCACACAACATACCTGCATGCCTCTGGGGGGAGCCCCACTCTGTGCTACAAGCACGCACTGCACCCCACACATACCCACACACACCAAGCCACTCTTCCCCTCTACACACCCCAGAGCCCCCACAAACCCCATACCCACCCACCCACATCCAAACATACCCCCACAGCCACACCCTCTCCCACACCCTATATACACACATACATACATCCCCCCACGAACCCTTTACCCACCCCCACATACCTCCTGCAATATACAAAAGTAAGACTTCATTTTGAGGTATTAAGCAATCACCTCTATATTCACAATGCAAATATATACAAACCAGGACAAAAATATTTTTTAAAAATAAAATTAAAATATGTTGTTGTGAACATTTGATTTTTAGTACATAATATGGGTTTTTTTTTCTGGTTCTGAGATGGCAACCCCCTTATCCAAAAGGAGCATTTCCGGGGCTAAGGGGAGGGACTTCTGCTGGCAAAGGTTGCGGGGGGGTACGGGACTTCTAGTCCCAAGATGGTGACCAGGGGGCAGGGTGCTTGTCACCTTGCGGCCCTCAGCAGGTCACCAAAACTCATTAAGCAGCCCTCCAGCCAAAATAACTGCCCACCCCTGATATATAATCAGAACAATATGGTATTTATTTCTTGAATGTGATGTGGTGCTCTTGCTGTATCACTTGAGTGATTCACAAATGTAAATTAATCAATGTTTGCACCACTCCTATTAAAGTTAGCGGTATTGTTATCCTTTGTTAACTATCCTTATTACATACATGTGGAACTCAGAGAGAGAGAGAGACTTTAATATAATTAAGGTGCACTAAAATGGGTACCCAAGTAAAAACAAATAGGCCCTGATTCTCCAGGGTACTTAGAATTTTAATAGCACATTATATATTCACAGCTACAAGCAACTTCAGTTGCAGGTGTGAGCACTCAGCACTTCTGCAAAAAACTCAGCACTTCTGCCCTGGGGTCTCAAATACATTACTCAGAAAATGAGAAACAGTAGTTAGCAGCCAACTGAAAACTTCTGGCTTAAGTGTCTTGCACAGCAGCACATAGGGACTCTCTGACACAGACACAAAGTCCAATCTTCCAGGGTGGCAAATCAACAGCTTTAATCATAAGACCATAACTTCTTTTCCTGCAATCCTTTGCTTCCTTCACTTCACTCCTTCCACTTTCTGGAACAAGTGAGGCAGTAGTTCTATAGACAACAGTCCCATTAGATCAGGGGTGGGCAATTATTTGGACGGGAGGGCCACTTAAGTTTTGTTGAGGTGTTGAGGGCTGCGCACACACATGCGCACATGAGCACTACCCAGCCCACGTAGCCCACCTGATAAAATCAACTGGCGGGCCACATTTTACCCTGCATTAGATTCACAATCATGATTCATCCTCAGATCAAGTCTCTCCTGTACACGGAATGAAGCAGAGGCTCTGGGAGAAAAACATGTGCTCACATATTCAAAGACTGTACCATAATGAATTGACAAAAAGGAAGCTTTATTAAGGCTGCATTCCTAACTTTTGAATGCTTGTTGATGTTAGCTGAAGCCAAAACTAGGTCTTTCCCATTTTAATGTTGTATAAAATTGTTTATTATCTGACCTTTTCTTTCCATTCTGTTTTGTGAAGAACCCCCCATGTGTTCATCACTACTAAAGATTTATTCCTTTCCCTCTACACTTCATACAATGCAAACTCATTACAAGATGTCTGTTCAGTAATGCAGTACTGACTCTTTAATTCAGACTTACCATCACTACAAGGATCACTCCTAGAAAGTTTTTCCATTGGAATCAGACAGAAAATTTCCAGGTCAATGTATACTCTGATTTTAATACAATGCTCCCTTCTCTTGGAATCTGTCTGTTGTTTTTCTCCATCAGGAATTAATCTCAAATGCCAATATACAATGTGCATGGCAGATTAGCTATGTGGCCTGCTAATTTAAATAGAATTCAGAGATTCTGGACCATAACATTTTAATTCTCTTCCCATTCTACTTTTATCTTCACTATTAATCGTCTTTCTAAAAAGCAGTATCATTTGGAGTATCTAGTATAACCTCTTTATTCTCCTGACACTTTTCCCAACTGCCTTCAAAGGAGTACTCTAAAAGAATTTTTAAGACAGAGCTGCAAGATGGCAAAAGTGCCATTAAAAGGGAAAGCCTTGAGCAACTCTATGGTGTGGAAAGCATAGCTTCTGCAATAATGCAGATGAGCTCCTGATCTTCAAAGTCAAAATAGTTTTAAAATTCCTAACACAAGTGGGATCAATCTGTTGTAAATCCACAGAAGTTACTGGATTTCTTCATTTCAGATTTATAGTATAACTGAGATCAGAATCTGTTGCTTTAATTTTGTTGCAGTGTTGTGAGGAAATTGTTTCAAAGCAAAAGGAATTATCAAGTTTGCTAGGTCATAAAATGAACTTTATTAGGCAGTGGATGAGTCAAGGGGCAGTCTGTGATCATCCCTTGATTGCTAGCCTAATTGAGATGAATAATAATCAGAGTAAATTGTTACCATCCAAGTACCACTGAGGTGGCCTATATGAAATGAGTTGGTTCCTGCTTAGTTCCCAGCAGACAAGTCTCTAAAATTGCCTGTCAGTGCCAATCACATGGTTATCTCAACTGAAGTCCAAATATTTTTTAAAAAGAGACTGAATTATTCTGTCTAACCGTAAAATGTTCCTTCATGTCAGGGATGAACCCTATTGATAGTGTGATGCGGGGTAAGCAGGAGAAATTGTGTAATGGCAGATTTAATTTTCATTATAATAATGTGGCATTTAAGGGGTTAAAATATAAACCATGCTGCTAGAGGTATGTGAGCAACTGGTAAATCTAGAATGGGGCAGGCCATAAGAAAATGTCTGGGAACCTCTATTCTACACAGAGGTCTCGCCCATTAACCCATTCTTTTCCACAATCACAACTTAAAGAGCATCACTGATGCTGTCTCAGCGTGGCTTAGTGCTTAATCAGCTGGCAGCCCATAGCTACCCACCCTGCACAGAACACTTGCTCAAGTTGCAGCAGTCTGTCAATCCCAAATCGGCCTTGTCAGCCATCTTCGGACCCAACTGAAAGGGACTACCAAAGGAAAAACAGCCCTATGAAGAGTACATTAAAAAGAAGAGGTGCCTAGAGACATGCAACGAGGCTTCTCCAATGCACTGTGTGTTAGAGCAGAATTGAGTCGTGGTAATATACTACTACACCCCAGCAGACTCCAGCAACATGTGTCCCAGTGTACTCATGCTGAAAAATTGTGGCGGGAGCGCTTTAACTAAAGCTTGTTCAACAAGTGTTAATTAAAGCACCCCTGCCACCGTTTTTCAGCACAGGGTTGCTGATACATATGATGCTCCCCACCCCGCCAGCATATTTGCCCAAGGTGATAAAGGCCTTGTGCATGGTAACAATCATACATTTCCTGACCTTTAAGTACTCCCTACTTTAATGTTTTTTTAAAAAAAATATGTATTTTAACACATTTTATTACATTTGTCACAAAACAACCAGTCCCCATCTGACTTTACAATCCTTGTGTTCAAAAAGAATTTTCAGAACACCTACAGAAGACAGGTCTGGAAATAGAAATTCGTAACCCTAGCGGACAACAAATTGCCCAGACGTGATACAGACAGTGGATTTATGGCTTGTTACAACTTAACAAATACGGCTTCTAATCTCCCTGCACTTCACAGGTAATAACTACTCATTCCCTTCTTGAATGGTCTCTGCCACTAACTAGATTGCCTATTCTACTACACTTTTGTCTTATGATGGCTCTCGACAATACCTCTTCACTGCTGGTTCACAGCCTGGAATCTTTTCTCTTTTATTTAGCTCAGTCTGTCTGCTCCTCTGAGACCTGAGGAAGGGCACTTAATGCTGGAAACTTGTCCAGCAGCTCTCCAAACTATATAGTAAAAGATGTAATAAAAATCCTTGCCTCTTATACCTTTTTAACAGTTTATGTAACAAAAATTTATGCCAACATACAATAGTTTTACGTTTACACTGATATTATCTGAAATCATAACTTTAGGAAATTACTGTATAGATGAATCCAAATATCTTGTGAAAGGCTGGATTTGAATACAAATGAAATTCATCATATCCCTAATATTTGGCACCTCTCAAAGTCAGCAGAAAAGTGTTTCTGCACCTTCTTCTGCACACCATCTGCTTTATTCTGGTCATCAAATCCAAGAGGAACTTATATCTGCCAAGTACTATTCCTGTAATTTGTGTTTGAGTTGTTGCATGTGATTTACTTCAGCATGTAGCTGGTATGCAAAGAGCCCACAAAATCTGCCCCTATACCAGTGATGGTACACTATTAAAGTAATTGGAATAACGAGCTAAAAATTCCTATTAATAGAACTGTTCTACATATCTCGCCTCCAAGTTTATAAGCATCAGGCATATGCTGTTTGATTTAATATACTCTTTGGAAGTTCATAGAATCCTAGTAAAGAGCACTTTTATATGGAAGCTATTGCTGATCTGATACAAACAATTTGGATTTTTAGTGGTAAAAATTGTGCATTCTAAGCACTCTCTCCTCTCAATACCATAACAAACCTATGTAAAATAAAAGCTGTATCACAGCATCATCTAGTGGCCAGAGATAACTTTGTAATCATTCCTATTTTAATCCAGAAGGCAGCACAGGTGACACCTTTAAATTTTGCTTTACTTTAGATTAACACTGCTAACTACCTCTCTCTATCTTAATCTAGCTGCTGGACTAAACAAATGAGAAACACAGCTAGGAACAAGAGATTAAGAATAAAGGAGATCTGATAAATTCAGAGGAAATATTAAATTAAGGGCCTACCTACATCAAAGTTGTTTTAGCCCCTTTTATCTATTACAGTGCAGCTGCACAACTCAATAGATTTCATAGACATTAGGGCTAGAAGGGACCCTGGAAGATCATCCAGTCCAGCCCCCGACCCAAAGGGCAGGAAGTCAGCTGGGGTCATAGAAGCCCAGCAAGATAAGCATCCAATTTGCTCTTGAAGATGTAAGTGCTTGAACCAGGGTGTTCCATACCTTGGGGGCTCGGACAGTAAAGAAATTCTTCCTTATGTCCAGCCTGAAACGGTCTTGCAGGAGTTTGTGACCGTTCGACCTAGTCATCCCTTGGGGCGCTCTGGTGAACAAACGTTCCCCCAGACACTGGTGGTCACCCCTGATAAACTTACAGGTAGCCATCAGATCACCCCTGAGCCTGCACTTTTCCAGGCTAAAGAGCCCCATGGCTCTCAGCCTGTCCTCGTAAGGTCTGCTTTCCTGACCTCTGATCATGCACGTGGCTCTTCTCTGGACTCTCTCAAGCTTCTCCACATCCTTTTTGAATTGTGGAGCCCAAAACTGGACGCAGTACCCCAGCTGCGGCCTCACCAAGGCTGAGTACAAGGGAAGAATGACGTCCCATGATTTGCTTTGAGAAGCATCTGTGGATGCAAGCCAGCATTTTGGTTGCTTTACTAGCCACAGCATCGCATTGCAGGCTCATGTTCATCTTGTGGTCAATGATGACCCCCAGGTGGAGAACCTTGCTTTTTTCTGTGTTAAACATCGTCAGGTTCTCGTCCGCCCATTTGCTGAGCCTGTCCAGGTCACCCTGGATCACCCGCCTGTCTTCTGGTGTGGATGCTTTGCCCCAAAATTTGGTGTCATTGGCAAACTTGGCCAGCCCACTTCTGACTCCAATGTCCACATCATTAATGAAGATGTTGAACAATATGGGTCCAAAGACAGAGCCTTGGGGGACCCCACTGGTCACAGGACACCATGATGAGTGACTCAATTACTACCCTCTGGGTCCCACCACGGAGCCAATTTCCCAGCCAGCAGATCGTGGTGGACCCAAGACCACAACTGGCCAGTTTCACCAAGAGGTGATCATGGGATACCACATCAAAGGCTTTTTTGAAGTCAAGATATATGACATCAATCTCTTCTCCCTTGTCCAGGTGATAGGTCACCTGGTCATAGAAGGAAATGAGATTGGTCAAGCAAGACCTACCCGCAACAAACCCATGCTGGCTATCCCTTAGGATGTTGGTGTCGGCCAGTCCGTTAAGGATGGCCTCTTTAAGAAACTTTTCTAAGATCTTCCCCGGGATAGAAGTCAGGCTGATGGGCCTATAGTTGGCCAGACCCACTTTCCTCCCTTTCTTGGAGATCAGCACCACATTGGCCTTCTTCCAGTCTTCGGGCACTACACCAGAGCGTCAGGAGTTCTCAAAGATCCACGCCAAAGGCTGGGCTATGATGCTCGCCAGCTCCTTGAGTACCCTGGGGTGTAGACTGTCAGGGCCGGCTGACTTGAAGGCATCCAGCCTCTCAAGGTATTCCTTCACAAGGTCAGCATTTATGGAGGGCAGGGGGTCTCCCTCACTCAGACCTCCCTGTCCCATAGCGGGCATGGGTGTCCCATGGGACTGATGAAAGACTGATGCAAAGTACCCATTTAATAGGCTGGCTTTTTCCTGGGCGTCAGTTGTCAGTTGCCCCATCTGGTTCAGCAGGGGTCTGATGTTGCCCTTGCTTTACCTCCAGTTCCCCACATATGTGAAAAAGGACTTATTGTCCTTGATGCTCGAAGCTAGTTGGAGTTCAGTTGCAGCCTTGGCTTTCCTGGTTTGCTCGCTGCAGGACCAGATCAGTGCAGCATAATCCTCCTTGGAGGTGAATCCCATCCTCCATCCTTTGTAGGCCTTTCTTTTTAGCCTCAGGAGGTCTGCTAGATCCCTGGATAGCCAGGGGGGCTGCTGTGCCCTATTGCTGCCTTTCCTCTGAGATGGAATAGAATTAGCTTGTGCACTGAGAATCGCTCCCTTGAGGAGCAACCAGTCTTCTTGAACTCCCCTCTCCCTGGGATCATGGTCCCTTAGGGCCTCACTGACAAGCCTCCTGAGCTTGTCAAAGTCAGCTTTCCTGAAGTCAAGGACTTCTGCGTTGCTGACAGACTTGCCAGCTTTACGGTGGATGGTGAAGGCGATCAGCTCATGGTCACTGTCACCCAACTTCCCATCGATCACGAGGTTGCCGATTAGGTCATCCCCAGTAGCCGGTACCAGGCCAAGCAGTGCTTTACCTCTCCTTGGCCCATAGACTTCCTGAGTCAGGTAGAGGTCATCCATGCATGAGAGGAAGCTTTGTGACTGCTCGGATTTTGCTGAGTGATCCTCCCATGAGATGTCCAGGTAATTGAAATCACCCATGACAACCACGGTCCTGGAGCATGTGGCCTCAGCCAGTTCCTGGGCAAACTCCTGGTCAAGCTCAGGACTTTGGGTGGGAGGTCTGTAGTAGACTCCCACTGTTGTGTCCCCTGTGCCATGTTCCCCATGGATTTTAACCCAGAGGGTCTCCAGTCATCTACCCTGGTCGCCAATATCAGCTTGTAGGGATGTGTAGCTTTCCTTAACATACAGAGCTGCACCTTTTATCTACACGATCTCTCCTGTACAGGGTACAGCCATCTATACCCGTGGTCCAGTCATGGGTGGAGTCCCACCAGGTCTCCGTTATCCCTATGACATCATAATTATTTGCACTGAGCAGAAGGATGAGCTCCTCCTCCTTGTTCTTCAAGCTCCTGGCATTTGTGTACAGGCAGGCAAGTGTCTGCCTGGGAGCTCTTGCCTTGCCCACAGATCGTACCAGGGCTGGGGCAGGGGTGGGCTCCCTTAAGTGCCTTGGCCTGCTGGCTTTGCAAGGGTTGCTCAGCAGGCCAGTGGTGGCGGCAGTCCCCCTGTCCCCCAACTCAATACTTTCCATTTCATCTGTAAAATCCATGGGGGAATATAGGCAGAGGCATTACAGCAGTGATTCTCAGCCAGGTGCCATGACACCCTGGGGTGTCTTGCAGTCCTTTCAAGGGTGTTGTGGGATGCCACACAATGTTAGTATTCTCTGTGTGAGATGCAAACATGATTAACAACATAAACCCACAGACAGCAAACCGGAATTCAGAGTGTTAAAAGGTTGACAGCCCCTGTACTACAGGAACGTGCTTGAGGTTCTGGCTCCTGAAGCCATTCAGTTTTACCATATTGGCCAATACCAATCTGAGTCTAATATGCTGCTGGGCAGCTTGGGAAACCAGCCTCGGGCTGGTAACTCTGCTGTGGGGGAAGGGTGAGGGCAGATCAAGGCCACCATGGTGAGGGAGGGCATGGGGCTGGGGCGTTGCTCAGCCGGGGCAGGGTGGGGCATGGGACAGAGCCGTGAGCAGCTTGTCCAGGGAACACAGGGGGGAGGTGGCTCCTGTCGCTACAGGCACCCTGGGAAGGCACATGGGGGGGTGACCGCAGATCTGCACGTGGGGCAGGATGGGTTGCTGTTGAGGGCTGGGGCGGCGCCGGGCTCTTCCCAGCGGGCTGGGCTGGACCAGGTGGCTGCACTGCTGGCAGTGGGACTATTGGGGGGGAGAAGGAATGACATTGCAGCCACCCCAAAATTTGCCATAGCCCCCTCCCACATGTAGCCCCTCTCCTAGCATTGCCGCTGCCCACCCCAAGCACAACCCAGCCAAGCCCCTCGCCAGGAAGACCCCAGCACTGTCCCGGCCCCAACCTGCAGTGGCAGCCCACCCTGGCCCACACAGATCTGGGGGCACATGCCCCCCATGAGCGCACTCAGCAGCAGGAGCCACCTCCCCCCTGCCCCTTGGATGAGCAGCTCATGGCTTAGTCCTATGCCCCACTCCGGCTGAGCAGTGCCTATCCCAGCCCCACTCACTCTCTCACACTCCACGGGGGCCTCTATCTGCCCCCTCCCCCACATCCCCTTTCTTCCCCCCTCAACAGACTTACCAGCCAATGCTGCTCTCCAAGCTGCTGGGCGTGCTACTGGCCACATGCATGCTGCAGCTGTGCGTGTGCACGGGGCATTTATGAGCCACATTAGGCAAAAAAAGCCGACTGCCGATATTTCCCTATATTGGTGCCAATCCGATATGGGACCGATATATCGGTGCATCTCTGGTTCCTATTCTTGGTGCACTACAAAGACAAAGCCCGAAAATAACCTGAGTGCAACCAGTGCAGAGATAACTGCCAGAGCTGGCAGAGACTGAAAGAATAGGTGTGAGAAGTGTAAACTGCCCCATGCATACCAGTGGAGTGCCACTTCTCACAAGACAATCATCATTCCCTCTCTAATCTCTCAGTTCTAAACCTTAAAGAGAATTTACAAAACACCTTTTGCAGACAGGCCTATGAACTTCATTTCATAAATCTACCAGATACAAAAAGTTTATTTTCTGTCTTGGAGAACACGTAACACCAGAGTCTCCCTATGCCTGAGGAAGAGTGTTTGTGCCTGAAAGTTTGCAGACTACTTTTTTCCATCTATTTAGTTGGTCTAATAAAATATATCACATCTCCCCAAAAAGCCTTGCCTACCAATGAAGTGTCATCTCTAAGATCTTGGGAGCCTGCCAACACCACTATCAAAACTGTTTGTGGCAGAAGCTGGGGTAACTATTAAGTGACACCCCTGATATTACTCCCAAAGGAGAGCAGAATGGAAGGAAGCCCCAAGCTCCTACCCCTAGTTCCCCAAAAGAAGAGGGGATCACCTCTTTCTGCAATTTAGTAGGACCAGGAATAGTGAAGAGATGGGACCACGGTGGGTGAGAGGCCCTTTATCATATGCTTGGCCTACATTACAAAGTCCTGTCATTTGCAGAGTTGGTGGAACTGGCAGCAAAAAAAACTCCTTCCAGTATATGCTGCATCTTCTAAGAAGTTTTGCCACTAGGGAAAAAAGTTAAAGTGTCAGAAGCGTTATAGACCAGTCTATGGTATACAGAGCTCTAGACTGTTTAATCCACCAGTGATAGAGTGAACACCAATTGCTGGAAAATGCTTTCTAACTGAATGGTAGCATTTTACAAAACACCCGCTTAGTAACAATGCCGCACAAGTGTGAATGACTAGGCAAAAGGCAAGATACTGGTGCAGGATGTGCTGTACAAAAGAACTGCTTAACGCTGGGTTTCAAACCAGGGAAAGCTGCTTATATTCTTCTTTCACTAGTGCATGCTATAAGTAAAACCATACCTCACTAAAGATGCATGGTTCTAAGCCTTACTATTATTTTTACTAAGGATCACATCTTAAGGGCTGGACATAGAGGATGTTAACTCACGCATAATTTACATAAATTTTGTACACTAATGTAAGGGATACCTGGATCAGAAGGTGACAGAGGATCACTTATTAATCATAGGGTAGCTGCTGCAGTAGGTATAACAGTCTTGGCAGTAGGTGGCAAGCAAGCATGTAAGAGCCTGCCTGCACTCAGCAGATGACTACCCCTGGGATAACTATGGGCACACAACACAATAGTGGTGCAAATTACATATGTGAAGCTTCTCAAAGAACAGTCTACCTGGACTCAGATGCCAGCTGTAAAACCACCTCACCAGCACAGCCACATCATCACCAGACTAAATAAAATCAGATGTTCGTTCACCAGTTTCTCTACCAATGGCATACATGCCATCACCTGCTTACTCACCATTGCATACATTGGGTAGACCAAGTCATTTCTGTGCAAAAAGAAAGAATGAGTGAACAAACACAGATTTGACATCAATTCCAGAAAAACAAACAAGCCTGCGGTAGAACACTTCAGCTTCCCTGGTTATCCTACCGCTGACCACAGAGTAGCTGTTCTTAAACATCGAAGCTTTGAAAACTGACTTGAATAAGATACCGAGGAATAAGAAATCAACAATGGACTGGATTGTGTTAAGCATGGTATATCTGTCTATATACATCTGCATCTCATTTAGTCAGTCTATACAGGTGCTATTCTGCCTTCTGTCAAGCATGGTCTAATCCAGTACTGCTCAACCTTTTGGCCTTTGCAGGCCAGAAGAGTGGTACAGGGTCAGTCCATGGATCAGATCGAACCCTGCATGCTAGCGTTGGGCTCTCATATCTGAATTGGTCCCTTCACTAGCATATGATGAAGTGAACTATTGCTTACAAAAGCTTACACGCCCTTGATTTAGTTAGATGGAAAAGGACCTTGGAGTCGTCACTGACTCCACGATGAACATGGGCCGGCAGTGTGGGGAGGCAGTCAAGAAGGCCAACCGTACCCTGTCATGCATCCACAGATGCATCTCGAGCAGGTCCAGGGAGGTGATCCTCCCCCTCTATGCAGCACTGGTCAGGCCGCAGCTGGAGTACTGCGTCCAGTTCTGGGCGCCGCACTTCAGAGGGGATGTGGACAACATGGAGAGGGTCCAGAGGAGGGCCACTCATATGATCAGGGGTCAGCAGGGCAGCCCTTATGAGGAGAGGCTACGGGACCTGAACCTGTTTAGCCTCCACAAGAGAAGGTTAAGGGGGGACCTTGTGGCCTGCTACAAACTGGTCAGGGGGGATCAGCAGGTATTGGGGGAGTCCCTGTTCCCCCGTGCGCTGCCAGGAGTGACCAGGAATAACGGTCACAAGCTGGCGGAGGGTAGGTTTAGATTAGATATTAGGAGGCGCTACTTCACAGTCAGGGCGGCTAGGGCCTGGAACCGGCTTCCAGGGGAAGTGGTGCAGGCTCCTAGCCTAGGGATTTTTAAAAGGAAGTTAGATGAGCACCTTGCTGGGGTCATCTGACCCCGGTGCTCTTTCCTGCCAAGGCAGGGGGTCGGACTAGATGATCTTCCTAGGTCCCTTCCGACTCTAGCTACTATGAAACTATGAACCCCATCTATAGATTCAAGAACCATATGTGGCCCTGCCGTGGGTAAGCATCCTCCAGCCCTGCCTGGGGTTTCAGATACTTCCAAATCCTTTGGTGGGTGTCCTGCCCACAGGCTTGGGGTTTGGATGCCCCCTAAGGCTCCAGAGCAAGCTAGGGAGGAGGCTCTTAAACGGTTTGAAACAGAGAGGAAGGTAAGCAGGCAAGTCTGGAGCACCTTTAAAAAAGAAAGCAGGACTTTTTTTTGGTGACCGTCTTGTTCCTTCATAAGCCCCAGGCACCTCTAGTCAGGCAAGCATCTCTGGCTTGCAGATTCCTTCTGCAGTCGCCCGCGCCGCCCCGCCGGGACGGCAAAGACGAGCTCTCGGGGATGGAGCCGAGGCTGCAACTGCTTCTCTCCCAGCCCCGCGGGCGGCCCGGCCCAGCCAAGGTGTCCAGTTCCCTGCGCCACCGGGCACGTGGCGGCCGCCGCCACCGCCAAGCCCACGCGGTCTCAGGAGCTGCTCCTGCCCCGCGCGCGGGGCGCCGGGATTTACCGGGGGCTTCAGCGGGGGCCTCCTCCGCGCCGGGCGGGACTCAGCATCGCGCCTCGCAGCAGGAGGGGAGCGGCGCCGCGTAGGAGCACGAACCGATGGGCGCCAGCGCTGCGCTGCGCTCCCCGCGCGGCCACACAGGGCGGGCACCGCACCCCTCGGGCCATGGCGGGGCGGTCGCAGCAGCTCGAGCCCCGCAGCAACGGCCGCCAGCCCCGCGCGGACCCGGGGAGAACTACCACTCCCGGCATGCACAGTATGCCGCGCGCGGGGGCTGCTGGGGAGGACCAATCGGAGGCGCCCGTGGCGGCGGCTCGGACCAATCGGGGGCCACGGCGGTTGCAGTTTGAAGGTGGAAGGCGCTGGGCTGGAGCGGGCTCCCGGGAGTCGTGCAGGTTCTGTTGCGGTAACCGCACCGGGGCGGGGCGGGGAGTGCGGCTCGGCGCGCGGGCCCCAGGGCCGCCTGCCCCAGCGCCCGCGGGCGGAGGTGGTGGAGGGCGCCCCGTGCCCTGCCAGCTGAAGCCGGCGGGTGTGCAGAGGCCCTTGCGGGCGTGGGGCTTGTTTAACTCGCCTCGCCTCGCCTCTGGGACTCCCAGGGCTGTGGGCGCCCATGGGTGTGAGCTGGTGGAGAAGCAGCTTGTTCTCTCAGGGACAAGGAGGGGGCATACAGGAAGAAGCAGGGCATGGAGGTCTTGCCCCGACTGCCCATGCTAGGCACCAGCCAGATTCTAGTTCACTGGAAAAATTCTGAAGGGTGCCTGCGGCTGAGGGGGTTGAAGACTGCTGCTCTAACCACCTGACCATGTTTCCTTTCTCGCTTTTTCCCTGCAGGCGCAGTAGTCATCTATGGCAATGTGGCATGATGGGAATGAATGGGAGCTGAGTAAAGAGAACGTGCAGCCCCTGAGACAGGGGCGGGTCATGTCCACCCTGCAAGAAGCTTTGGCTCAGCAGGATGCTTCCAGCCACACAGCCATTCAGCAGCAAAAGCAGTGAGTGTTAACTTCTTATCTGCCTTTCCCTGAATTTGCTGAGGCCACTACCTGTGCTGGAGCTGTCAATAGCTGTGGATGTGTTTGTCTGAGACAAAAAGAAATGCAGAACTCTGGAGCTCCTGGTTCAGAGAAAATACCTTTTATTAGACCAATTAAGAAATTGCAAAAAATTATCTTTTTCTGCAAGCTTTTGGGCACATGCACCCTTCCTCAGGCTCAAGAAAAATTAAAGATGGTAAAAAGTCCCCATAGGTAGAAAATAAATGTGCAGAATTTAAGTTAATGTCCTATCTATGAGGACTTTTTACCTTCTTTAATTTTCCCTGGCAGTTTGTGGGGTTTTCTTTTTGTACTTCAGCAATTCTTCACTTTTAACTTTTTCCCAACTATTTAGTTGGTCTAATGAGAGACATCGTATCTACCCAAAGAACCTTGCCTACCTATGTCCTTAGACCAACACGGCTACAACCAACATCCCTGTCTTCATTATAGTAGCGCACCAGAATGCAAGAGGGATCCTGTCAAGTGGGACCATACCCCTCAGGATAGTTATTTGTGGAAATGTATTAAAAAGCTGTTCTTATGCTGGCTCTTGACAATACCTCTTCACTCTTGGCTCACAGCCTAGAATCTTTTCTCTTTTATTTAGCTCAGTCTGTGTCTGCTTCATGCATCTCTTCTTGTTCATGTTTAATGTTAAAGTGAGAAATTTGTTTTCTTCCTTATTAGAACCTGGTCAGTTTGGTTCAATATCACAAGATGCAAAACTGGATTCTTGAACCATTTCTTTGGCACAAAAATGCAAGAGAACTTTTTAATATTAAGTACCATTTGAGACACTAAAACAGCCTTTCAGTATTAAATATTTTTTTCATTGGAGAAGTAGTAATATGAGGGTGGGTCCAAGGATATTGTTTTCTACTGTGCTATCTATATCCAGTGATATTTATGTGTTGTGATATTTCTTCTAGGGAATTTGAATCTGAAATCCGCTTTTACTCTGGAGATGATCCACTGGATGTCTGGGATCGGTAGGCTTCCTTCACTTTCACTACAATGGGATAGTTCAATCCCTTGTCACTGACATTTGTAGAGAATTCTACTGAGGTGTGTTAATGAAAGGGAAATACAGTTATTTTTGTTAACAGAAAACCCACTGAGGGCAAGGTTTACTAAATAAGTGCTTATTGCTATTGAAATCCACTATTTTTCATAAATCTCACTTTCCTTAGCTGTCCTTATATTGTACATATATTGAAGTCCTATTATCCTGTCTCTAGATATATCAAATGGACAGAACAGACATTCCCTCAAGGTGGAAAGGAAAGTAACCTTTCAGCAGTGCTGGAGAGAGCTGTGAAGGCACTTCATGAGCAACATAGATACTACCAAGATCTTCGCTACCTCAGTCTTTGGCTGAAATTTGTGAGTGTCCCTCAGATTTATGGAGGGTTGGAGTGCATTTTCTGAAGCTTTTGGATGCCACTTCAGACATAACTGACCTGCTTTTCTTGGTACATTGCTGTCTTGGGGATAGCTCGTTCAGTTTCTTTAGGGTCTTGATATCAGCCTCTGAGTTTTTGTCCCATTAGTCGAGAAGTCAACAAGAGGACATGCTTCATGTTTATGGCTTGCTTAAAAGATAAAAATTGGGTATTACTGTGACTGGTTCTTGTACAGTGTCAAGATACATGTTTTTGTTTATCAGTGCAAAAAGGCCACTGACTAAATCATAGAATTACAGAGAAGTAGGGCTGGGAGGGCTCCAGAGGTCATCTAGTCCAAGCCCCTGCCTGTGGCAGGATCATCCCTATCCAAACCACCCTTGTAACCATAATCGAAACTCTGCATAAAACTATTATCAAGCCTGTGGCAACATAGACCTAACACCCTAACCTGCCACAGGTAAAATGGGAACCACAGTAGCCAATGTCCTACTTCTGTAAAATGTTGCCAGTATACTCTCAAGAGGACTGCGGTAGAGTGCCCTACCCTCACACTACAGAGGAAGGCAAAAACCCTCACAGTCCCTACCAATCTGACCATGGGGTAAAATTAATTCCTGACCCCAAATATGGTGAGATCAGTCTGATCCTGAGTGGAGGAGCAAGACCTTTTAGCCAGGAACCTCCAGCTTTGCTTCCAGCAGGAGCATTGTCACACCCCAGTCAAAGTCCACAACCATGGCTTGTAGTCAATACCCAATGCCTCTGAAAAAGCTTAAAAACACCCTGACGTAGCAGAAAAGTGGGTAGGAGCAGGGACAACCAGCAAAGCTCAGAAGCATGGGAAGTACCCACGGTAGAACATAGACATAGTTATGCTTAGATCATCCCTGACCAGTGGCTGTCCAACCTCTTCTTGAGCACTTCGAGCACTATGTTGATCAATAGCTGTGTTGTCAGTGATGATGTGTAAACTTTCTGTGCAAGTTGAATACTTTTTTTTCAAAAATATTTGGCTGAGGAAAATATGTAGGAGGAATTTTTTTTTTTGACTGACCCAGTTCTACTATTCAATATGGGTAGAATTCTCAGATGGTTTCCAGGATCATTAAGCCTAAATAGCTATGCAGCCTTTTTCAGAAGTATGCATTTAACAAAGTAAAACCACATCTTTCTTTAGTTTTCTTTGTTTTCACTTAGTCACTTAAACCTCCTCCTGCTCTGTTTGTAAAATCAGATCTGAGTTGAAATGTGTTACTTTATTCTCGAAGTTTGAGGCCCTGTGATTCAGTATGACTTAGAGCTTTTTATTTTTTATCTTTTTATTTATTTTTTACAGAATTCTTCTCTCACTTGTTGCTGCAGGATAGGTCCACACACTCAGAGAAAACTAACAGCAAAACTCGCTATACACAGAGAAAATGGGAATCGGGGTTTCTTCCTTTTACTCTTCCAGGGTTATTGTTTTTAGTAATCTTTCACTTGTACTTATTTTAAATATTACTTGTAAAATAGTGGATGTAACACTTAAATACAGGGTTTTAATTTTGTTTGGTTTCTATTTGTTTAAAAGACACAGTTGGATCATTTGCAATAGTTGCCCAGCAGCCTCTCTCTGACTCATTTTCCACTCTATATAACTTTACCAAGTGAGAGCACTTCCTTTGATGTATTAGTATTTCGCAGAACATTGTATTTGCCGAGCTCCCTTTTCTTTATTATTTGTCAGGAGGGAGACTATCTTTAAGAATAAATGTCTTGCATAATAGACGGTTTTCTTGCTAGTATCACATAAACACTTTATAAAGTTCATATCCTTTCTGCTGTCCTTAAGACTGATTTCAGTGGTACTTCAACTGGAAAATGAGAAATTGATTCTGAAACGGTTCCAGACCTCTGTAGTCAAGATGAGGTGAGAATCCTGCATTGTGAATGGCAGCCATTATCTGCCTGTTAACAAACAGCATAGCTGGTGGTACAGTCAAAGAATAGTGAGAGAGAAAGAGAAATTTCTTTTTTTTTAACTTTGATTTTTACTGGAAGGAAAGCAGGCTTGTGGAAAGACTTGAATTGTTGGGGCAAAAGAGAGTGTCCTTTCTCTTTGTAATTTATTTAAACCAAATTTAAAAATGTGAGACCCAGCAAAATGGCCATTTTCATTGTTCTGTTTTGTAGATGGTACATGTGTTGAGTGCACTGCATCTAGATGGCTTGAGGTTAGTAATGATGGTCTTAAAGTCACTGATCTGAATTCTATCTAGGCTGGGAGTGATTTAAAGTTGCTGCTATAAAATGCACATTTGGTGGTTTTGCTCTGGTTTCCACTAGTTTCTGTTCTTTTTTCAGCCTCTCAACATTTCTGGCTATTGACAAGTCTAGTCTTGTGATTTTTTTTTTTTTTTTTCCTGAGGATTTACAGGATGTCTGCCCTCAAACATTCATAAAGAAAATGATTAAAGCAAAATATCTATTGATAAGTTTGTAGGTTGGAATTAAGTGAATGGCTATAACAGTATCAAATATAGTAAAGGTCAAGCAAAAAATAGATGTTAAATACCAGGAGAGAAACTGTTTCCTACTGAATTATTTTCTATATCTTCTATACATTTAATATGATTTAACACTATCTACTGCCCTTGAAACTACTCCTTTGAAACTTGCCTTCTAACCAGTGGAAGCCTTACAAGAGTATCAACTAGTGGGAACTAGCCCAGAAGTTTTTCCTTTGAGTTTGGTACAGTGAGACCTAAAACATAAAATTTGGACTATTGCAGGGAAACTGCTGCAGTGAACCCTTGGATCTGTATAGTTATCTGCACAGCCAGGAAATTGGCACATCATTGGCATTATTCTATGTCACATGGGCAGAAGAACTTGAGGCAAGAGGAAATTACAAGAAAGCAGATTTAATATTCCAGGAGGGTATACAGCGGAAGGCTGATCCTCTGGACAAACTACAGTCCCATCACAGGTAAGCATGACTCCCTAATGGACAGAAAAGCACATTTGTTTTGCACAGTTCTAAATGGGTGTCATATACAGTGGAGTTCACATTGGTTTCTGAATTTCTTTAGGCAGTTTCAGGCCCGTGTCTCTCGGCATATCATTCAGGGACTTGAGGAAGAAAGTAATGATGAAGAGGAATTCAGTCTTCCAGGCCTTGCTGAACCTCAAAGAAGTTCGCTGGCAGATCTGAAAGGCAAGGGGAAGAAGACAATGAAAGCCCCAATAAGTCGCGTAGGAGATGCTCTTAAAGGTAAGGTGAGCTGGGCAGTTGTCCTGGTCCTTGAAAAGTGGTGTTTTATGTTGCAAAAATATGCAAAAAACTGACGTCTGCATTTGAATGTTTATATCCAACTTATTTCCTTGCTACTTCTAGTCTCAAACCGAGGCCATAGCATCCTGAATCAAAGCTCTCAACAAATGTCAAATGGTCCAAATTTTGCTGTGTTTGATGAAAATACAGCTTCAGCCTCTGAAACTGAGTTTCCTGTACTTACCCCTCAGCCGTGGGCAGCACTTCCAGCAGCAAGGGCTAAAGAAAATGAACTAAGAGCAGGACCTTGGAATTCAGGCCGGGTAAGAAATGTCAAGATTTGTTTGTTTGAGAGAGGATGAGGCTATATGAATAGGTGACTTCCTCAGTCTCTGATACAAAACCTATGTATGTATGCTGTTAAAGGCCATTATTTTTCCTTCATTGGAGATTCATTGTTTGAATTTTCATATTTTCTGTATTTTCTTGTGTATCTCACACCCCCAGATAAGGTGCACATCTTTTCTTTTTTTTTTCCCCTCCTCCAGAAGGTGCTATGTAGAAAAATAAAATTTTTTTCAGTCGTGGCTGACTGTGACATAGATTAAATTCTCCTGGAAACAGTGTGTGTCCAGGAAGTGTGGCATCACAGGAGGCAGTCTGGGTAAGGCAGCAGGAACTTGCTAGTATGGCAAGATAGCAACATACCAGGAGTAGGCAAAATGCAACCCAGGGGTTGAATGCGGCCCTCCAGGCCATTCTATCTGACCTGCGCGGCCTCTAAAAAATTTAGAATATTAATATTTATCTGCCCCTGGCTGCCTGTCATGCAGCCCTCTATGGCTTGCCAAAACTCAGCAAACGGGCCTCTGCCCAAAATAATTGCCCACCTCTGCCCTATACCCTTGCAAGGGCAGTAGCAAGACTGTTCTTTATTGTAAATTTGTTCTTTATATAAGTTCCTCTATATCATAAGCTGTTTTCCACACCACATGCCTCAACAAGATACTACAGCCTGCATGCAACAGACTTGCTCTGAGCCAGCTTAGTTGCTGTTTCAGGGATGAGCTACACACCTGCTTGCTAGGACCAGAGAGAAGTGGCAGCTTCAACCTAACCAAACTTCACAAGAAAACTTATTCCTAGAATTTCCTTAAAAATCATCCACTCACTTCCTCTAGGTTGCTCTCAGACTCTTTTAACTCCATTGGGGTTAACTAACCTTCTCTTGTCATAATGAATTATTGGAATTTAGCAGCTTTCTGCAAAGTTCTAATTCATGCTAATTAGGGTGGCAAGCCTCTTTTACTCTGTTCCTGACTCCATTATATGAGGAGCATGAGAGGTAAAGAGTTGGTGGCCCAAGAATAGGGGTGAAATTGTATGTTGATTGTTGCATTATGAGAACCAAGCGGAAAGGTTGATTTAACTTGATTAGTTAAAGCTAAGTGGACCTTATACAACCTGTGGAATGAAAGGTGTTGGGCTGCACTGTTTTTAAATTCATGAAAGGGTAGGCAGCAACGTTCAGCAGGTTTGATATCTAGAGAACTCCTAAAGGTATGAACTGTTGTAAGTCAAGCTTGAAAATAGACTAATAAGGAGTTGAAATGTAGACTTAATAAATAATTGATGGGAAATTGTTTAGGCAGTAGTTTGTTCCAGCACTGTATGGAAGTTTGCAAGTACGTGGTATATACAAGGGTATAACAGCTGACTCCAAGATTACAGAAAACAGTTGCAAAAAGGAAAATTGAGTTAAAGATGAAGTTCTTGAGGCTATTCCTTACCCAAAAGAAGCAATTTAATCTCTGATGTTGACTGAAGAAAGCTGAAATGAAGTTCATTTTGTCTTTGTAGGCACTTAGACGTCCTTTGTCACATTCCTTTGATCAGGGCAAATGGAAAGCGTGTACGGGAAGATGGGAGGAGCTGAGCATCGTCAGTGTAAAACTAGTTAAGCCTGAAGGTTAGAAATCAGTAACTGAGTAGGAAAAAAAAAAAACCCGTGAACTTTGTGGGAACCCAGGAAAAGAGACTGACAGCAGATAGAAAAAGGAACTTGGTTAAAAGATTAGAATAATTCATATAACTTTTGGTTTAAGTAAGTTGAAAGGAATGAGAAACTGAAAAGGTTGATTGTTTGATAAATTTTGTCACTTCTGCTCTTGTCGGTTTCAAGTAGAGAATGCAGTCATTATACTATCTCAGTCACTTGTTGTTGGCTTGCTTATCAAATTCACCCTGCTTAAGCCAGATCCAGACCCACTGAGAGGTGGCATGAGCAGCACTTTGTCAGCACAGCCATAGCTTACCCTCCAGCTACCAAAGGCCGTCTCCAACAGGGCCCTGAAATTCTAAACTCTGGGGTAGCCCCTACGCCCCGCTTGCCTTTCTTCTGAATTCCTGGATCTGCTGGCTTGGTATGGTCCATGGGCTATATGTTTGGTACCCCTGCCTTTCTTTTATGCCAAGGCACATTTTGGTACTTGTAGAAAACTTCACAGAGGGCTGCAATTAACAAAGTGTACTTGGATAAAATGTAGAGCAGGGGTTTTCAGGGAGTGTACCCCTTCTGGTTACCCTTCTGGCAGAGCAGAAAGTGGAGACTTCCCCCTCCTCCCCCGTGTCCAGTCAGCAGGGTGGTACCTGTGCAGCCTGCAGAGGGGAGCTGCTGCACTCACCCGGACCACCCCCAGCCGCCCTCCTCCTGGAAGGCAGCAGTACAGGGTGGTGGGTAGTGGCGCTCTGTCCCCGCCTACCCATGCGTACCCACTTTCCAAGTACCTCCCGTTAACAACCCCTGATACAGAGCATTGATTTATTATTTTTTGTTAACGTATGTTTTTACATTTGTCTTGCTTATAAGCAAGCAGAAATCTTATTACTTGAAGCTCTTTGTGCCTACATATTGCATTGTATTCTGAGATGCACAGAGGCAAGTTGTGTCTCTACTATAGTCAGAATGAAATGTTTAACGATATAATGCGAAAGTTAATGGGAAAGGTCAGAGGAATAGTTTGCCAGTAGTTTTCAGACAAAGGTATTGTGTTGTAGAGTTAAGGGAAACTTTAAACAAGCAGGTAGGGAGGAAATGTGAGGACATGAAACCACCGTGTTCTATCTTTATCATTTTGTCCCCAGGACCATTTGGCTTTGTTTAAGGGCTTTTGTGATATCAGATGGTGTGTGAGGGAGGAAATGGTGGGAGAATGGTCTGGAGGCTTTTAGCAAGGAAAGGAGAGTATAGTGCCATGTAACAGGCAATTTCAGATGAAAATAGGAGAATATAAAGGTTTGTTGGTATCATCTGGAAGCAAAACAGGAGTTAGATATCTTCAGCATGTCCAGTTAGCACTTAGCAGGGATACCTACATTTCTTGGAGGACATGGGGAAGGGATATGTAACTACTTTTCCAGTTGCTAATGGCCACTTAGATGTATAGGTGGCTTGCATTCCAAAATGAAACACATTCTGCATAAATATGGGTTTTGTGGAAAAAAGGTTTCCTAAGGACTGTGGATGGTTATTAACATAAGGGTTGGGCAGAAAAAGATCTGAAGACTAAATCAGGCTTGAGAATCTAGGAATCTTTATGCTGTTAACATGTGATTTCTTCTCCCTTAGCGCCCTCGAAGTAACATGAACTCTGGTGCAGAAGTGCCTTGTGTACTGCCTGCTTTTACCCCATATGTAGAAGAGTCTGCCCAGCAGCAAGTCATGTGAGTTTCAGTCTCTCCACATTTGTTAGATGGGAGCTGGCAGGGTGAGAGGAAGGATACAACTGCTTTGAAAGCCTCAAAACTGCCATCTACAATTATGGCCACTTTGTCTGTGGGTATATCTACACCGCAGCCTGAAAGTGGGATTGCAACTCTTGTAGACTAGGGATGTGAAACTCATCTGGCTGCATGGCCACATAGAACCGTGTGCCCTTTACTGGCTCCCTGTCACATCCAGTGTGCATGGCCAGTCCAGCCCTACGTGCTGCATGCAGCACATACAGGCCCCCCTCTGGGGGTTGCGTTGCATGTGGTATGTGGGCTGGACCTGGCAGCACAGAGGGTCTGGGGCACAGGCTGTATGTGGCACCCATGCTGGACTGACTATTCATGCTGACTTCAGGGCCAACCAGGTTGGGCCCCAGGATGTCCATGCATGTCCTGCAGTGCACGCCCCATGATAGCCTCCTGTGCTGTGTGTAGCATCTGTGGTGCTGGATCCCCCCCATGCACTAAACTGGCTCCTCATGCTGTACGTGGCATGCAGGGGCAGTCCGAGACCCATAGGCCAGATCATAGGGCTCTGTGGGCTGAATCTGGCCTGTGGGGCATATATTCGAAACCCCTACGGTAGACAAACCTGAGCTAAGCTTAAAATTATTAGTTTTGGTTCTGACAGTCAGTTTAGCCATGGCAGCAGAGGCTCTTGTTCAAGTTGCTCAGCCCTGCTCAGGTTGCTAATTGAAAATGGTCTAAGTGTAGCCGTACAGACATCTATATCTGAGCCAGCTACTACAGGTATGCGAAGCAGGCCTAATTCGATTTGGATTTGGCCTGAATCAGGGACAGTGATTCGATTTATTGATTTGTATCACTGTCCCTGATTCTATTTGGCTGAATCTGAATCTGAAGATTCAGTGTTGATTCAGACAATCAGTGATTCAGACACAGATGCAGCTTTAAGTTTTTTTTACATACCTTGAGGTAGCAGGTGCAGCTTCTGATTTTTGCGATGCTGGGGCATGTGGAGCATCCCACAGGATGCAGCGAACCCGGAAGTGAACCAGAAGTACTTCTGGGTCTCCCAAGAGTATGCTGGAGGAGGGTGGTGGCGCTCCTCCCCAGCTTGGCAATTGGCCGTGGAGAGGCCTCCCAACGTGCTCCTTGGCAGACCCAGAAGTGGACCTCATGAACTCATGAGCTCCTGCTATCTAAGGTATGTAGAAAAAACATAAAGCTGTGTCTACGTCCAAATCTCTTAGAATCGATTTGGAGGGTTCCAGTTTGATCCAGAGAGATTAAAGGGTCCTCCAATTCGATTTGGATTTGGAGATTCGGCCACTGAATCAAGCCAAATGTCTGCTGAATTGAATCAGGGTCCAAAGCTTTGCATAGCCTTACTAGCAACCTCAAAGCTACCTCAGGTGACTGCATGTTCTGCAAAAGGACCTTTGGACTGTTGGCATCATATTCAGGTTTGTAGCTGTTTTCTGCTGTCTTTGGACTTCTTGAGACTGACTGTATATAGGATTTTGTTCTGAAATAGACTGTCGAGGTTTCCATGACAACCACATCACTTAAGTATGGAGAAGTATTGTTGTTTTCCTTGAAATTAGCTTCTTGCTTGCATGCAGTTCTTGATAAAAATGCCTTTAAATCCCAAGAGACAGTGATGTTCCATTGCTTCATATAGCATGGAAAATTCAAAATTTATTTTTAAATAGCAAGTCTCTCTCTTTTCTTCCTTTTATTTTTGTAGGAAAAAAGGGAAGCTGTCTGGGCAGTAGCTATGGCAAGCATAATTGTCTTGCTATAGAAAAGGAGAGGAAGATGTTAAAATTATATTCTAGGCTTAGTCAGAAGGGAAGAAAACAAGCTTTAAGAGCTTGTGTATAACTCAGATTTCCTCTGACAATTTTATCTATTAAATGTGAAATTTTAGTTGTATCCAAAGGTATACCATAATTTTAAGACAAGTACTTTAAATTTAAGACACCTTTAAAACAAAGCTACAAGACAAGCCATCCGTTTTTTTTGTTCTTCCTCCTCACATGTATTGTATGTTCTTCTTTTAATACGAAGGTGTATGTCTTTATCTAATGAGCTCCGCAATAGTTCAAGGCTTGTGCTTATTTGCTCAGTTAACACGATGTGATATATATGGTAGGGGTAGTGACTGATGGCAAATGCTTGCATACAGGTTCTTGGACCTAAAGATACAATATTCCGCTCTAGAATGTGCAACCTGTGTAAAGTAGCATGTATATTATTTACATATAACTGTACCTTATCCGCACATCTTTTAGTACTGCTTCCTAGGAGCACCATTATATATAGCTAGATTTCTCTTTCTGTGATTTTGTTCATTTTTTTTCTCTGTTGCTTATTTTTCTTATCATATTGCCCATATTGTTCTGAACTTAGTTAGATCTTTCGTACAGTGACGATCCTTCGTACAGTGATTATCCCTGTTCTTCAGATCCTTTGTACGGTGATTATCTCTGTTCTTCATCTGTGCTTGCTTCTCTGGGGGTTATGCAGCAAATATTAACTCTATTTATTTATTTTTTTAGTACACCCTGCAAGATTGAGCCCAGCATAAATTTTGTTTTAAGTGTCCGTAAACCTGGGAAGGAGGAGGATCCACTACAGCGAGTACAAAACCATCAACAGGACACTGAGGATAAGAAAGAAGTAGTTATGTACTGTAAAGAGAAAGTTTATGCTGGAGTGGAAGAGTTCTCTTTGGAAGAAATCCGAGCTGAAATCTACAGGAAGAAAGCAAAAAAGAGAAGGGAAGGTATGCATCAAAATATTTTGATCTCCAGCTTCCTCAGATTGACTCAGGGAAGAATACACTTCTGGATTCCACATAGGCTGTGTCTGTTCTTACATTCGTCTGGTGGCAAACAACAGCTGCTAGAACACATGCAAATCTGCATCCACAAGTGTCTGGTGGCTTCAGTTGGTAGTTGTGCTGTTAGAGCAGGAGCGGGCAATTTCAGGGGGAGAGTCACTTACTGAGTTTTGGCAAGCCATCGAGAGCTGCATGACAAGCAGCCAGAGGCAGATAAATACTAATTTTCTAAATTTTTAGGAGCCCTGCGGGCCGGACAGAATGGCCTGGCAGGCCACTTTTTGCCCGCCCCTGTGTTAGAGGGCAAAGTGCACCCTGGGAAAGTACCAGGTGCTGATTGGCCCTCATTAGGTGATTGAAGGTATGAGTGTGTGTATGTTTATCAGTGGTTCTCAACTTTTTTTTTTTTTTTTTTTTTAGATTCAAGCCATCCCTGGATAGACTTAAGGCACACCTAAGAAAATGCCAGCTCTTGGTTTTCACTCTTTTTTTTACCTACAGAAAAATAGAGCAGTTTTTATGTTGCAAAGAGCTGATAAAGAACACAACTCTGAATTTCTGTAGCCTATCTTGTGAATCATGTTTGCAAACCTAACAGTTCTAACATTGTGTGTCACCCCCTGGCACCCTTGAAAGGATCTTAAGGCACCCTGGTTGAGAATCACTGATTGTTCATGTTCAGTCAACTGTTGAATCACTGCAGAAGCCTTACCTTTCTTGCCAGAGGCAGAGTAGCTCTGCTAGTAGAGTATAGGATTCTGCTGCCTGGGAAGATATTTAAATGTGAATCCACTTTGTTTATTGGCAGAAATGAATGTTTGCTGACAAAACTGTTTATTTTAGACCAGTTGTGCTCACCTTCTCTGGCCCTTTGGGCTGGATGAGTGGTGCAAGGCCATTCTGCAGGCTGGATCCAGTGTAAAGTTAGTCCACAGGTGCAATTCCATGTGCCAGAACAAGCCACAGAGTGACTGTACACCAGCATGATCCAGAATGTAGGGCCATGTCAGGTAGAACATGGGAATCCCCCTTCAGGTCTGGAAATTTGGCAGTGGGAGAGCAGTGACAGTCTTAACTTACCATGACTCTGGAAGTAATTAATGCTGCTTCTGCTCCCCTGCTGCCAAATTTACTGGACCTGTGGAGAGCCCCATGGGGCAGAGATTGCTGATTGCTGGTCTAAACTAGTGGTGCTCAATGTTTTGTGATGGTGGGCCAGAATGGCGGGCTCCATGGTGAGTCAGTGCTAGGACCTAGCTGCTGCCACTATTGCTTCTCCATGCCTTTTTAGCAGCAGCATGGCACAGCAAAGCTCTCTGTCGCCTAGCCATGGTGTTTTGTGGCACTACATGAGCAAAGTCCTCGCTGCCAAACACTACTGAAGCTCCAGTTCAATGAGTTTAATCCAGTGGTTCTGTGAGCTGCTTTCTCACCTGTGAGCTGTAGATTGCTGATCCCTGGTTTAGACCGTTTCATAGTGTGGGAGTTTCTGTTGCTGTTCACTTAATACATTTATTTTATCCACAGTGAGATACTAGAAAGAGCAAAACAGCTGGCCACACTGTAGCTGAACATTTGTTTATGCTCAATGTAGAATATGAGCAGCAGAGAGAATTCAAATGTATAAAGAAAACTTACATAGTGTCCCAAAGATTATGGGGTGGTGTATGTCACTGTGCTACACAGTGGCTCAGTCTTACTGGCTGACAATCCCCAGAATGATCTGAAAGAAGAAAGCTGATCTTTTTGTCTCAAGTAAAAGGGTTAATCCAGCACCATCAGAAATTAAGCTGTACCTGGCAAATGTACCTTCTTATCTACTCCCTTCCCCCTTTAGAGGAATTTTGGGCCATAGCACAGAAGAAAGAAGAGATGCAGAAGAAGATTAAAGAGCTAGAGAGAATGCTAAGGGATACACGAGACAACCAGCAGCAGAGAACACATGAGCAGGTAACGTCTAAGGCTTACATTTCTACTAAAGTATTGAAATAAAAATATACTGAATAAATGATCTCTCCTTAAGTTAAAAGTATTTACTTAAGACCTGCTTTTTAAAATCAGAAGGTAGAGGACATCTCTAATTTTTTTATCTAGCTTTATAAATATGGCATAACTTGTTATGCTTTAAGTATAATTTCTGTTGTAACTGTTTTAGGAGAAAATACTTTTCTTCCTATTTTAAATGTATGTAAGAGTATGATAACTTAACTAACTGAAATGCCTAGAAGTAGTTTGTTTTAAACAGAATTCTAATTTCCATCCAGTGGACACAACAAAACATGAGTAAAAAAGCAATTGTCTAGTAAAAGATGCCTAGAAGGATACACTATAATTCAACATGTTCAATATTCATTCATACATATGAGGAAGGGTACTGTGATACCTGGAAGCTTGTCTCTGTCTATCCCAACCTTTCAGTTGCTCCAAAAGATATCACCCACAAGAATTCTTGCCCTTATGCCTTTAAGCAATTTATTGTGTAACAGAAACTAAGAATCTGAACAAGTACGCTTTTTTTCAACCATGATTTTATGGCACTCTGGAGTGTCTTTGAGATTCTTTTAAAGGTGCTGTGGGATCCTGAGTACAGTTAGGTGTGCAGATACCTACACGCAATTCACAAGATTAAATTCGGAGATTTCCATAGTGTCAAAAGCATTGTGACCTGTTGTAGTCTTCCTGAATTCTTTGGAACAGAAGAGTTGCTCAGTTATTTTTCTGTAGCTAAAAAATAAGTGAAAGCTAAGAGCTGGCACTTTCTGAGAAGTGCCTCCAGTCCAGCAAAGTTGAGAACCACTGATCTAGACCAATATAAAAAATATATTTTTTCAAATAAAATAAAAAAACATACTAACCAATGATAATGACATTTTACCTAGGGAAATAACAAAACCGTATAAATAAAGCTATTTAAAATTGTTTTTAAATCATGATTGAAATGAGTAATTTAAATCAGTTCTGTCTGGCTTTAATTTTGGACAAGGCTGTTATGTGCACTTTATGGAAGTTTCATAGATTTCATAGACATCAAGGCTGGAAGGGACCTCGGGAGATCATCGAGTCCAGCCCCCCGCCCAAAGGGCAGGAAGTCAGCTGGGGTCATAGGATCCCAGCAAGATAAGCATCCAATTTACTCTTGAAGGTGTTCAGTGTGGGTGCTTGAACCACCTCCGCTGGCAGACTGTTCCAGACCTTGGGGGCTCGGACAGTAAAGAAATTCTTCCTTTTGTCCAGCCTGAAACGGTCTTGCAGGAGTTTGTGACCGTTCGACTTAGTCATCCCTTGGGGCGCTCTGGTGAACAAACGTTCCCCCAGATCCTGGTGGTCACCCCTGATAAACTTATAGGTGGCCATCAGATCACCCCTGAGCCTGTGCTTTTCCAGGCTAAAGAGTCCCATGTCTCTCTTCTTGGTAGCATGGTTTGTTATTCCATCACAATCTTATTTTTTTTTTTTTTCTCCTTGATGGCCACAGCTAACAGAAGAGAAGGAGCCCATGAGAATGGAACCTGGTTTGATGGGCGCTTCAGCACCTCTTAAAGAGCAAGAAGTATCTTTCTCCAGTGAAACAATGCCTGTGAAGGAACTGCCTCATGTAGAAAGGTAGTGAAGTGTTATTTTTGAACAGGCAGTAAAAGGTTAAAGAAGTCAGCCTCTTTCCCTTTTTGTCAGCCTCTTTCCTTTTTTCTTTCTTTTTTTTCTTTTTTTGTTTCCTTTTGCGGTAAACTTGCTTAGTCCTTCCACAAGCTCTTGGTCTGGGGGTTTTGCGGGGGAGTGAAGGGGTCTCCATGTCGAGAACGAAGGTCTCCTAGCATATCAACTTCTGAGCAGAATTCTTCTGAGGAGGTTAATGTCGATATATTAAGTGGCACAGCTTTTTTCTTTTTCTTTATTTTTAAAGTTTGCTTGGGGTTGAGAGAGGTGTGAGAGAGAGTAATATAAAAATGTACCTGTATCTTATTCACAGCGGTTCCCAGCTGGTGGAAGATAACCAACAGCACAAACCACCTTGCTCTGACAGTAAGTACTCTTTAAACTGATAAAGTTTGGGGAGAAGATTATACAATATTTCTTTCAATTTAATATCAAGAGAAAACCATGCCTTAGAAGAATGAGGATCAGAACATGCTAATTATAAAAGGTTCTGGCCATATTCAAGAGCTTAACAAGCTCAGTGGTGTGTGTTCAGAGAGCTGTGATTATTTAAAGTGACTTTCAAGTTGAATCACTTTTTTAATAGTTGAGGGTCCTTCCCCTTTTCCTGTGCACATTCGAGAATTTCATATTGCCATTGAGAGCAATACCAGTGTAGAAAAGCTTTTGGAGGAGCTGGAAAAATTTGGAAAGAAAAAAGGGTTCTATAGCATTCCAAGTGTAGAATATTATCTATTTTATTTTCATTGTTGTGGAGGATGTAGACTAAATACATTTTTCTTTTTTACTTTTAACCTGTGGTTATACCTAACTAATAGAGATAATGGAGCTGTTAGCTGCATGCCAAGGAACTTGGAAAAAATGTGTTTTTTGGATGGTGAGGTTGACAACAGAAAGTTGAGATCAAGCTTAGAAAAAAAGGGTACAAGTTATAAAGAATACTCCAGACAGATTAGGTAGACTGACAGATCTCGGAGGGTAAAAGTATCGCTCTTCAGCACAGCAAAACCAAGTGTCATTTAAACTCTACTGAGCTACTATTATGCTTAAATACCATACTATAAAGTTAAAAAACATCCTGCTAGGACTGGTTCTTTTTGTAAGATCTTGAGTGGGTCCTGAGAACTACGGGGTCTTTGAAAAACTGTCCATACCATAAAGTCTCTTGTTTTCTTTTTCAGGTGAAGGTTATCTTCTCTCACAGAGACCTACTGTGCCTTTCTCCATATTTGATGAATCCTCTGCTTCAATAAGCCAAAATGTCAGGTAGAATCATTGGAACTATATATTGGAGAGTGTGGAAAATCTTATGGCCTAGTCTTACCCCTTACCTACTCTCCTTTCTGTTAGCAAGATTACTTTCTGTGTCTGTGTTGTTCCTTATTGTCTATCTTTTGGCTTGTCTTATACATTTTTCTTTAGGAGACTCCATAGTCTCATAGATATCATCTGGAAAGATTTCCCTAAGATTTACCCTAAATCTTTCGTATATGCCACCCTTAAAAAGATTTTTCACTGTTACTGGTAAGTAGGTTTTGCAGTCAACGGGCAGATAAGCAACACCTTCCATATCAAAGCTGAAGTGGTGAACTTGAAGTGCTGACTGAAATAAGTCTCTGGAACAGAGACACTACTTATTTATAAATGTTTCATGAAATATTGTTTCCTCTTAGTTGTCCTCTAGGCCTTCCGCAGAAAAGTGTCCATCGCCCACTTGCTGTTCGTAAACCTTCAGAAAGTACCACCTCCAAGGAAAGTACACCGCCAGAAGCCTGTGTAAGGACAAATATCCCTTATAGCAACTTTTGTGGGGAAAGAACAGGTATAAAACAGTAATAATGTTAGGGTATCAGATGAAGAACTACTGATAGTGATTAAGTAACTCTTGTCTGCCAGCCCCTGAAGAGCTTCAGATGACGTTGTATATGGCTTGCTTATTCTTTCAGGCTTTCTGATTAGTCTGTTTGAGAGAAGTACTATAGCTTTTATGGGGTGGGAGGGATGCTTTGAAATGGTGTTACATAATCAGTGTTAACATAGTACTATAATTGCATGATTCTTTAGTTCTTTTGAGGATCTGAGTCCTAGTCCTTGTGTCAGAGTTATCAGCTTTCTTATTTTGTCCAATTAGATTGTTATGGACAATAATATTTGCACAATCATAGAAGTTCTAATAATTTTAAAGTAGCAGGGGAAATTGCATCAGAATGGAATTTGGTTACAGAATAAAGCCAAAGAAGTAGAGAAAGTGAAGAAAACTTTATTCCAAAGAAAGTTGTTATTCTGAGCATAAAAAGTTTCATGGAAAAGGCATTAAGATGAGAAGGGAAATGGTTAGAGACCAAGAAGAGTAGCTGGGCTACAAAGTGAATTTGGGGAGGAATAATGTGGGAGGGCAGTTAAGCAGTCTCAGATGAGCTTCAACTTTGAAGGAGGTAATGAACAAGTAAATGGATTTGAAGGGTGTAGGAATATATAAACAGAATGGCAAGATGGAGACTACTGGATATAGAATAGCTTGACGAGAATAAAAATGAATGTCAGGGACAACAGAGTTTTAGGAGGAAGCTGATGAATTCATTTTTTGGCATGTAAATATCGTGTGATATCTTTGGAGATGTATGCATCTCCTCAGAGTAGAGGGGTAGACAGGAGTGTGCATCCTAGTGGTTGGGCCTTGCATGCTGATGTTGTCAACCAAAAGACTAATGGAGAGATCCAAGACAAGCTTATAGAAAACAACCCAAAGGAAGGAAAAAGGCTAATCTACTGAAGATGGTTCTAATAGCGAAGGACTGGCTAGAACGTTAGGAGGAGAACTAGGAATAAACCATTTTGAAAGCTGAAGAAACTGTTTCAAGGCATGTAGGAGACCCATAGTGTCAAAGGGGCGGTGGGGGAGCGTGAGTACAGAAAAGAAATCTTGGGGAGATTAGACATTAGTGACTTTGGGGGGTCGTGTATTTTGTGTTGGAAAGGTATTTAATGTTTGACATTTTTTGATCAGTTACTTATAAAGGAGATAGCTGCCACTGGAATTCAAGAAATGTATTCAGGAATACTTTCATTAATCATTAAAATGTAGCCATCTCTGCCATGCACTGTAGTAGCCTCTAAGTAGTTCACATCAACCGTACTTTAAACAGTAGCTCAGGATTAAGAAATTGCTATCTAACTGAAACAATACAGGTGAACCTTAAGTAGTCAGAATTCAGTTGTCCAGCTTGAATGAATGGTAATACCTTTCATAAGAAAAGCCAGGAGGAGAGAGAGAGAGATGCCCTTTAATAATGATTGCTTGGGGGAGGTAGGACATATTTGGTGACTGGATTGAATAAGGGGGCAGTCTGAGGAGGTGTGAAAAGAGTGAAGAAAGAACAGTCTTTAAAACTTCATCACTGCCTCCAGTGCACTGGAAAGCATTTTAGAGGGGTAGGCAGGAGACTGCAGCATAGTAGGTAAGCCTTGTGAGAAGTACCTAATGGAAAATCCAAAGACAGGTATTTAGGAAACCCTCAAAAACAAAGTTGAAGGATAACCATCTAGGATGATTTTAATAGTTTTATATTTGCTTATGAACTGGTAAAAAGCAAAAGACCATGTACAGTTTATTAATAAATATAAATGACAGCATAACAGTCTGCCACATAGAAGGGTTAAGGCTGTTTGTGTATGGAAGGAAGGTGAAAATATGTAGTGCTCTTGAGTTGGAGACAGTGGGGAGCACTTGGTTCATAATTGAAATGGTTAGAAACACAAAATCCGTGTACTTCTTTTTCCACTTGTTTCAGAATGAGCTCAATGGAATTGAACCCTTGATTGAAGATGCAATTTTGACAGGCTCCTACAAGAACAAAACCCTTTGTGCCAATCCGGAAGATACGTGTGACTTTGTTAGGGCTGCCCACTTGGCATCAACTCCCTTCCATGGGGTAGGACTACAGAGAATCCAAACTCCTACTGATCCTGAAAGTCTCCTGAAGAAAGAGTGTCCGGAATCCAAGAACATGTGTCTGAGCCAGCAAATCCCTGCTTGTGAGGGTACTTACAGCGAAGCTCTTTGCATTAAGAAGCTGAGGTAATATTTTGTAAATTGCAAATTTTGGCTGCTTGCAGATACTAAAAAAAATAAAATATGGCACTTTAAACTCTGTCTAAAGCTTCTGTGTTAAGCCCAACACCTCTTCTGAGCATGTAGCACATTAGTTGGACCTGACTCACCCGACATCTGTGTAGATCAGGCACTTTAGTACAGCTTTTTGGACACTTATCTAATAGCTGATTGAATCAGCTATTAGATAAAATGACAAAAAGCCCTGCTAAAGCTCCCAATGTCTACAGATGCTGCAGAGCTGGGCTCTAGTAGTGAGCTGTGTCTGATAAAGCACGTTTTTGGGTTTTGTTTGATTTTTATTTTATTTTTTTTAACATCTTCAAGCAGCCTTTATGTGCTTTCTTCCTGTTTTGAGTCCAGTTGTTTGGAGGTTTTCTATTCTGACTTCAGAAATTACCAGTGTGATAAGTATTACAGACCAGGTGCACCTAGTGCCTCATTTAGCACTGTTTTAATATGTACAATAGTTCTGATTCTGGACCATTGGGGACTGAGGGAGAAGGAGCTTAAGAAATGCAAACGGGATAACAGGTTGAAGTTAAACAAAGTGCTGGCGAACAGTAAGTCACTGTTTTGTACTGTTGTTAGTAAATTAAACTATATAGTGTATCTTTACTTAATCTAGAGCTGAGTTTGACTACTCAGGGTACACATCACTGTATAACAGTAAGATGTGAATGTATCTGGCCTATTCCCTGACCAAGTTTGGTAGTAGTCAGGGAGAAGAGCAATGCTGATGCATGAGAGAGTGATGGTTGTAGTTTCTTAGTAAGCAACATGGACTAGGTTTTAGTAGCCTAAGAGAGGCGAGAGCCAGAATAAATTCTACAAAGATCTCTTGTATTATACCAGCCTTCTTTATCTGAGGACAAGCAGGGGCCTAAAGTATTTAACTGGGACATGAAGGGGAAAATTTAAGTGAAATGTTTGTAGGATCTCAGATTTTGAGTATAAATAACATGGCTCCATCACAGGATTAGAACACACAGGGTTGGTTCAGTCTCTGCTGCAAGATGAGAAGGGGTTTGTGTCTAGTAGAAGAAATAAGGATGTCTGGCATAATTTGGGTTGGCATTATCTAGGCACTGCATCTAATAACAGACTGAAAAGCTGATAATTTTCTTATTTACAGCCCAATTATGGAAGCAAGTCAGGAAGATGCCTGCTCTTCAGGTTCCTCTGTCTCCTCAAGATCTTCCATTTCCTCTGTCACACAAATTTCCACTATTAAATACCTGCATATCCCTGAGAAATTGGAACTTATTCAGAGCTTGCCTGTTGAAATGGCTAGCGATCCCAGAGGTACCACTGAAAACGCAACTAGTAAGTGCCAGGACTACATTTCATTTGGGGCAGATGTCTCATGATATGTCTCATGGACAAACACACATTTTAGCTGCCTTTAAATGGAAGGCTTAGCTACCTTTTAGGAGCATGCAGTGACTATTACCATCTAATGGTTATGTCTGTGTGAGCTCCAAAGCAGACCAGAGGCAAGATTCCCCTACTAGCTTCTCTCCCACTCCCCTCTGCTGTGCAGCAACTGCTACAGTACTTTGTTAACCCTTTCACAGCCAAATTAAGGCTTTTACAGCCCTGATCTACACACAGACTGGTGCAGCTGTGAGAGGGTGAGTAAGGGTGAGGCAGGGAGCCTGCAACCCCTGGATGAGCTTATAAGCTTTAGTTCATAAATGATTACTAGAAATGGGTCGAAACCAGAATATGTAATTCAGTGTAGCTTGACTGGATCTCGTTGTGGTCAGATAAATGTATTTAAATGTGTGGGGAGGGGGGTTCCCACCACCCCCCGAAAAAAAACAACGAACCAAAATGTAACAAGCTAGTTAAATGTTTTGCACCCTGAGATCTGAAAGTAACTTCAAAGGACCTAAGTATTAATCATTCCACTTTACAGAAGAAACAACGGGCAAAAAATTGACTAGCCCAGAGTGATGCTATAATTCACTAGTGGAGTGACAAGTTCAATTACGGTTTTACAGTAGATATGCTGGTTTCGCAAAGGCAATTCACAATTAGATCTTACCCATCTACCAGTTTAGTCTATTACTTTCTTCCAGATGACTCGACCAATTTGTTATGGACCACAGAGAAATGCAAAAAGCTGTTGAATCCGTTACCAGAATTATTGACTACATCTCCAGATTTTTATTTAGAGACTGGGCCCATGCCTTTGATGGAGTTAGAGAAAGAAATTGAACTGGGTAAGTAATAGGTAGAACTTTCTGGGTTGCTGTTCAAACTGGTTTTGGAATCTCTTTAGTTTTCTTTTCTCCTCAAACTGAAAGTTTGAGATAAAACTGTGATAGCATATTGCTTCTAGAGATCTTAATTTTGACTTTTTTGTGATCTTTTAAACTTTCACAACAGGGAATGAGATTTACAGTATTAAACGGGAATATTGGACCAATGAAGATGACAAGATGTTCTTTGCTGTACTAGCCAATTCTGCCCAGTTAGGTGCAAAGGGATTTGCAATCAAGGTAAGGCATATTGAACTGTAAAATGTTAACTTTTCAGTCTCCAAGGTAACTTACAGTGAGATAAAAATCTGGTCATGGTATTGTAACTATTTTGGAATAGAGAATCTCAGATCCTGTTTCTAACTCTTACTATGGAAGAACAGTTTCTGACCCTGTATAATTTGAGCTTCTCAGTAAAATGAAAAATGGCTCCCTGAGCAGTATGTGAAAATGAACAGTTTAGTTTTGCCCCATCAGTAACTTGTATCTTTTATATACTTTCTTGCAGGTGTACTTTCAGCCTGCACCATGGGATTTCTATATTACACTCCAGTTGCAGGAGCGTCTAAATACTGACTTTGATCAAAGCTTCAGTGAAAATTGCAGCTGTTTCTTATATCAGGATGGCTGTGTTGTTCTACATAGGAAGATAAATTGCTATACTCTCTCGGTCAGTGCAAACAAACCAAATGAAATGCAGGAAGTAGGGGTGCACCGATAGACATTTTGGGGGTTGATACCAATAGCCAATAAGGAAGCATATTGGTCGATACTGATCTAATTTCCGATACAGGTGCATGCAGCTGGTAAGTTGGTGGTGGTGAAAGGGGAGGGGAGAGGAAAAGGGGTTGGGGAGGTGCAGATTAACTCCCCTGCCATGAGGGAGGAGTGGGGCATAGGCAGGCGCTACCCACCCAGGATGGGGTGAGGGCCTCAGCTTGTTAGGGGGGGCGGGGTCCTGTCACTGGCCACCCTGGGAGGGCATGGGGAAGGTGTGCCCCCAGATCTGCATGTGGTGAGCGGGTGGAGCTGGGGCTGTGCCAGGCTCTTGGTGAGGGCTGGGTTTGGGGCGGTGGGTGTTGATCTGCCGCCCCCTTCCCATGCTCTTTCCCTTGCCACCACAACAGACTTACCAGCTGCATGCTGCTGGGCTCTGCTCTTCATTGCCTGCGTGCTGCACTGCGGCTACATGCACATATGGGCATTTATTGGACAAATTATCAGCCACTTCAGGCCGATTTTCCAATATAGCCAATTTTCTCTCTGTTGGTACCGATCTGATATTGGACCAACGTATCGGTGCGCCTCTAGTAAGAAGACTTGAAATGTAGTGTAGGTACAAATACTGAGAGTTATGCATCCTGCCTGGGTGTTGGACAAATGCAGGTGACTTGGGAGAGGTGGATTAAACAAAAGACCCCATCTAAACACAAGTTCAAAACATGTTTTATTTGCTATAAACATGTAGGTAGGTTGCCCCCTTCCTAGTCTTTTGTTTCCATGTACAAGAAAGAGTTCCTTAAACTCTAAGCTTTCTGGTCATTGAGGGCAGTGGTAGTGTACTGAAGCAAAACCACTTACCATCCCTCAATAATGTTTGTTATGTAGGATTCCTAAGTCCTGCCCTTGGGAACCAGTGCACTGTAGGGAACCCAAACTTTTTGAACCAAAAGATTAAACCTTAATTTCTTGCAGACCTCTGTTCACCTGTATCAGACGTTAATTGTTCCATTAGGATTCCCTGGACAACCAGCTGACCACTTACCATGGCTTTGTGGACTAGGTCTTGGGAACCATTGTTCTAGCAAGTTCTGCATTTCCAGGCTACAGTGACCGAGTGAACAGCATTACCTGTTAGCAGGGCTCCTGTTTTGAATTATCTTTGGTCAATACAGTTTGGACTGTAGCATAAACAAGACTTGGTATAAATGCTAATTTTCAACTTCAGTTAAAACACTCTTACCCCTGTTATATTCAGCTATTCTTGAACAGCTGAGTGCACACTAAGGACTTGCAGAGGCTTGGATTGTGTTGGGTTGTGCCTGGGGGAAATCCTGATTATATATGAATCTGACCAGGGAAGCCTGAACTAGAAAAACTTCCTAGCATCTCCTAGAGCTGACTGAAAAAAACTATCATAAACTAGTAACATTAACAACTCTATTTTGAAGCAAAAAGATTTTATATTGTCCTAAGTTCACTTTTCTTTCTTTAGGATGTTATTCAGAGCTGTAAAACTATTGGTGAGGAGGTGATTATGTTGGTTGCTTACAATCTGCTTGATTTAGTGGAAAAGCTACACAAAGCCGAAATTGTCCATGGACATTTGCGTCCAGAGGTGCTGTTCTTGGGAGACAGGTTAGTTGCCTCTTCAGAGGTCTGGATTAATGCATTTAATGCAAGTTCTACCCTAAGGTTTATTCTTCCTTTCTTCTGCATGACTTGCTTGTGAAGTTTCAGGAGTAGAAGGGAAGTAGGGTAGGAAAGTGTGGATAGACTAGGAAAGTGTGGAACATATAAAAGTTATATGTAAAACTAAATACACATTATATGGTTACTGTTCTAAAATTAGCAAAATTTCCATTGATGCTAATTATAGGAGCTTGAACAGTGAGGTTCAAAACACTTGAATATTCTGTTCTCTAAATAGTCTAGTCAGTTCCCCTCACGATTCTATTCTGAATTGATTCAGAGGATGGCAGTATTTATTCAAACTTTTGATGAAAGAAGCTTCCCTATAATTCCTTTATTTAGTTCCTCTACCTCACGGTTAGGTAACCTTTTTCAGCTGTGGGCCAGAATGACCCACTCCAGGGCAGGTGCTAGGACCCAATTTCTGTTGCCACTTGGGAGAACACCTGCAGCCAAAGCCCCACATCCACAGGCTGGATTCAATATCCAGTCCACAAGCCTTAGATTGCCAACCCCTATTTTACTTTGTTGCTGAGGTTGCTTCTTTGTATGCTTTTGTTGCCTCATTCTCATTTTTGTAGCCTTGCTGTATCATTCTTACCTGGAACTTAAAAGCAAGGAGATGAGAGAGAGTGTTTCTACCTTCTTGGAGATTCCTATGCTCCACTTCAACATTTATCCCTGTCCTCCCTCCCTGACATCTCCAAAGAGTCAGTGTGCCCTTGTCTAAACAATGTTAATCTTTGTTAAATGAACTCTGTGTAGCTGAGTATTAGTGATGGAACTTTTGCTTTGCAGGTAATATGGTAAATTCTGATCTGTTTTGTACTAGCATAAACCCAAAGTAAATTCACTAATGTCAGGAGAATCAAACCTGCTTTGTGTCCTGGGCCAGATCTGGACCTTATAGTTTCATAGTAGCTAGAGTCGGAAGGGACCTAGGAAGATCATCTGGTCCGACCCCCTGCCTTGGCAGGAAAGAGCACCGGGGTCAGATGACCCCGGCAAGGTGCTCATCTAACTTCCTTTTAAAAATCCCCAGGCTAGGAGCCTGCACCACTTCCCCTGGAAGCCGGTTCCAGGCCCTAGCCACCCTGACTGTGAAGTAGCGCCTCCTAATATCTAATCTAAACCTACCCTCCGCCAGCTTGTGACCGTTATTCCTGGTCACTCCTGGCAGCACACGGGGGAACAGGGACTCCCCCAATACCTGCTGATCCCCCCTGACCAGTTTGTAGCAGGCCACAAGGTCCCCCCTTAACCTTCTCTTGTGGAGGCTAAACAGGTTCAGGTCCCGTAGCCTCTCCTCATAAGGCTTGCCCTGCTGACCCCTGATCATACGAGTGGCCCTCCTCTGGACTCTTTCCATATCGTCCACGTCCCTCTTGAAGTGTGGCGCCCAGAACTGGACGCAGTACTCCAGCTGCGGCCTGACCAGTGCCGCATAGAGGGGGAGGATCACCTCCCTGGACCTGCCCGAGATGCATCTGTGGATGCATGACAGGGTACGGTTGGCCTTCTTGACTGCCTCCCCACACTGCCGGCCCATGTTCATCGTGGAGTCAATGACGACTCCAAGATCCTTTTCCATCTCCGTGCTGGCAAGAGGGGAGTTCCCCAACCTGTAAGTGTGGTGCCGGTTCTTCCTCCCCATGTGCAACACCTTAGATCTCCTTGCAGATCAGATCTACACAACAGTTCTCCTTGCAGACCAGTTCTAGCCCAAGACACAAGGAAGCAACAGCAGCTCTGGCTCCCACCTGGAACACAGCAGGAACTCCAGCTCCCACTTGAGCATGGGGCAGCAGCTTTGATGCTGCCCACGCAACACCGACACCCTCCAGACACTGACTCCTGCCATTTGGCAGCTCCAGGACTGGGCATATAGTTTCATAGTTGGTAGGGTCGGAAGGGACCTGAGCACATCAAGTCCGACCCGCTGCCAGGGCAGGAAAAAGTAGTGGGGTCAAACAACCCCAGCAGGGTGTTCTTCTAGCCTCTTCTTAAAGACCCCCAGGGTAGGAAGCAGCACCACTTCTCTTGGAAGTTGGTTCCAGATCCTAGCTGCCCTGACTGTGAAGTAGCACCTTCTGATGTCTAGTCTGAATCTACCCTCTGCCAGCTTGTGACCGTTATTTCTAGTCACTCCTGGTAGTGCTCGGGGGAACAGGGACTCCCCCAGTGCCTGCTGGTCCCCTCTGACTAGTTTGTAACAATATGGCAGGGGCTGGTGGCTGGAGGTTGTCCAGAGTTGTATTAGTCCTTGCTCACCCTTTCGCTCCTGATCACTATGTCCACCAACACTCAAGGACTCTCAGATTCTGTAGCAGGCCACTTCTTGGCCACACCTTCCAGCTTCCACTGCCCCAGATTAGGATAATTGTGTTTTTTTCTTGAATAACCAAGAGCTATTTTAGGAAGAGTCACTAAGAATAAGTAGATGAGATTACAATTACTGAATAGGCCCACAATATACAAGATTGAGAGAGCATGGTACTGGATCTTGATCTGGATTATATTCTTGGTTCTGCTGTATCTTGTGTGATCTTGGGCAAGCTGCTAACCTCTCCCTTCCCTGTGACTTTCTCTTTTGTTGTGAAGTGAAGTTACATCACAAAGCCTAACCCATTTTTGTTCAAAACGTTTTGAGATCCTTGAAGAGAAGGCAATTCAGAAACGCAAATGTAATGTATTTACTCAAATACAAGACAGCCTTGATTATAAGATGATCTCTCCCCCGCTCCCCCAAATAATTAGATTTATGTAGGCAAAATTTATACATTTCTTATAATTTTCCAGGTATAGAATCTAATTATTGGAGGTTTGCCTTGAATTTCTTCTTCTCCCATTGCTACAGCAGGGAAAATAAACCTAGGGTATTTGGTAGCCACTTTGCCTCCTGCTTTTCCTTGCAGCTCCTGCCTCCTCCTCTTACTGTCATATCCTGCTCTCCCTGAGCACATGGAAGTGAGGAACAAATTTGAAAACAATGAACTTGAAAATAAACATAGCTAAGGCAACTTGTATATAGTCCCTATGACTTTAGCTCAGCAGTTCCCAACCTCAGATTGTGACTCAAATGAGGGTTGCAGGGACAATGCTGACGGTGCCACACACAAAGGACGAACCGCACCACATGCCAGGAGCTCCCCTGCCCCTGGGTCACTGCCACCATGCTCCACTCCCAGCAGCGGATCAAGGCAAAAAAAGCTCGGGAACCACTGCTTTACCTCATCCAGAATTGATGCATGTTACCTTTTTTTGAAACTACTGTAAATTTTAGCCCAGATACTCCATACACACACTTTTAACAGCACTTCGGCATTATGCAAGATATTAGTCCAAAACCAAAAGGCTCAATATTTACCATAGAGTTCACTGGGAGCAGCATTTCAAACTGTGGTGACCCCACAGCCTAGCACTGCTCCGTGCGTGTGTGTGTATGTGTGTGTGTACTCCAGATATGCTGCCCCCCCGCCCAACAAAAGATCCATGTGCTAATTACTCCCCCCGCACATGCACACACACATACTCATGACTGTCATGAGTCCTGGGATGCTCCAAAACTTCTATGCAGATAAGGCCCAGGGTAACCTGGTCTGGTTTCACCGCTTGGAGGGTAGGCCCACATTAGCATGCAACAGGCTGAGAAAGGGGGAATGACAGAGGGATTCTGGGTGAAGTGTTTGGGTCCCCGTTAAGTGATGTTTGCCAGGCATTGAAGTCTGATGAAGAAGTGGGATACATTGGAAATGGGAAAGAAAGGTGCAGCTCGGTTGTGGGAGTGAAGAAGTTGAAAGCGTATGCAGCGTAGTGGCTCACCATCACTTGAAAAAGAGTCAGTGTTGAGGGTGGGGGTGCACTTAATGGGCACTACCATGTATCTTATTCAGATGGGCTGCACTAATCTAACCTTGTGGTACTTACCTGGCAGGGTAGATACCATGACCACGATGGTGGCAGGAGACTACCATGACCAAGATAATACAATTAGTGTAGTGGAGGGTTGCACCTTTGTCTGCTTGCAGACAGGATTCCCTACTCCTGTAGTTAGTTTTGCAGTGGCTAGTGTCCAGTTGGAGGATCTCAGCTACACTCTGACTTTATTGAAATGGGGAACTCCTCCCTATTAGCTCCTTTGGCTAAGGGCAAGCCAAACTTAGGGGTATCCAAACACTAAGCTTCCAGGCTTTGGCCTGCATGTACGATGACTGCCAAAGGATTTGAAAGCATCTGAAGCTCCAGTCAGGGGTGGAAGATGTTTTCTGGTAGTAGGGCCACATTTGGTTCTTGAATGACTCATGGATTTGGAATTGATTTGACTTGGAACACGAAACATCTAAAAAAAAAAAAAAAATTCTTGTTGTAAGTGACCATCCTATCAGCACATTTGTCCAATATGGGCCATGTGTCTTATAGTCTTAGTGTTGGCTGCTTTTAACCATTTTCATAGTTGGTTTCCATAAATAGTACATGTTGCTTTTAGCAGCAGTTTAATGATAACCAGTGTAGTTAATGAGACTTCCTTGTATGTATGTACGGGGGGGAAATACAGTAGTATAATATTAAATTTTCCTCTGCATCACCTCCTTCTATGGAAGCTAGGGTTGTGACACAGAGCAAAACAGCACTATCCATGAAATAACTTTTCTGGAGCCTCCTGTAATCAAGCTTAGTAGTGATGACTTGTTACTTAAGCAGTAACAAACCTATGTGTGGATTGACTTCAAAAGAAGAGTGGCAGCTGCTGCTTGGGAGTGTGCACCAATGATACTCTGTAACAGTTACCTGTGATAAGCAGTGAAATGTATGTAGCAAAACTGTTCTAGCTTCAACTTTTGTTTCACACATGGGAGAAGTTTGGGGTGATGTTTCACTTGTTCATGCATCATCCTGCAGCAATACAAGTTGTAGTGTAACAGCTGCTGCATGCTCCCAAGCACCAGCAATTCCCCCTCACCTTTTGAAGCCTCTCCAAGTGTATGTTTGTCCATGCCTTAAGTTTCCTTATGCAATTGAACTGTATTGCTATAGGGGTGAGCCCATTTTAATAATGCTTCCCAAACAAACCATCAGAGGGAGCTATTGGTGCTGTTAAGACTGAGAGTTTTAATGTAAGATTAAATAAAATGAAATTATTGCTTTCTAGTGTTATTTCCATGGAATTCTTTCCTCAGGCTCTGTGGGCTATTTGGTAATAGTGAGATTACCAATGCTCTGAAGATCGTTGACTTTTCTCATAGCCTGGACCTGAGGTTGCAGCCTAAAGTGAGTTTGCTTAGCTTTCCCATGGGTCAGACACAGCATGGACAACAGATCCTGGCCAAGTGTGATCTTCCATGTCACGTAAGTGCATATTAACCTACTGTAACTACTTTCCAGTGTCCTTTGACAAGTATGTTTCTCTGGTGAAAGCAGAATGGTCTAGCGATCTCATTTTGTGCTCATTTGGATGTATGTTGGTGGGGTTTGCTTGTTTGTTTTGTACTTATCAAATCAAAAAAAATTTCATAACTGTCACCCTTTAGTAAACTCTCCACTTGGTTCTGTTGTGCATCAGCTGAAGGAAGTGGAAAAATTGATTTGTGGTAGTTTCATAGTTTCTAGGGTCGAAAGGGACCTGAGCAGATCATCGAGTCCGACCCCCTGCCATGGCAGGAAAAGGTACTGGGGTCAAACGACCCCAGCAAGATGTACATCTAGTCTCCAGGGTAGGAGCCAGCACCACTTCTCTTGGAAGTTGGTTCCAGATCCTAGCAGCCCTGACAGTGAAGTAGCTCCTTCTGATATCTGTCCTAAATCTACCCTTTACCAGCTTGTGACCGTTATTCCTGGTAGTGCTCGGGGGAACAGGGACTTCCACAGTGCCTGCTGGTCCCCTCTGACTAGTTTGTAACAGGCCACTAGATCCCCCCTCAGCCTTCTCTTGTGGAGGCTGAACAGGTTTAGGTCCCATAGCCTGTCCTCGTAGGGCCTGCCCTTCTGCCCCCTGATTATGCAAGTGGCCCTCCTCTGGACCCTCTCCATATTGTCCACATCCCTCCTGAAGTGCGGCACCCAGAACTGGACGCAGTACTCCAGCTGCTGCCTCACCAATGCCGCATAGAGGGGAAGGATCACCTCCTTGGACCTGCTTGAGATGCACCTGTGGATGCATGACAAGGTATGGTTGGCCTTCCTGACTGCGTCCCCACATTGCCGGCCCATGTTCATCATGGCATCAATGATGACTCCAAGATCCTTTTCTGCCTCTGTACTGATGTTGTGTACTTAATTCATCTTATAGTTGGGGTTCATAATAGATGAGTAAACTGTTTATAGAGTCTCATTCAAAATTATTAAACAAGGATTCTGCTTTCTATAGTAGTTCTCTAGTTTCCTTAGAAACTTGCTGGAAAATTATAACCACAAACAGCATAATTCAGGATTAACAAGTACAGGTGGTCATGCAGTAGAACCAAAACTGCTATTGTGCTAGGTTGAGTGTATGTAGGAGAATGTTGAGATGGCTGCAGAAGTCAGCAAAAATAATTTTATGATTTTGATTTATTTTGGTTTCAGGTAGACTTGATCAGTATTGCAGATATAGTCCATTTGATGATGTTTGGGGAGCACCTTCACGTCTATCAAGAAGATTCCCTCTGGAAAATCAATCAAAATTTGTCCAAGTATGTGTGGTTTTTTTGTTTGTTTGGGTTTTTTTTAACCTCATCCTTCTAGAAGGAGTTGGGGGGGTGGGAAATAGGGAATGGCTGCTTTAACTATTATCTACCTCTGTGGTATTACTATCTTCAAAACTACACCATTGCAGTTATGCCATTATTTGATAATGGTGGGTAGTATATTGCACAAAGGTTCATTTTTAAATTTTGTACAATCGTTCATCATGTAAAATGAAGGCCAGAGGTAATGTTTAAGTCAGACTTCCTCACATCAACTCACCAACTTTCAGTTGCTCCCTGTTGTGTGAGGGAGACTAAACTGTAATTTAGTCACCATGGAAGCTGGAAGATGGTGTAAATTAAAATGTGGTAAGGTCTAATTTATCACTCTCTTGTGCCTTTTTTTTTTATTCTCCCCAGTGGGAGTTGCATCAGCTTGGACACTTTGACATAGTAGGCTAAATTTAGAGATAGGTAGATATGTGGGAGGGGAACCATACTAAGAATAAAATTCATTTGAATTTTAAGCTCTTCACATTGGGCCTTACGCTATAGGTGGGACATGATGTAGGGGATGTGGGAGCAGTATGATATAGCTAAATTCTGCTACAGTGTATATAAATGAGGGGTAGAATTAAGGGGTGCCTATACATGTGCCTAAGGGCGAGGGGGGGCATTCTAATTGGAGCAGCTCCTGGAAAGCCCCTGTAATTAAAACATTGCAACATCTTGTGTGTTAAGCCCCCCATGTGTTTAAAAATGTCCACTCAGCAGTCATTTTTAAACCTGTGGGGGCATATACACGTGATGCTGTGGTGATGCTAAGGCGTTCTAATTAGAACATGTTGGAACACACGCATAGGCACCCAAGGTGCACATGTTTTAACTTTTCAGGCATCAGGAACCTGCTGCTGCTGCCTAGTAGCTATGTGATTTGGGGAATGGGCAGTATGTGCCTAATGCCTACTGTTTTCCAAAGGAGCTTAAGCTTGCTGAATTAGTTGTACAAGCTTTTGGGATTTGAAATGTTCTGAGAACACCAGTTCTGGCCTCCTGCATTGGCCATGGCCTCCTGCCTAAGATCCTTCTCAGCATACAGAATTAATCACATTCAAACATTAAGTCCATGTTCGTCTTACTCTCCTGTTCTCTGTAGCTTCTCCTTTTTCCCTCCCTTGTAGGGTGTTCTGTAGTTTGTCCTGTTCCTGTTTTTTTTTTTTTTTTTTTTAACCTTGTGCAATCACTTATCCTGGAAATCTTCAAGAGGAGACAAACATTTTGAGAAAATTATCCAGGAGCACATCTGTGAAGGACCAGCAGGGGAGATGATGCTCAGGGGCAACCAGCATGGCTTCATTAGGGGCAGGTCCTGTCAGACCAACCTGATTGCCTTCTACGATCAGGTCACAAAATCATTGAATGCAGGTGTTGTGGTGGATGTAGTCTTTCTGGACTTCAGGAAAGCCTTTGACACTGTCTCCCACCCCATTCTCATTAAAAACCTAGGCGACTGTGTCATTAATGCCTACACAGTCACATGGATTGCAAATTGGCTGAGGGGCTGCACCCAGAGTGGTGGTGGACAGATCACATTCGGCCTGGAGGGATATGGGTAGTGGAGTCACCCAGGGCTTGGTCCTTGGTCCCGTACTGTTTAATTTCTTTATTAGCGATTTGGACGAGGGGGTGACAAGCACCCTGTTCAGATTTGCTGATGACACCAAGATCTGGGGCAAGGTGGGCACACTAGAAGGGAGGGACAGGATACAACTGGACCTGGGCAAGTTACAGGAGTGGGCAACTGAGAATAGGATGGGATTTAATACTGACAAGTGCAGGGTACTGCACTTGGGCAGTAAGAACCAGCAGCATACCTATCGGCTGGGGAACTCCCTTCTTGTAAGTGACAGAAAGGGATCCTGGAGTCATTATCGATTCCAAAATGAATATGGGTAGCCAATGTGGGGACACAGTCAGTAAGGCCAACTGCACCTTGGCATGCATCCACCCACAGATGCATTACGAGCAGGGCCAAGGAGGTGATCCTCCCCCTGTATGCGGCACTGGTCAGGCCGCGCTTGGAGTTCTGCGTCCAGTTCTGGGCGCTGCACGTTAGGAAGGATGTGGACAGCATTGAGAGGGTCCAGAGGAGGGCCACTTGCATGATCCAGGGACAGCAGGGAAGACCCTACAGGGAGAGGCTACAGGACCTGAACCTGTTCAGCCTTCACAAGAGAAGGCTGAGAGGGAACCTGGTGGCTGTCTATAAACTCACCAGGGGGGACCAGTGGGGAATGAGTGAAACCCTGTTCCCCTAAGCACCTCCCAGAGTAACAAGGAATAACAGCCATAAGTTGTTTGAGTGTAGGTTCAGGCTGGACACTAGAAGGCACTACTTCACAGTCAGGGCGTCTAGGATCCGGAACCAACTTCCAAGGGAAGTGGTGCTCGCTTCTATTCTGGGGGTCTTCAGAAGGAAGCTAAATGATTATCTAGCTGGGGTCATAGAGCCCAGTATTCACTCCTGCACGGGGGAGGGGGTCAGACTTGATCTACTTAGGTCCCTTCCGACTCTACAACTATGAAACATTAACACTAGATAGTCACCTTGCTGGGGTCACCTGACCCCAGTTGTCTTTCCTGCTTGGTGCAGGGGGTAGACCTGATGATCTTCCAAGGTCTCTTCCGGTCTTAGAATCTATGAACCAACTTCCAAGAGATGCTGGGTGGTGCTGGCTCCTACCCTGGGAGTCTTTAAGAGAAGGCTAGATGTACACCTTGCTGGGGTCGTTTGACCCCAGTAGTCTTTCCTGCCATGGCAGGGGGTCGGACTAGATGATCTACTCAGGTTCCTTCCGACCCTTGAAACTATGAAATCTATGAGCTCTAGTTCAAGCATTGTCTCCGCCATTTTTAAGCGCAAGGATGCTTTTAACCAGAGCAAAGCTGAGCGGGGTGAGGGTGGATGTGGGCTGCTTGCTGCAGGCTCAGGGCTCTCTGCTCTGCTGCCTTTCCCCTGGGAGTCCCACACTAGCCACATACCCCTTGCCTGCCTGGCACTGGGGGGCACAACTCACCACCCCCACTGCTGCCAGGTGGGCAAAGGGCAGGCGGAGCTGAGAGCTCCAAGCCCACAATAAGCAGCACCCCCCACCCACATGCCTCCCCGGGGGGGGGTGCATACAGTGGTGGGGAGCCATGTGCCTCCCCCCCACGCACCCTAGAGAATCCACCCACAGCTCCATCCCACTCCTGGGTCCCATTCACCACTGCCTCTCTCACCATGGGGGCCTTGATCTGAAATCCCCCCACCAATCCCTTCCCTTCCCCCACACCCCTTCCCCTCCACAGACTTACCTGCAGAGGGAGGTGCTGTCCATGCTGCCCAGCTGCATTCCTGGCTATGTGTCTGCGTGCAGCCACAAACATGCATGCAGCACCCAGGGGCCTTGGCCAGAAGGTATAATTAATTATATTTATTGGTGATCATTATTGGTTACACTGACCAAAGAAAACCAATAGCTGATAATGTAAATTTCCCTTTCGTTGGTGCCGATTCGATATGCAACCAATATATTGGTGCACCTCTACTTCATGCAGAAAGCTTGCAGTGTTATTGGTCAGGAATTTGCAATGAGCTTAGATGACAAGATGTGCCAAAGAAGGTAAGCTAAATATGTCCAGCTCTTGTAAAGCAAGTGCCTCTTTCTGTTTGGGGCAGTTGGTATATTCTTCAGGTTCTTGCTGTAGTGAACCTTTGTCCTAGGGGTTTGCACAGTTGGAAGAATTTCATGTGGGAAGATCCAGCTGAGATATTGGTTGATCTTGAGCTTAGTCCGTTGTGTTCTGCCAAGTCAGGTGGTGCATTTAGAAAATTACTTACCTTAATGAGTCTTCTGCACACGTTAAGATATAGGGGGATTAAGATATAAGAGGGGAAAAATGACTCTTGCACAAAGTCTTGTATTGAATGCTGGGGATATGGGTCTAGCATTCTCCTTGAGTGAGTTTTCTAAAAGGGTAGCTGTGTTGAATAAAGAACCTGTTGGCTAAATATCTAGGTGGGTAACTAGGGGCTCGGCCAGCTCAAGAAAGGACTGAGAAGTTGGGAATTTGAGGACCAAATCCAGTTTTTGCAGACTTTTAAAAAAGGTGTAATTTAAACATAAAGTCTATGAAACAAATAGCTTCTATGGTCTGCTGGGATTTTTGTTTTGGGAAGACCAAGACCAATTCATGGTGATGGGTTGGAGTTCTACCTACATACAGTCCCTGTGAGACAGTTTCCTTCAGGTGAGCCAGCTTCTTTGCTGAACAGCCAATGTAACATCTAGCACTGAAGCAGTATGTTTTAGTGGACTTCAATACAAGATTGGGGAGCAAGAGTTTCTTCTGTGTGAATCATCTCTGATATAAATGTGTTTGCTATTTGTCAAGTCACTTAACCTTTTTGTTTTGAATATCTCTTGTCCTGTGTATGTGGAAATCTCCCTTATAGGAGACTCATTACAACTAATTCTGAAGCGCTCTACTGCTTCTATAGCTTCTAGCTCAGAATTTTTTTTTTAAGTTTCCTAATATCCACATCTGCTTTATTTCCATGGAAGGAATCTGTCAAGTTTGAGGTTCTAAGAATTTCTTGTGCTATCTTCCCAAGATACTCTGGCTGGCTGTTGGCTAAATGTTAGAGGAATTAAATATGCTGGGAGAAATCATGATACAAAATAGAATTTTTATATGTATAAAAAATGTGTAAAGAAGGCCCTGGCAATAATATCAGTTATTCGGGCTGATATTTTACAGGGTCAAGGCCAGAACATTCGCTTGTAATGAAAGCCCTGGCAAGATGCGTAACCAAAGACTTTTTCTTTTCTTTCTTTACATATATAAAATAAATTCTCTCTCTCTCTCTCTCTCTCGATATATTGGCTACCTATCTGTCTGTATAGATAGATAGATAACTTGACAATGCACCCCCAAGTTTTGCTCTGTAATTTGGCTTTGTAGCCTAATACTATTGTAGACTGCAAGCCAGTACACACGCTATTAAATATGTGTTGGAATACTGAATTACCAGCTGTGTTCATGCTGTTTCATTGAAAATTGCTTTATCTGTTTTTAGGTCTGTTGAGAGTGATTTTTGGAGTAAATTTTTTGGGAAGATTTTGAATGCAGATGGTAAGTCCACAGCACTTACACTAAGGGAGCTAAGAGAGGAAATGAGTGGCATGTTTGACGCCTCTTTCCAAGAACGCCTTCATTATTCTTTCTATCATCTTGGAGAATTTGCTCTGCCTCTTGTATAGAAGGGCAAATGCCCTCTATATATTTTTCTGTTATAACAGGAATTTGCTAATGATACTCCTTTTTAAATATATTTTTAGTACTAAACATGGGAAATGGCTGCAGCAATTTCAACAATACATAATATAATATGTGTTTATTTTGAGTTAATGTCTAGCTGTTCTTTAAACTTGTTTTAACAAACTATGCATCATCATTGTCTTATCCATTTTCTCTAGCAATGTTTATTTAATACCAGGACTATATTTGTGATCTCCTTAGCCCTTCTGTCATGCCTTTTTTTTCTTTACAACTGCTGGTTAATCACTGTTTAAGTAATAAAACTGTATTTTGTCAGCAACTCTGTCTCATGGAAATTTTACTTCTAAATGGTCTTCCGAATGTATTGGCTCTAGTAATTGATCTGGATTGACATTTCTGATTTGGAGATTTTTCATGGTTAGATGCAGATGGCTGTCATTTTAGATAGCTGTGAAAACTATCTATTCAGAGTCTGTGCAGTGCTTTGGCTAACATAACTTCATATTCCACCTGGAAACATTTGTGCTCAGTAGAGCAAAGAAAATAGATATAATCACAGCTCAGAAAGATGCAGAGTTGACTACCTTAATAGCCAAGTCATGTTTTATTTACTTTGTTGGGCTCTCAGTGTCTGGCATTACTGATTGAATTGACTGTTTAACAAAAACCTACTCGGGGACTAAATTTGCCAGCTGTGTAAGTAGGGCTTTCTGCCAGACCTTTGGTAACACTATTAAAGATTATAATGCATCAGAAATTGGTGCAGGCCTCAAGTATCAGTTATTAGGACTGCTATTTTACAGGGTCACGGCCAGAACACCCACTTGTAAAGAAGGCCCTGGCAAGATGCATGACCAAAGACTTTCTCTCTCTGTACAGTTTCCCCACTTAATTTGAGGCAGTGCGTGTAATGGAATTGATTGTTCTTAGTAACTTTCCCCCTCTTCTAAAGACAGTGAAACACATGATAGCTGTGCCCATAAGTAGTTTTGCAGTGGGAAGAATCTTCTCTTCGATGAAGAATCTTTGGATGGATGAAAGCTGGCCACGACAAAAGTAAAACTTGTCCAATTCAGTTTCAAGAAATCCAAACAGTGAGTTCCATTAATTCATACTTAGAAGAAAGGACTTCTTGAGATCACAAAAGAGTAATAAAAATACTCTTTAAAATAAGTGCTCTACCCCTACACCCTTCATTTAATGGACATGGACAAGAACTGTCTTTCCATTATTATTAGGTTGTATTTATCATCTCGGATCTTAAGAAACATTTGGTCATATGTGTGTTTACTTTAACAAACAAAAAGCTAGCACCCCAGATGTTCAGCCTCTTGTTATTCTATTTCCTGGTGTAGAGTTCTGCAATTTTCTAACTCCTACATAGAATACTGTCACCCAGGGCCTTGTCTATCAACCACACTTAGCCAGCAGGTCTGGCTAGATATTTGGAACTTCTGATTCTTCCTTTCTGGAATTTGTGACCAAACCATCCTAGTCAAAAACAAAGCATTGCTTAATTCTAGTAGAAGGAACATTTGAAAAGCATTTAGAATGTAATTTTAAAACTGTGTCTCTCTTAAAAGGTCTATTTAAGTAGGTGAACTTCTTGAGATGTACAGACTGTCTCAGTCTGATCCCCCAAAGACTTGCCTTGATTAATCCTGAGTAGCTGTTCCCCTTTTAAAGGTAGTCCTTTAATAAATTGCTCTAGTTTTTTGCATCTTTTGGCCTTTCTGTATCAAGAAGATAGTCTTTCTTTTGGCTTGCTTTGCTTAAAGCTCAGAATGTTAGCTTACTGAAGCTGCCTCTTGTATGCTACAGAGGTTATGCCTGTTTAATTACCAGGGGTTTCTTGCACAAAAAAGGTGTTCTTTCCTGCTTTAAGCCTGATCTTATTGATGATAACTGGTGAAATAACTGTCTGGCATGCTCTGTCCTTTGACACTATAACTCAAAATGACTATGATGACTGCCTCAAACTAGTGGGAGAGGCAAGATGGCTTTTTTTGGTGATATCTTTACTAGACCAACTGTATAGTTGGGACAGAGGTTAGACAAGCTTTCAGGTATAAAGGGTCTCCTCATATTTACTGAGCCAACAACATTCCCTCTGTACTCAAACTCCTGTGACTGCCTTTGAGGCCAAACACCTGGTTGTATTAAACTTAAGTACATCTAATTTTAAAAAATTCCTGTACTGCACTGGCTGATGTCAGATCTACCTCCATTTCAAAGTCTAGTATGTATTATTCAGTTTGGCTGTACTCAGTATGGTGACTTTTTTTTCCTCCCCATCTTAATCTTTTATTAGATGCAAACTGATGATTAACATCATTGGCATCCAACTAGAGAGATGTAAAGATGACTAATATAACCCCAGGAAAATACTATGAAATCTAAATCTCACATAGCAATTCTCCTGTATTTTGTATTTGGCCCCACTCTCACTAGCTGAGGTGAAGACCTTGGGCCAAATAAAAATGAATAGCAAACCTATTTGGAATGATCTTAAGGCTGACTTAAATACTGTAAATCTAAAAGTCTCCCATAAAGTAACCTTTTTTAACCCTGGTCTTGATATCTTAGTGCAACCTCTATGTTTAACGCTATTTACTTTCATGGTAGTCTCAAGATTCCTACCTTTTTATTTCCATATACTGATTTATTGCATGGTTTTAACCAAATTACTGAAACTGACACTCATGTCTTCCCATTTCCTACATCATACACGGTAACAACCACTTTGTGGCTCCTTGTTGAAAAGTAGCATAAGTACAAAGCATCTATTGTATTTGGTAAATTTGGAGTAAATGCCAGAATGTTAAGACTTGTCCATGGTCTGCATTGTCTTGCACAGTATAGTAGAAGTAAAGCCATTGTTTTGATTTCTCAGAAAATCAATTACTCTCTTCTCAGTACATGACAGGTCTCCAATTTTTTCCTTTCAATTTAAAAAAGAAAAAAATACTGCCTGGGAATCTGACCACACGAGTCCTTTTTAACTCACAAATATTTGCATTTAGGCACTAATTTGGTTTTGCATATAACTGATGGACATACAGAAAAATACACATGGTCTTAGATGGGTGACGACAGTAATTTTCTTTGCAATAAATTATAATATAGAATCCAGGTGAATGCAAGGTAAGCACTAGAAAGTGAGTTGGAATTTGTCCTGAAGATGTATTTAATAGCCTTTTACGCTACATTTGGAGCAAGACTATATTAATTTGTATGCATTTTTCTGTTAACTTTTCTATTGTTGGTAACCAAGGTAACATATTTACACACAGCTTAATTTCCCACTCCCACCCCCCTTTTGCCTAATAAGGGGCATTTTGACTGTTCACTGCTAAAGGTATTGAAATGATTCAGGAATGAATCTACAAATCTCTAAAGCAACTGTGTGTTCGCTTGCTCATTCTCTCTCTCTGTCTCCCTCTCTCTCCCTCTTCCACAAGATCAGTCTAGATCAAAATGGAAAAGATTTTTTCTATCTGACCTTCATGAAAAGGTCTTGTAATCTTCTATCCCTACAATTCTGGATTATATCCTTTATATCCTCCACCACAAACTACTGGGCCTCAGTCTCAGTTCTTCCAAGCCACATTTAGCTGCCCTTTCACCTTGCTTAGACGTCCTTCCCTGTTCAAATGTATTATGTTTTTATTTTTTTTTCCTATCCCATCCTCTGTTTCAAAATTTCTTAAAGGTCTGGTTTGCATTTACCCCTTCCTGTTTGGAAGCTTCTCCCACCCCAGAACCTTAATGTAGTTCTTAACAATTCTCTTACTACCATTTTGCAATAAAAACTTCCTTCATGGTAATGGTTACCTTGGCAAAGAGGCTGATGAAATTAATGAGATCCAGGCACTAATTACAATCCCCCAATAAGTTGGTATGAAGACCTCACAGTAATTCTTCACAAAACTAGTGTCTGATTTTTCAAGTAAGCTATTATCTGCCCCGTTTTTCTCCAGTTTATATACAAACCTTGGAAAAATTAAGCTCTGCATTTTAGATGCCACCTGAGAGTGCTCATGTTATTTAGGCAGGGCAAGCCTTCTCAGGATATTGATAGGATTGACTTGCAGTAGGGAAGGTGATGAATCCTAGGGTGTATCTAGACAAGCAGACACATGTAGGATGCGGCGCTGCCGGCCCATCTGCAATGCTGCAAATCACACATGCTGCACATGTAGGCATTTGCCATGCTGCTTATTTGCAGTGTGGTGGGTTTTTTTGACACTGGGAGATCCTGATGTAGAGAAAACCTACCCCTGAAAAGAAGTGGGGAGGGGTACACATAGCAGCAGCTTGCACCACTTGAAATGAGCCTGGCTGGAAGAAGCCATAATCCGGCTGCCGGCCAGGCTCTGTATGCTAGATCAGTGCTGCTGGAGCCCCAGGAGGCTCCCAGGTAAGGCTGCTGGGGCCAACCCAAGTCTCCTACCCTGCCCAGAGTGCCTGGGCACGGGCATTCCTCGGGGAAAAGTAGCAGTGGCACAACTATGGGGAAATGCATGTGTATTCTCATCAATGGGCAATCCCTGGGGACAAGTAGCAGTAGTACAACTATGGGGAAATGCATGTGTGTGCTCATCTGAATGCACCCCCAGAGTTTATCCAAGTAGATCACATATGAGTAATCATCTGTCAACCAGAGGATATGCATCATTTTAGGTATTAGGAATCCCTGAACTAGAGCCTAGTCTATCCCTACAGCATACCTAAGCAATATCCAGGTACTGCGAAAATGCAGCACAGCTACTTGAAGCTCAGACTGCTCACACCAAACTTTGTCCTGGATTTGGGGACTAGGTCAGATACCAAATTCAAGAGAACAGTTTTACAATCTTTATTCAGATAGCTGTAGCTAAGACTGGGAACTACTAGATAATTACCAAAAGTGAAGAATATGAATAAAATCATGAAGAATAAAGTTGTTTGCCTCAAAGTAAACTGTTTCTTTGAGACATTTTATCATTGTAGTGTATTTCTTTCCTTGTATGGTGGAGTTTGACTCCTATGATTTCAAATAGTGAGGAATTAAAAGGTGCTCTGTGCTATACTACCTTGTATGATGACTTTAAGTAGGAAGGGTGGGGGACAGTCCCAGCAGGTGCTGCAGATTTGATGATTCAGTCTAGTACACAGGAAATTCATCTGTGCACTACAAACAGGTTCCACAATGATAAACATACTTAAACTAGTTTTCAAGACTTTCTTCTATGAACTTGAAGGAAGCTTCAAGCACTGTGCTATGAATCTGCTCAGCTATTTTCTATAAGGTGACCTAAATTCATGTTGCTGCAAGCGGGTGAGAGAGAGCTATTTTCATCCTTCTGAGGGCCTATCAAAACTACTATTACTAAAGTTGCACTCAAGGCAGTGATGATGAAACGAATTATATTGTCAATATTCAAGGATCTCAGAAATCTCAAATATGATATGCATGTATGACTTCCATTTAAAAATCTTGGCATGAATAAGCAGTAAAGATATGGTAAGAAAGTAAGAACCAAAATACAGGCATACCTTGTTTTATTGCGCTTTGCTTTATTGCGCTTCGCAGATATTGCGGTTTTTTACAAATTGAAGGTTTGTGGCAACCCTGCCTCGAGCAAGTCTACCGGCGCCATTTTTCCAACAGCATTTGCTCACTTCGCATTTTTTAGCAATAAAGTATTTTTTAATTAAGGTATGTACATTGTTTTTTTAGACATAATGCTATTGCACACTTAATAGACTACAGTATAGTGTAAACATAATTTTTATATGAACTGGGAAACCAAAAAATTCATGTGACTCACTTTATTGCGATATTCGCTTTATTGCGGTGGTCTGGAACCAAACCCGCAATATCTCCGAGGTATGCCTGTAGAAAAGATTTTTTTAAAATAATGAAAATAACAGGGGAAATCATCTTGAAACCTCTCTAATAAAATGTTAACTTTTAAGCATGTGCTGAGAGGATTAAAATGGGTCTTTGCAAAGACAGCCTGCAGCATTCTCAGAAACAATGGTATATTGATAATGCTTTACATCCCAAAAACCTCTTTTAAAAATCTTGTCAGCTGCAGCACAGTTAGTACTTGTTAGTTAGTTATTCAAAAGGTTGTATATGTCAAGTATATAATACCACTTGGGTTTATTTGTGATAAATGATCTAGCTACCTAAACTCAGATGTATTTTACGTACTTTAGTGTTGGAGACCTTCATACAGTTTAGGAATATGACACACTTGAAAGAGGTAATAAAGCAATTCAGCAGCAGAAATATTCAGCTATTTTTTGTGATGCATTCTCAGGTATGGCTATGCTTGGTGTTGTGGAGTAAGTGGGATTAGTTAGTAGAAAAAATTTAGAATTGGTTAAGAAAGCAGCTTAGTGCCAGTCTACCTGTCTTATTTAAATCACAGCCTCAAGTGATGCATAAAAGAAGCCATTTTATGAAGACGGTGCATAATCCAAGACACATATTTACAACCCCTTTTATTGAATGATATAATTTTATGCACCCTTGTTTACAACCTGCAAACATGCATATAACTCCAGTAATTGATTTAATAAAAAAATCAAAGCAATACATTTCAGAAATAGACAAGATGGTTAGATTAGACTATAAAAGAAGCTGAAGTGTGTATGTGTATACAAAGGAGATCAGTGAGATCATTTTAAGCCAAAAAAAGAAGATGAAAACATTAATTGTTCTGTTACATCTCAATTGTGCAAAGATTAAAGAACCTGCCTAATTTTCATTCAAATGTAATTACAGTATCAAGGTCTTGAGGTTCCCTATTTGGATAAATTTCTGAGGGGCAGTTTCCCATGTTTTTGTAAAAGATGTACTGCTGATGCAAGTAACCTATTTGAGTCTGTGTGGTAAAAAGGTTTCAAACTATTCAATAAAGTGAAATTATTCTAGGTTTCTCTTTCTTATGTTTAATTCAAACAGCTTGTTATTTTACATTGATGTTACACAATGGTATTATTTTCTGCACATTGTGCTTGACACTTGCTTCACCAGTTTGTTGTGTGTGTATAATAGACACACACACACACACACTTTTTAGTAAAACTCAGTCTATTCTTCAGTTACGAGTCATACCTTTTAGATCAGTGAGTCTCAACTAGGGTGCCTTGAGATCTTTTCAAGGGTGCAGCACAATGTTAGTGCTGTTAGATATGCAAATGTAATGCTGGTGGTGGTGCTACCCACAGCCACATCCAAATTTTTGGGATCCTGGGGTGCCAATAGTTCTCGGTCAACTCCCACTCCATCTACAAGCTGGGAGCCACCACTCATTGGAGTGCTCTTCCGGGGTCCTCCCCGCACCAGACCACACGCTAAATAACTATTTGCAATAGTTTATTATTTACAAGAATAACTGAGAGATTGACAAATCCAACATTCCATAAATAATAACATATTTTCAATGAGCTCAATAATAATCTATACCAGCAGATAAAGCAAATACTTATCATATAGCAAAAGTAATTATGTTATCAACTTTAACACTCAGGCAACTTATAATAGGTATGTACACTTAATCAGCCAGGTCGCCACAAAATCACTCTGCCCGCAGCAAAGTAAACCACTGTGGCTGCAGTGGAGCCCTAGGGATCAGTACTCTCTCTGCCTCAGAAGAGGTAGCAATGCCGTCATCTGGACAGAAGATGGGAGTGCGTGTTAGGACCTCAGGGGTGACTGCTCTGGAGACCAGGGTTTCTTTCCTTGTTCAGTCTTTCGTAGATACCTCCAATCAGTTGCACCATTCCCCAGACACTTCCCAAGGCAGCTCCCCTGGTTTTGGCATCTGGAGTTCCCCTTCTTGGCTGTACTTTATTGAGCTCTCTGCTGGAGCTCCCACACAGCCATGATTCGCTGCTGCTTTCTCTAGCTCTCCCAGAAAACCTCCTCTAGCAACCCCTGTCCCTGATTCCCTACCAGTGACTCCCTACACCCAGGGATCTTAAGAGTGGGGGCAAGGAACTCATTTGCACAACCCTTGCTCCTTTAATAAAGGATACCAGGGTACTCATTAGCTGGTGGCTCCTCTGCCCTCAGTAGCAGCTCACTTGGTCACAGTTTTTCTGCCATTCATCTTCTCAGAAGCAATTGTCCTAGTAGCAGTCCCCTTCTCAGCACAGCTTCAGCTACCCTCTCCTCAGCTAGTCTCCCCAAGAGTGCAAGCTTTGAGGAAACCCTTCAGCACCTTTACGCAAGCATGACACAACATTCTACCAAGGAAGCTAAAGAAGGCTGGGTTGGATGAATGGACTGTAAGGCTGTAAGGTGGATAGAAAACTGGCTGGAGCATCAGGCACAAAGAGTAGTACTCAACGGCTCAATGTCTAGCTGGAAGCCAATAACAAGTGGAGTGACCACGGGGTCAGTCCTGGGACTGGTTTTGTTCAATATCTTCATCAGTAATCTGGAAGCTGGGATTGACTGCACCCTCAGCAAGTTTGCGGATGACACCAAGATGGGGAGAGTAGTAGATATGATGGAGGGTAAGGATTCAGAGAGACCCAGACAAATTGGATGATTGGACCAAAGGAAATCTCAAGAAGTTCAGTAAGGCCAAGTGCAAAGTCCTGCACTTAGGACAGAAAAATCCCAGGTACCAGTACAGGCTGGCGACTGACTGGCTAAGCAGCAGCTCTGCAGAAAAGGAACAGTGGATAATAAGCTGAGATGACCCCAGCAAGATGGGCATCAAGATGCTTTTTGAAGATCACCAGGGTGGATGACTGTATCACCTCTGGGGGGGAGCCTGTTCTAAACCCTTGGCACTCAGCTTGTAAAGAAGTTTTTCCTTATGTCTAGCCTGAAGTGATCTTCAATCAGTTTATGCCCATTATTTCTTGTCCTCCCTTGGAGAGCCCTAGTGAATAGATGCTCCCCCAAGCCCTGATGTACACTCCGATATACTTACAGGCTGCAACCAAGTCCCTGCTGAGTCTTCTCTTCTCTAGGCTGAACAATCCCAAGTCCTTCAGCCTCTCCTCACACATCTTGGTCTCCAGGCGTTTAATCATGCATGTGGCCCTTCTTTGGATTTTCGCAAGCTTCTTCACATCCTTCTTGAAGTGCGGCTCTCAGAACTATACAGTCATCCACTGTCGATCTTCAAAAAACATCTTGATGCACATCTTGCTGTGGTCAGATGATACTGTACCTGTGTTGCCAAAAAGGCTAATAGCTGCATTAGTAGGAGCATTGCCAGCAGATTGAGGGAAGTGATTCTTCCCCTCTATTTGGCACTAATGAGGCCACCTCTATAGAGTATTGTGCCCAATTTTGGGCCCCCCATTACAGAACGGATATGGACAGAATCCAGCGATGAACAACAAAAATGGTTTGGGGGGCTGAGGCACATGGCTTATAAGGAGAGACTGAGAGAACTGGGCTTATTTAGTCTGGAGAAGAGAAGGCTGAGGGGGGCTTAACAGCAGCCTTCAACTACCTGAAGGGTGGTTACAAAGGGGGTGGAGCTAGTCATTGGTGGCAGATGACAGACCAAAGAGCAGTGGTTTCAAGTTACAGCAGGGGAAGTTTAGGTTAGATATTAGGAAAAACGCTCTCACTAGCAGGGTAGTAAAGCACTAGATCAGGCCACCTAGCGAGTTTGTGGACTCTCCATCCTTGGAGGCTTTTACAGCCTGGCTAGACAAAGCCTTGGCTCGGATGATCTAGTTGGAGATGGTCCTGCTTTGAGCAGGGGGTTGTACTACATGACCTCCTGAGGTCCTTGCCAACCCTAATGTTCTATGATGATATGATTCACAAGATAAACCCAGAAATTTCACATAGGACTCTACAGCTGTGGTCTTTCTGAGTTCTTTGTAACAGAAAAACTGCTCTATTATTTTTCTGTAGGCAAAAAAAATAGTGAGAACTAAGAGCTGGAATTATCTGAGGGTTGCTTCTAGTCTATCCAGAGTTGTCTTGGCTCAGCAGAGCTTGGGAACAACTGTTTTAGGCTACAGGTGAAAGAACTGAACACAACTTCACTAGTTACATTGTCTCTCTACATTTGGCAAACGACTCAGATTAATAACATTAGATTGCGTTCTTAACTCTGGTGTTCCTGCATTAATATAATTCAGTTTTGGTTCATTAATATCAAGTTATGCTTTCAATAATGTATTTTCATTTCTATTAAAAAGTAAGAATATTTCATAGTAGATTTTACTTTAGAAAAATCAAAGAAAGTAATTCTAAATCTAGGGTTTACATCAAATTGTTTCTCTAGGTTATAACCATATTTATATAATGTTCCTGGTTTGCCTATGCAGGCATCTATAGATTCTCAACCTGTCTTGTGTGCTGCGGCTGATTTCCCAAATAATAAATATTCCAAAATGGCTCTGGGCTAAACTCTTAACTTGTGATGTGTAATGAATGCTCCATGCTATGCACTAGAAAATTCTCTTGTGGTACTTAACATGTCCTAATGCTTAGCAAGGTGATTTTGAGTTATTTGATTGTGGTACAGAGAACTGGAGGTTAGAAACTCATTTAGCCCTGGGCTATGGGCACTGCAGTTACCATGCACACTCTCAGAAAGATTTTCCTGGAAGATTACTAGCGCAAGACTGCAGCTTCTGAAAATGTCCTGCTGTTTCATATGTATTGGTTTATCTCCCTGTAGGTTCTCTCTACTTAATCTATGCTTAGTTAGTCTGAAAAACTGACACCTACATCAGGACACTCTTAGAAATAGGGGTGGTGGCTCTTTACAAATTATTTTCTAATAGAGTATTTAAACAGAGCATATACAGAGACAAAATTATATACAGAGATGGCTGAACACTGATGTTACTCAGCTAGACCAGAAAAATGTCATGTCCCTCTATTTTTGCTTTGTCAATATTTGTTTCCTTCTTTTCTTGGGTCATTAGTTCTGCCTACAGTCATTTAATTATTGATCCTATGACACTTCTGATTGACAGAGTGCAAATGAAAGAAATACTTCTGTGGAAGTGTGACTGTCCAGCAGTCAGACTTAATATATCACCACGGCAAAAGAAATCTTTCAGATCAAATTCAATATATAATAACCCCTTTATGAGAACAACAATAAAAAACTAGGAAAACACATATAAGAAATTAAGCTCATATCCATCACCTTTTGCCCCATACATAATAATATTCAATTTAATCTAATAATATGTTAGGAGGCTTTAATATCTGGGAACATACAGGTATAATGCATTTTCAAATAAACTATATGTATATTTTTTAAAGAAATATAATGTAGGTGAAATTAAAATCCCATTTTTCCAATACCTGCACTTGAGACATTTTTCAATGCATTCTCAAAGAAAGGTAAACCTCAATGGAAATTTGACAGCATTTGAGAAAATACTGGTCACATCTCAGAAACGCGCAGGCCTATTGTCTGTGTTATATAAAGCAATTTCAAATAGCCATAATAGAGAAAAAACACTGTTTATGACAAAGTGGGGTATTGACATTGGATCATAAATAAGTGCTGAAGAATGGGAAAACATCTGGAAGAATGGTCCTCACACATGCATCTGCATGATAATACAAGAAAATTATTTTCAAATTCTCTATCCATTGTATCTCACCCCACTTAAAATTACATGCATTTATGGCAGGGGTTTTCAACCTTATTTAGTCTAAGTATCCCCAGCCCTAGGGGGAGGGGGTAGCACGCAGCTGATTTATGATTATGATTTATGGTATAGGAACAGGCAAATGTTGGAGGATTCTATCACATATGGATGCATCCCAGAATTAAACTGTTCCAGAAGAAGGTTGGAGATATAGCAAGGGAAATAACAGGATGCAAGTTATCAGATAACTCCATAGGCCATGTCCACACAAGCATGGGTATTTGGTTCCCCAGGAACGACTAGCAGCTGCACACCTTGTACCACCATTAGTTGTCCCTGGGGAACATCTGTGCCATGCTCTCTCTGGCACGTTACCCTGGGTCGGGTAGGGCTGTCCCCAGCAGCCTTACCTGGGGTCCTGGGGGTCTCCTGGGGCTGCAACAGCGATGATCCTGCTGTTTGGAGCCTGGCTAGTAGTTGGTGCCAGCCAGCCAGGCTCTGGTTTTGAGGGGCACGTGCTGCCCCCGCATGCACTGCTCCACTTTTTTTGGGAAATTCGTGGAATTTGCTAAAGAAGAATTTTCTTGTGCCTCCAAACAGAAAATTTGAGAAACTTCTTGAATATTAAAGAAAGTACACGTTCTATAAGCTTACACCTGAGAACAAATTTATAATACAGTTTAAATTTAAAAGTAGAGATAAGTAGAAGATAGTGAATTCTTATGTAGGGATGATGAAACAAAGGCTTAATAGCTATGGAAACATAAAGGAACTTTTGAGAGACTGAAAGCAAGAGGAGAAAAGAACACAAGCCAGTGGGCAATGACTTGGGTTAATGGAGTAGTGTTGATAAAAGTTAAATATCTATCTCTATACTTTAGGCTGTTGGATGCACATTTAAAAGTTAAATTTGTTATATGTTGATTTTATTAATAAATACACTTCAGAATGAGTACTTTTGAACTTATCTTTAGTCTTTTGCTTGGTTTTTCTTTGCGAGCATATACTTACATTTCTAGGGTTTTGCAGTTTGCATACACACATTGATTTTGCTCTTCAGTTTTATAGGATCCCCTATAAGCCAGAACAACACTGTACTTTTGTGTAGGAAAATAATTTAAAGAGTAATTTACCATGTAGGTAGTCCTTTTGATTGTTCTTTTCTGATAGTGTAGTGAGATGAAGGCTACAACTTGTCTTTCAAATGTACTTAGGCAGTATTCCATTCCCCAGATGGTCCAGATCAATACCTTCAGAAGGGCCATATATTAATATTATATGCTGCTTTGTAGATAGGTATCTTGGGGTTTAGTTCCAAGATTTTCTTGGGCTGTGAAAAGACAAAAAAGGGTGTACAAATGAAGTAGTGAATCGTCTATTTTAAAAAGGAGGATGCAGATGATGGGTAGGGGAAAGATCACTGCATGTGCATTGTACCATGCCATGCCAAGCTCACTGCACATGTGTTGTACCATGCCAGGCCCAGGAATCAAAGGGGGATGTGACCAGATTTCCACATCCCTTCTGGATCCATCCCTGTCACTTTATCCAGCTCCTCCAGGGGCACCATATATTGCTCCTTCTATTCAGATTCACAATAGCATATGCCCTATTCTTTCTCAAATGTTAGAAAATTCCTGGAATGACTACAGCAGCAACCTTTGTATCAAATTTAACAATGCAGATAAAGGCTAAAGGGAACCTGTTTTGCCCTAGAGGACAGACCCTTAGAGACAGCTAGTGAAGGCAACCATGAAGACAGTCACTTACAGGCTTAAATATGTGAAAGTATGTAATAGAAATATTTGGTCTTTATAGGGCTGTGATTCTCAACTAGGGTGTTGTACCATTGTGGAGTACCTTGAGATCCTTTCAGAAGTGCCATGGAGTGCCACACAGTAGTAGTGCTCTTAGGTATGCAAATATAATTCAGAAGATAAACTCAGAGATTTCAAATAGGAATTCATATTCTCATCTTTTTTAGTTATTTGCAACAGAAGAATTGCTTTATTATTTTCCTGTAGTCAGAAAAGGAGTGAAGACTAAGAGCTAGCATCTTCCAAAGGGTATCTTGGGCCAAAAAAAAATTGAAAACCACTGTTATAGGGTTTTAAAAAGAAATAGCCTTCCCAATAAAATATTTTTATCTGATGAGCCAGAAAATGAGGAAGAATCTACCACTACCCTTGGTAAGTTAGTCCAATAGTTAATTACCTTCAGTGCTAAGAAAAAAGGGGGGTTGCCTACTTTGAGTGTTTGCCTATGATGAAATATTAGTGTACTTATGTCCTGTGTGCCAGGATTAGAACATTTGTTTTACTTCTGTCTGATCAATTAAAGAGTCCACAGTTAAAATTCTGTTTACTGTGTAGGTATGTAGATGGATTAAGTCATGTTTTAATCTTTCCTACAATAGGTCAAACCAACGGTGCTCAACTTCTGGCCCATGGGCCAGATCCGGCCCCTGGTACCCTGTCATCCAACACACAGGGCTCCTCACAGGTCCATGTGGAGCCTTGCTGGACCATGGTTCTTCCCACTAGAACAGGCATTCGGAGTGGTGCAGACCTTATTGTGGTACACAGGACCAGGCAGAGGTGGTATGAGGTCTCTGGGACTTGGTCCTGGTGGGTAGAGCTGGTGCAGGTCCCTTGGAGCTTAATCCTGTGGGATGGAGGTGGTATGAGGTTCCAGGGCCTGATTCTAGTGACAGGGTCCAATCCAGCTTGTGGACTGGCCCTGCATCCCTCATCTGGCCCATGGGGCCAACAGGTTGAGTGCCACTGGGTTAAACAGCTTGAACTCCTGTCATCTTGCTTTATAAGGCATATCATCAAAACCTTTAATTGTACATGCAGCTTTTCTCCAAACCATCTACCATTTATCAACATCTTTCTTAAACTGTAGACAACAAAACAGGACACAGCATTCCAGTAGCAGTCATTCCCATGTTAAATAAAGGTAATAAAACCTCCGCAGTCTTACTGGATATTTCTCTTGATACTTCATATGCTGAAAGTGCTGTTGTTTCATATCCTGCTGCAGAGTTATGGGAAAGGTAATGTTTGGAAAGTTGCCCTAATGCCTCTAACATTTGTAGTCCAGTTAAGTTCTTTATTAAAGGAGAGGCAGTAAGTCCAATAGATAAGTCACTGGATTACATGTGGAAGACTCAGGCTCTTCTGTCAGCTCTGTTCCTGCCTTTCTATGTAACACTAGGTAAGTCACTAAACTTCTCGGGTTTCCTGCATATAAAATTAAAGTAAATATATTTATCCACCTTTTGAAGTGCTTTGACTTCTATAGATAAAAAATACTAGGAAACAGCAATTAATACATTTCGCCTGCTAGCTTCTGAACACTTCTGGCACCTTAATTTCTATATAGCTCTTAATTCTATAGAGTGTTAGGGTGAAATGCATTAAATGATGCTTCACATGCTTTGCTTGTGATTCTATAGTCAAAACCCAGGGAAGAGCTGGGAGTGGGGGGTAGTATGGTCAAATTCATACGTAGAAGTTCTTTCTCATGTGAATTTAGACGTTTAGGATTTTAATGACTGATGTGGGAGAATGGAGAAGCAGAGATATTCTGTGTCGAATTTTCTTTCTGAGTTGGAATATTACTGCTGCACTCATCATATACAATAAAAAACTCTTTTCCTTAATATCCAAGTTCCTATCTGCTTTGAGTAGCTATTATTCAAGCTTGAAGCTTGAAGTTAAGACTTGGAGCCCCATCCTTCTGGATATCCTGGCTTAGACATCATCCAGTTTAGGAATCTCACCATACTGTCACCTCTTAGTCTCACAGGAGATTACATCTTTATTGTTTTCTTTGTGTATGCAAATTGCTATCTTGATGCCATCTTCTCTTCTCTTCTCTGGACTATACCCCTTGAACCTTTCCACCCATTGTAAATGTACATTAGAATAGCCTCTGTATATATTCAAATCACTTATCTTTTTTTCTCCCCTGTGTCCCGGTATTAAAAAAAAATCATAGAGTCACTTAAACCTAGAGTTCATTAGGCTAACATGGTTATAACATGCCAGTTTCTGAAGCCAGTAACACAAAAGGGAGTGATATGCCTAGCATTATGTCTGGCCACTTTGACTTCACAGCCCAAATAATCAAATATCTATTTACAGACAAGTCAACTGCAGAAGGCCAAAGCAAAGCTGGAATTTATGTCTTAGGAACCAAAGTGAGGCATGTTAAATAATGTGCCATTATGTCATATTGTTCTGTTGTTCAGGCTCCTGATTGTGTTGCTTTAATTGTTTTAATGGCATAAAGCTTTATTTTAATATTTGATGATATTACCTTTCACCTTTAGGGTAGGTGGGGAGTCACTTGATAAATGAAAGTGCTATAAGGAGCCCATGACACTTGCATAAAAGGTATCTATCACAGTGTCCTTGTCAAAAATTTCCCCTTGCTTCACTACTGTGTAATGGGTTATTTAGCTACAGCCCCTCACCCCAGGGATAGCTGCATTTCAGCAGTAATGTATGACTCCTTCAGGGTGAAGACTACTGTAAAAATATGTTATCTGACTCCTATTTAGGCTTTTACTCGAAAGCAGCTCTCAGTTGGAAAGCAGAGTCCAGCTATAGGGAATGAAAATCTGAAACCTAACAGTATTTAGTAGCTTCAGAGACTTGAAGCATTTTCTGACAAGAAAATTCATTCCTGAGACTTGCTGACAGGATCATGTAGTATGGAACTGCTGCCTGCCCTTCCTCCTCCAACCCAGTGCAAAAAGAGAAAGGGAAAAAAAAAGGAAAGGAAAAAAGAGCTCTTTATAAATAGCTCTGTTCCTGTCGTATTTGTAAATTCAGTGCTTTTTGTGTCAGTGACATCACCCTCCTCTCCATGGCAACTCGCTACGATTTCAAAATTGCCTGGCACTATTTGAGAAACTTAATGCTGCAGATGAACACGTTGATTCAGGATGATTTAATTGAGAAATAAAACAGCGCAGGGGGTGGCAGGGGAGGAGGTGGGAACCATGAGGAAATGGGTTGCTGTCAGCTCTAATTCTCTGGAAAGCTTGTGTCTGTGATGAGTGCATTTTAAACCTACTTGCCCAGTCTCTCTCCTTTTTCTAACTATTCTATCAAGAGGAGGAGGTGGGTGGGCATTTTATTCTTTTATCTCCACTATGCTGGGGGAGAAGCACTACAGGTGACTAGGTAGGAGGATCAAGACTGACTCAATCCTGAGCTATTTTCTCTCTCCTTTTTTTTGTTAGTTTTTACCTTTTGTCCATTAGCTTGTATTTTTATCCTGGTCCCAATGAGATGATAAAGAAATATCAAAGCCTGCTGCTATTACTGTTTGTGAAAACATGTGCCTGTGGTTATACAGGTAAAGAACTAAAACTGAATCCTAATGGGAAGACAATTGACAGTTCTCGCTTGGCAGCAACATTTGATATTAAAAATAGCTTTTGTCCTATGAGTCTTGTCCAGAAGATGCTAATTGACATGACCTGGGAGCAAGCAGGAAACAGTTGTCAGTCTGTTTGTGAGAATACATAATTCCCCCACTAGCAAATTGGCTGGTTTTAACTTGATTGCTAAACAAACACCTGTAGCTAGGTCATTTACCTGGATCATTGTTTACAAAATTGGATTTTGTTGGGTTTGATCTGGGTTTCTGATGGTGGAATTGTAATGTGTTCAGCTGAAATATGTACACGGATCTGCAGCTGATGCAAATTGATGTTTCTTTGTACTTTAGAGGCACTGGGGTGATATAAACCAGCTGATGATCTGGCTACACTATTTAAGTCCTGAGATAGTACCAAAAGCCTGCATTATAAATGAAGACTACCAAGTCCATTGCTGAAATTCAGCATCCAGAAAATGTTGCACATCATATTTTAAAAAGTGTAGAGAGTTGTAGTCACATTCTCTTTTCAAATGAGCTCACACTTCTCATTTTTCCTCTCTGCAAAGCAGGCAGTCCTGTAACTAGATCTGAGAAGTGCGAGGCTGAGTTGTGTTTGTTAACTCTCCCACCTGGAGTGGACTGCAAGGCAGTCATCGTGTAACGTCATGGCTCGGCTAAGGGAAACGCATGTGTATTCTTTATACATTGGAATCCCTGCAAAAATGTCACTCTGCACATAATCCTATCCTCTCTGCCAAGATCACAGCATCAGTCCACAATAAATATGGTCCTTGAGTAACATCTTATGCCTGCAATACAAACCTTGATAAGAGTGAATACCTACCTTGGGATCAAATCAGTTTTAGCTGCAAGACTGTAATAGAATTTGTCACTAAAGTCTCATTCTCTAAATGTGAGGGTACTGTAACTTCTTTGTATTCTTCTAAACCTCTGCTTATTGCCAGAGAGAGGGGGCGTCTGGCACTTTTGTATACTCCTCCACAGCAGCTGGCATCAGGCTAGTGCCGGTGAGTAAGCAGCTGGCAGGATGATGTGTGTTTGCGTGTGTGTGTGAGGCACTGAACCAGGATCTTGCCGAAGAAGCTTTAAGATAAAATTGTGGAGAATTTTTGCCTGAAGCAAGGGATGTTTCCCACATCTAAGGCAAGCAGCAGCCTGCAGTCTGGGAGAAGCAGGGTCTGAGGTCACTCCAAAAGTGGTGAGTCTCACAGATCTTCTCAAGGTAAGATCCCTATGCCACTCAACAGGATCCCCAAGGTCCCCCACTATGAAGGCTGAGTGTAATTCTATGATTTTTAAGCTTGGGAAGGATTAGAAGATCACAGTATTGAGAAATTTGTGCCCTTGGCTGGCACTCCCTTTTCAGGCTGGAAATTTAAATCGACCAATGGGAACCAATCTCCTCAGTTGTGAAGCCACAAACAGAGGGAGGGGGAAGAGGAAAGGCTTTTAACCCTAGAAAGTCCCCCTCTAGCTTGGACATGCAACAATTGTGAATGATTGGTGAGGCTCCTAGTTCAAATACGTAGATACTAGTGTGATGGCACTATAGGACCTCAAGGACAGACAGGTAGGCTTGTGACTCAGAGACAGTAAAGCTCTTTAAATAGAGATCAGTTCAGTTTGTTAATAGCATTTAGTATTTTAAAGAATTCTAGGGCACTGCAGGGTTGTTTGGTAGAATAAAGAATGAAAACAGTCCCAGTCTTAAAGATCTTGCTGGCTTTGTGATACTTATAGTAAGGGTTTCTGATTTGAGAATGTCACCTGAAAAAATGCTTCCGAAAACAAGTTTGAGAACAGGCTTTTCTAATGCATGCATTCAAATTAAATCTTACCTACCAGTTCTAGCTGGCAGCTAATACTAAAGATCTCTGTTCAAGCAGTATTGGAGTATTAGAGGATGTTTGTCAATGCATCTTGAAGAACTAAAGTAATTCTATCTCACTGTCTAATACATGTCATGAAAGTATCTTCTTTCTTAGCCTTAAAGCTGAAAACTTTCACAACAGAAGACAGGATGGGAAGTTTATGATTTTGGCTTTGGAAGATGGTTGATTACCGTCTACATAAATTTTATAATCTTTGCTTAAATTGTGCATTTTGCTGTACTTCTATAAAGGTGCCAAGGCTATTCACCTGGTCTCTGAAAAGATAGCAGAGTACATGTCATTCTCTTTTTTTTTTTTCTGTGCCTTAATTAATCTAATATCAGCAACAGTTCCTGTTTCACTTAAGTCTCATTTCAGATGAGTAAAATGTGTCCATATGATCAAAAGCATCTCAAACACAAGGAAATTCATATAGGCAGAATGCAGTAGATAGAGTTGGTATGGAGGAAAAAAATCTCAAAAGGGATGTCTTGCAAAAAAGCCTCGTAGTCAGCCTCATGGCTAACATCATGTACTTTTTACTTTGCCATCTCCCAACCCTGTATTATGTGGCCTGTGCATAGAGCTGTTGCATTAGGGAGCTTGAGCAATTGAATGATAATTGTGCCCAGATTTCAGGCAGGGAGTCAAAACCAAGGAGGGGATGTGCTATCAGCAAACATGGCTTAATTTGATGCTGTTTTCTACGGTACCTGGCAACACCAGCTGTGCAGTTAATGCCATTTGGAAGCTGATGCTGGCCAGTTTGATTTTACTTTGTTGGGATCCATTAATTACTGCCAAGTTTAGAGTTAAAAGAAGTGTATTTTACTGGCACTGAGACCTCCTAAAGCATTAATCTAGGACTGTTTCCAAGTATTCTTTTTCCTTGAAGACTGGTTAGAGATAAACCATTTTTTGATTTAGATCCAGAATGATGCCATAAGGAGGGAGATTTGGAAAAGGCAGAAACATTCATAGTACCTTTATTCTGGATGCACTATGAAGAGCTAAGGGCAATCTGCCTTGATGATCTTTTTATTTATTCTTAATGTCCTGTTCAGCAGTAAATTCTGAGCAGATGGGTGCAGCAGCAGTAAGCTAGTGGCAACAGGGCAGGGGAACAAGGGCAACTGCAGACCAGGCATAGGTGGGCACGGTTGCTGTAACAACAGAGGGCAGGGTACAGAGGAGCAATGAAGAGTGGGCAGGGGACAGTAACAACAGTATTCAGTAGGTGGATCAGCAGGGATAAGCAGCAGGCTGCCTGCAGGTGGGTGTTCTAGAAATGTGGACATTACCATGTGCAATATTGCATGACATCAGTTAAACTTGCTGGAATTCTGAATAATTTATTTTGAATATTATGTCATATTCTATGTGATATTTCCCTTGCTTTGTCATACTGTCTCTACATGTTTGTCTGTGGTATAATTTTTGAGCTCTTGGCAGGTTCTGAACTTCCCGTAGGTGCTAGAATGAGTAGAACCAGGCTTCTAGGGAATACAAATTGTGTCATTAGTAGAAGGTGTTCTTAATTAAATACTAACCATCCTCCTCAATTAAAACTTCCACAGAAAACTAGGCACTTGGTAGTAAAATAAATAATAGCAGGTCATGAGTAATACCTCTCAAAGGAGTATTGGAGACAAAATTACACTAATGTAATAAAATATGTGTGCAGTGGCTTAGAGCAGTGATTCTTTACCAAGGCTCTGTGAGATCTTTTGAAGGGTGCCACACAATGTTAAAGTTAGCGGTGTATATACCTGCACATGATTCAACTCAGATATTTCAAATAGGAATCCTTAATGTCAATGATATTCTGGCCTTTTGTTGCCCTTCTGAGTTCTTTGAAACAGAATTGCTTTATTATTTTTCAAGGGGTGCCATGAGTCTAAAAAGTTTGTAAACTGCTGCCTTGAAGGTGCAATAATGGAATTGGGAGTTTTTCAGGGCTAGGTTCAATCATGGTTAAAGCCAAAGTGACTGAACTCCATTTCAACCTCATGGCTTTTTGGTGATTTCAGACCATTTTTGCTACCCCAAACAGCACTCCATGTAGCAATATCAGCTGAGAGGCTGAAGACTGAATGGGCCACACAGAGTGAGCTGCTACTTTTGTCCTAGCAGTAGTCCTAACAGCCCAGATTTAAGATACGTTGGTGAAGGAACACGGAGGCTGGTACTACCGTTGTTCAGTCTGCACATACGGTGTGGATAAATGAAGTTTTCAGGACCAGATGGTGGATTGACTAAGCAAACACACATGGTCTAACTTGAGATTGCGGGGTGGTATTATGATCCCTTTTCTTTTTCCTTGTCCCCTTCCAATCCTGGGGCCACTGTTCTGGTCTCTGGCATAATGTAGAAAAGCCTCCATGGTCCAGTGTCCTCCTTCAGGTTCATTTTCAGATCCTTATTGACCAGAATACCCACTGTCGCTAGGTGGACAAGTGGATAAGGAGATAGAGGTAGTTAGCCGTGTTAGTCAGAAGTCAGGCAGAAGGCAGGGTAGAGACCAGCATTTCCTTTAAGCTGTGCAGCGTGCACAGCCATGCAGGTGCACCTGACAGCGCAGCAAGACTGTGCCTACGCAAATGTGCACAACACACAGCTTAGAGGGCATGCTTGTAGAGATGCACCTAATAAGCTAACTAAAATAAAGATGCATAAGTTTTTGTGAGCCCAAGCTCACTTCATCATAAGGGAAGAGCAGTCACCCAGGTCTGACCGCTCACATAGGTTCCTAGCCAGAGTGCAGGACCTCCATCTAACCCAGGAGGTGCACAGCCCCACCAGGGGAGATGCCTTATTGGACCTGGTGCTGGCCACGGGAGATGACCTGGTGAGGGGGCTGCGGGTGCTTGACCACCTGGGTGACAGTCATCATTGCCTGCTGGAATTCACCATCCAGTGCAAGGTGGCAAAGGCCTGCAGCAAGGCAGCAGCCCTAGATTTCAGGAGGGCAAACTTCAATGAGCTAAGAAGGATAGTTAGGGAAGCACTGAGGTCCCAGAGGGGAGGGGAGCCAGGTGTCCAAGGAGAGTGGTCGCTCCTCAAGGAGACGATCCTCCAAGCCCAAAGGGAGGTAATCCCAACAATGATCAAAGGGAGCAAGAGGGCACACAAGCCCCCATGGCTCACCAAAAGCATCCGGGAATGTCTCCTAGCTAAAAGGGAGGTGTACACCCAGGGGAAAGGAGGGGACATCACCTGGGATGACTATATTGCAGTTGCTCGGGGATGTAGGGGGGGCAGTCAGGAAGGCCAAGGCAGAGATGGACTAGCTCCCCAGACAATAAGAAGTCCTTCTTTAAATACATAGGGGGTAAAAAGAAGGTTCCGGGTAATGTGGGGCCCCTGCAGGACACGTTAGAAAATTTGGTCGTCACACCAGATGACAAAGCCAACAGGTTTAATGATTTTTTTGCCTCCATCTTCCTAAGCAGGGACTGGAACAGCCCCCCGCCCCCCCCCCCCCGCTGGGCCCCCCTCAAGCCCCAGGGGAGGCACACCTGGGCCAAGGGTTAGTGAGGAACTAGTTACGGAGCTTTTGAAGGGACTGGAAGTATTCAAGTCAGCTGGTCCAGACGATCTCCACCCTAGAGTACTAAAGGAATTGGCTGAGGTCATTGCAGGACCCCTGGCACAGCTTTATGAGCACTCGTGGTGCTCTGGTGTGGTGCCAGAGGACTGGAAGAGGGCCAATGTGGTTCCCATCTTCAAAAAGGGGAAGAAGGAGGACCCAGGAAACTATAGGCCAGTTAGTCTTACTTCGATCCTAGGCAAGCTGTTCAAGAAAATTATGCTGGCACACATCCATGAGGGGCCAGCAGGGGATTTCATACTTAGGGGCAACCAACACGGGTTCATCAGTGGTCCTGTCAGACCAACCTGGTGGCCTTCTATGATCAGATCACCAAATCATTAGATGCAGGGGTAGCAGTGGACATAGTCTTCCTGGACTTTCGGAAGGCCTTCGACACTGTCTCTCACCCTGTTCTCATTAAGAAACCAGGGGACTGTGGTGTCGACACCCACACAGTCAATTGGGTCGCCAACTGGCTGGAGGGCCACACCCAGAGAGTGGGGGTGGATGGGTTATTTTCAGCCTGGAGGGATGTGGGCAGTGGGGTTCTGCAGGGCTCGGTCCTCGGGCCCACACTGTTCAGCATCTTCATCAGTGACTTGGACGAGGGGGTAAAAAGCACCCTGTTCAAATCTGCTGATGACACTAAGATGTGGGGGGATGTGGGCACGCTAGAAGGGAGCAATAGGCTACAATCAGACCTAGACAGGTTACAAGGGTGGGCGGATGAGAATGGGATGGGATTCAACACTGACAAGTGCAAAGTGATGCACCTGGGGGGAACAACTGGCACCATACCTACAGGTTGGGGAACTCCCTTCTTGTCAGCACGGAGGCAGAAAAGGATCTTGGAGTCACCATTGACTCCAAGATGAATATGGGCCGGCAGTATGGGGATGCAGTCAAGAAGGCCAACTGTACCTTGTCATGCATCCACAGATGCATCTCGAGCAGGTCCAAGGAGGTGATCCTCCCCCTTTATGCAGCACTAGTCAGGCCGCAGCTGGAGTACTGTATCCAGTTCTGGGCGCCGCACTTCAAGAGGGATGTGGACAACATGGAGAGGGTCCAGAGGAGGACCACTCATATGATCAGGGGGCAGCAGGGCAGGCCTTATAAGGAAAGGCTACGGGACCTAAACCTGTTCAGCCTCCACAAGAGAAGGCTGAGGGGGATCTAGTGGCCTGTTACAAACTAGTCAGGGGGGACCAGCAGGCACTGGGGAAGTCCCTGTTCCTCCGAGCACTGCCAGGAGTGACCAGGAATAACAGTCACAAGCTGGTAGAAGCTAGATTTAGGCTAGATATCAGGAGGCGCTACTTCATGGTCAGGGTGGCTAGGATCTGGAACCAACTTCCAAGAGAAATGGTCCTGGCTCCTACCCTGGGGGTCTTTAAGAGGAGGTTAGATGAACACCTTGCTGGGGTCGTTTGACCCCAGTAATCTTTTCTGCCATGGCAGGGGGTCAGACTAGATGATCTACTCAGGTCCCTTCCGACCCTACAAACTATGAAACTATAACTATAAGTGGATGAGTGACAGATTCATTAACTTCCCCTGTGTGCATGATGTATAAAACTATAACCTTAAAACCTGAAAATTATTTCCACAGTTCGTTTAGCTAGCATGTTGTTAGTCTGCACCTTATCTTTTCTCTTGTCTCCTACCTGTTTACATAAACTCACTGGCTAAGTACAGACAATGAAAAAGCCCGAGGCTGAATCTATTCAGTCTTTGCAGGTTAGTCTAAGCTGCAAAGATTAAACTGAAAAAAAAAAAAATGGACACACATTTACCTTCGATTCAGGAGATGCAGGCATATGACTGCAGTGGCCCAGGCCAGACTCCAGGGGGCACTAGAGAATGGCTCTCTGGCACTTCCTCTTCCTGCTGCCCCCAAGATCTCTGGCATTTGCAGACCAGCGTCATGGCAGCAGGACTCTGCAGGTTGTTCATCACTTCCTCTTCAGGTTTTCACATGTTGTGGAAAATTCCTGTGTTCCCATGATAAATTCTCTAGCACCCTGACTGCTTTGTTCTCTGCAACAGATCAAAGTAGCCTAGATCAAGCCCGGATCCTACTCCTCAGTCCCTAGAGCCGTCAGCGTTGAATACTTCATTGGCACTTCATAATATTTTTAAATATGAATTAAGTTGACCCTGATTTTAAAACCCCTGCATAATCTATGTGTATACTTAAGTGCTTTGCTGCATTGAGGCAAGAGTGCTCAGCATTCTCGTAGGATCAAGCCCTGAAGCAAAGTGAGCAATAGCTTTTGTAAATATTCATGTTCCAGCAACATCTGCAATTGAATTAAAATGAAGGAAAAGATTATGCTGTAGAGACTTTTGGTATTATTTTTATGAAGTGTAGAGGCAACTCCATTTCCTCTGTCACTTTTGTGTTATGACTTCCCTTGGGTAGAAGAATACTTGATGAATGTTGTTCATGTAGAAACATAAGCCTAGATGAGGGCCTCCTGAACCACTGGGTCTAGTTTCCTGCATTTCTAGGCAACCATTTGTTGAAAGGGTCTACAAAATCATCTACTCCAACTTTCTTACATACCAGGGACACAAAGCACCCCGTGGAAAAAAACCCAAAACCTATATTATTCCTTACAGGTGTAGTGGAAGCAAGGTGGTGTCATGTCTTGTCACTGCAGTAGAATGGAATTTCTTAAGTTAATATATGCTTATAGGCTAATCGGGGCTCCTTTGACATTCTCCTGAAGATGCATTAAACTAATAACCAGATGCTGACTCTTAATAATTGACAGAGAGAAAAAGCACATAAAACACAGCAAAGCTTGAAACCAAGAAATGAAATGTGTGGACACTGAGCTAAGAACTCTTCTGCTCAGTGCAGGGGGAGAGATGGAATCATTGACACTGTGTGTCAGGGGCAGGTAATGCTGCCAGCATAGGCATGCACTTAAGCTTTGCTTCTCTATTTGACCCTGAAGACCATAAAACGCTGCATTCTTGTTGCCTAATAAAAGTTATCTCATCTTGAAAAGACTGTCCTGTGCCTTTACCTGTAGAGCTAAAATCTTTATCAGGAGTTCAGGCTCCTTGGACTCTCTGAAAGAGCCACAGGGAGGGATAGTGGTGTTGAAGCTAGGTCCTCATCTCAAAGTCAAAGCAAGCTGACTCCACTCCCAAAGCCTCCCTTTTATAAACAGTGGAAGCCCAGGGTTTGGGATTAAAGGGATAAAGCCTTGTGGATCAATGACATCTCTTGGCAGATGGTAGGAGGCTTTGTGCAATGGGAGTGTTTTAGTAAAAACAAGCTTAGTCAAGGAAACAGATGGGAGAAAGTGATAAGGGTAAAGAGGGGGAGGGGCAGAAAGGGTTAAGCTTTGATGTGTTAACCAAGGTGGAGCATGTTTATAAGGAAGATCCAATAAAGAATCTTGATCTAGATGTGTGAGGGTTTAGGAAAGTTGTCTAATTGCCAGACTTTGTTAGGGGGAGACATTGTTCTGAATGAGCTAGTCGTATGAGGTGTTTAGTTATAAGAACAAGAGTTTCTTTCAAGCTATAATGTAAAAAAGCAAAGCTGTTTTGGGAGAGACATCAATGTTGCACATGTTCATAATGGCATTTTAATGGCTGTGAATTCAATTGTTTTTCCCCTAAAAATCTGGTGATATTGGGTTGTCTGTAGCATCTGTATTGGCTTATTGACAATCTCCTAATTTGCAGATTTTCTGATACACGGTGCCTTACTATATGCGGTATTTTATTTTTATTACCCTCTGTTACCATTCTAATTAATTGAGAGAAAAAATTCCATTCTGTAAGCTATTCTGTGATAGTTCCTGTTAACATTGCATGTTTATCAAAAGAAGTGTTGAACAAGAAAAAGCCTGAAATATCTGGGTTCATATTTTCCAAGAGGGATGGAAGTACTATGTAACCTATCATATTGTGGACTGCCATTCTTCATAATGGGCCATATCTTGAATTTCTGTATGTATGATAGCCACCGTTTTGGCAGGTAACTCCTCCTCGGCCCGTGAGTGTAAGAGGGCTATTAGGAAGGCCAAGGCAGAGATGGAATTCAGGCTAGCATCCAGGATTAAAGACAGAAAAAGTCCTTTTTCAAGTACATTGGGAGCAAGAATAGGTCACCAGGCAATGTAGGGCCCCTGCAAGATGCAAATGGTAATCTTTTGGCTATGCCAGACAAGAAAGCTGATATTTTTCTTTGCCTCTGTTTTCTTGAACAGGGACTGGGACATCCCACCTACCAGAGGTAGGGACAATCTCGGGGATAGCTCTGTCAGGTCTTCAGTCAGCGCAGATGTAGTTAGAGATCTTCTGGAAGGGCTGGACATTTTTAAATCTTCAGGTCCAGATGCTGGGGGAGTGGAAACTGGCAAATGTGGTCCCAATTTTCAAGAAAGAGAGGAAGGAGGACCCAAGTAACTATAGGCCTGTAAGCCTCACGTTGGTCCTCGGGAAGATTTTGGAAAGAATCATCAGGGAGCACATCTGTGGGGGCCAGCAGGGGAGATCACGCTCAGGGGCAATCAGCATGGGTTCATCAAAGGCAGGTCCTGCCTGACCAACCTGATTGCCTTTTATGACCAGGCGACTAAATTCATGGATGATGGTGTCACCGTGGACATAGTCTTTGTAGACTTTAAGAAGGCCTTTGACACTGTTCTCACCCCATCCTCATCAATAAATTAAGCGACATTGATGCTTACACAGTTGGATGGGTAAAAAATTGGCTGATGGGGTACACTCAGAGAGTAGTGGTGGACGGGTCGTACTCAACCTGGCGTGATGTGAGGAGTGGCGAGATGTGACCCCAGTCCTTGGGGCTGCACTGTAACTTCTTCATCAGCAACTTGGACAAGGGGGTGGAAAGCACGATGTCCAAGTTTGCTGATGACACTAAGATGTGGCGTGAGGTGGATACACTTGAAAGGAGAGAGAAGCTGCAAATAGATTCAGACAGACTACAAAAGTGGGCAGATGAGAATAGGATGTGGTTCAACGTGGACAAGTGCAGGGTGCTGCACCTTGGGAGAAGGAATCCACAGCATATGTACAGGCTGGGGAGTTCCCGTCTTGAAAGCACAGAGGCAGAAAGGGGTCTTGGAGTCATTACTGACTCCAAGATGAACATGAGCCACCAATGCCAGACCGCAGCCAGCAAGGCCAGCCATACCTTGTCATGCATCCAAAGGTGCATCTCAAGCCAGTCCAGAGAGGTGATACTCCCCCTCTATGTGACTTTGATCAGGCCGCAATTGGAGTACTGAGTCCAGTACTGGGCACCACACTTTAAAAAGGATGTGGCCAGCCTGGAGAGGGTTCAGAGGAGGGCCACCCACTTAGTGAAAGGGCAGCAGGACAGGCCCTATGAGGAGAGACTGAGGGACCTGAACCTGTTCAGCCTCAGCAGGAGGAGGCTGAGGGGGGACCTGGTGGCTGCCTACAAACTCATCAGGGGAGATCAACAGCAAATAGGTAGAGCCCTTTTCTCCCTAGTGCCACCTGGGGAGATGAGGAACAATGGTAATAAGCTGATGGAGAATAGGTTTAGGTTAGAGATCAGAAGGCAATATTTTACAGTTAGGGTGGACAATATCTGGAACCAACTTCCCAGGGAAGTGGTCCTTGCCTCTACCTTGGGCAAATTTAAGAGAAGGTTGGATGATCACCTGTCTGGGGTCTTATGAACCCAGCATTCATTCCTGCCTGTGGCAGGGGGTCAGGCTAGATGATCTGTTGAGGTCCCTCCTGACCCTAGTGACTATGAAACACTGATAATAGAATAGAAGTCAAGCAAAACTACAACTATCCAGACATCTCATGGGAAGAGCACTCAGTCAAATCTGATTGGTCTCAGAGCTTCCTTGTATGCGTAGCTGAACTCTACCTGTCTTGAGAAGCTTATGGGCTGATGAGAGGTAAGGTGCTGCTGGACCTGGTACTGGCCAGAGGGGATGATCTAATTGGTGACCTAAGAATCAAAGGGAAGCTGGGTGACAGTGGCCACAGGTTGATCACTTTCACTATCCATTGCAAAGCTGGCAAGTCAGCCAGCAATCCTAAAGTCAAGGACTATTGCAAAGCTGATGTTCATAAGCTCAAAAGGCCATGATTTCACAGAGAGGGGAGTTCATGATGAGTGGTTGCTCCTTAAGGAAGCAGTCCTAGAAGCACAAGGGGAATCTATCCCAACTCATAGAAAAGGTGGCTTTCGCTCAACATGGACCTCCTACGTCTAAAACGAGAGGCTTCTAAAGGATGGAAGACGGCAAAAAACCACTAAGGAGGAGTATTCTGCACTGGTCTGCATCTACAGGGAGTGACCTAGGAAAGCCAAGGCTGCAACTGAACTCCAACTGGCTACACAAATTGAAGACAATAAAAAGTCCTTCTTCAGACAAGGGCAACACTGGACCCCTGCTAAACCAGTTGGAGCAGCTGACTACCAACACCCAGGAAAAAAACAATCTGCTTAATGATTACTTTGCGTCAGTTTTTCACCAGCCCAAAGGGACCACCCTATTGAACGTGATGCAGGATGACCAGGGTGAGGATGAATATATGCCCACCATTGGTGTGGATCTTGTGAGGGAGCCATCCTGAGAGGCTGGACCTCCACAAATCAGCTGGTCCACACAGATTGCACCCAAGAGTGCTAAAGGAACTGGCAAACATCACAGCACAGCCACTGGCGAGGATATCTGAGAACTCATTGGGCTTGGGGGAAGTATTAGAAGATTGGAAGAGGGCCAATGTGGTGCCCATCTTCAAGAAAGTGAGTAAAGAAGACCTGGGAAACTACAGGCCAATCAGTCTGACCTGAATCCCTGGGAAGGTTTTGGAAAAATTATCAAAGAAACCATTCTTGACAAGCTAACAGAAGACAACATCCTGAGGGGCAGCCAGCACGGGTTTGTTGTGAGTAGGTCTTGCCTGACCAATCTCATTTCATTCTATGACCAGGTGATGTGTATATATATTTGGACTTTAAAAAAGCCTTTGACCTGGTGTCCCATGATGTCCTTATGGAAAAATTGGGCAACTGCAGCCTCAACTACTCCAATGGCCAGGGAACTGGCTCTGATTCAGAGAGTGGTAGTTGACAGAACCAAATCAACATGGCACTCAGCAACTAGTGGTATTTCCTAGGGCTCTGTTCTCAGACCTGTACTCTTTAATGTCTTCTTAAATGATCTGGACACTGGTGTCAGAAGCAGACTGGCTAAATTCACTGGCGACACTAAACTTTGGAGAAGCGTGTCCAACTTGAGGACAGGCTGGTGATCCAGGCTGAGCTCCATAGGCTTGCAAGGTGGGCAGATGAAAACCTGATGGCATTCAATACAGAGAAATGCAAGGTGCTGCACCTTGGGTAGTGGGGGGGGAACCCACATCACACTTATAGGCTTGGCAATGCTACACTTGCTAGCACCATGACAGAAAGAGACTTAGGGGTCATGATTGACCACAAGATGAACCTGAGCCACCAATGCAATACTGCAGTTGGCAAAGAGAACCAAACTCTGCTTTGCATCTACCAATGCATCTCAACCAAGCCCCAGGATGTCATCTTCCCGCTGTACTCAGCCTTGGTGAGGCCACAGCTGGAGTACTGGATCCAGTTCTGGGCTCCACAATTTAGGAAGGATGTGGAGAAGCTTGACAGAGTCCAGAGGAGAGCCACGTGCCTGATCAGAGGGCAGAAGGACAGGCCTTATGAAGAGAAGCTGTGAGCCATGGGACTCTTCAGCCTGGAGAGGCACAGGCTCAGGGATGACATGGTAGCAGCCTATAAACATAAACATAAAGGGCGTGCATCAGGATCTGGGGCAATGCCTGTTCACCAGAGCACCCAAAAGGATGACAAGGTCGAACAGTCACAAACTCCTGCAAGGCTGTTTTAGTCTGGACATGGAGAAAAACTTCTTTACTGTCTGACTCCCTCAAGGCTGGAACAGACTCCTTCCAGAGGTGGTGCAAGCACCTGCTCTGGACACTTTTAAGAAACATTTGGATGCTTATCTTGCTGGAATCCTTTTACCCTAGCTGACTTCCTGCCTTTGGGCAGGGGGCTGGACCCGAGTGATCTTACGAAGTCCCTTCCCTTCCAGATGTTTATGACATCTATGAAAAGTCCCGAGTCTTGAGGCTCAGTTAAAAAAAAGTGTGTATGTGAGAGAGAGAGAGAGATTGAGAAGGACACTGCACACTGACTGATAGATATCACATGCAGTTCAGAGATTAAGTAACCAAATGATCTAGGACCTTATCCAGTGGCCATTAAAATCAATAGTAATCTTGCCATTGACTTCAGTGAGTTAGATATGGTATTATCCTTCAAAATGAGTACTTTGGTCCTGATCCATGAATGTACATAAATATTAAAGCACATTGATTATGGAAAGTCCTTACAGACCAACTTCCTTCTTAATGTATCCAGTCTGGACTAAGAACCCCTTTTCTGGCACCCACTGAAATCAATAGGAAGACTTGCACTAGTTTCAGTGAACTTTGGATCAGGTCCTAAGATCAGATGATATAGCAGATGCTGGAAGGAAGTTTCTGTCTGTGTGAATAGTCATTCCTGTGCTATAAATGCTACAATGAACTGCCCAATTTAGGCACATAAATGTAATTAGAACAAATCAGAGATCTTGTACATCAGAAACAGGTGCAAAAATTGTTCACAAATTTAGAAGGCACCATTAAAATTTTGGCCAGTAATGTAACAGATGTATGTCTTTTCATAAACGTGATATAATTAGATTTCTAATAAAGTATATTTTAAGGATACTTTGGAATTTCTACAGCTAATTCTCTTCCAAGTGATAGTCTCACTGTGGGTGCATAAGTGCTCTCAATTAGACCCTTTACTTATTTCTGGCATTTTTTTCTTATTTCTATTAAATTTGCTAAATTCCTTTTTGAGTAATTGGCCAAATGCACATTCTTGCTGTGGGTGTCTCAGATCTTGAGCTTTGATTGGATAGTTGGCGACATTTTTGCCCTAGTAGTCCCCATAGAGTGCACTGTTGCCCCACCTTTTCTCTAACCCCTGCACCTAGATGTGAAAAGGCAGTTCCTCTCAGATGGCTGACTAGAGAGGGTTAATGATTCTTTCACATAACCTTCATGCCAAGATATTTTCTTTAGTCACTGATTCCTGTATATTTAACTGTCTCTCCTTTTCCTTTGTTTTGTTTACCTTTGTTAATCTGGGGAGTGAAACAGACTAGCCTTCTAAGCCTTTAGCCTACAGGTTAGGTCTTGATGCTGTTTGCAACTTGTCCCTTATCTCCTTTTGTACTGTGCTGTCTTGCCACTGATCCCAGTATCACCTTGCCAAACCCAGTGTCTCAGGGTGTGTTCTGGGACCAGCTAAGCCTTGGGGTTTTCAACAGCCCCCTGCACAGTTTGAAAGTTTGCATCTAGTTTCCCAGCCCTTGAAATCATCCAACTTTTCAGTATGGGGACATCTTAGTTGTTGTATGTCCAGAAAAAAAAATGTTGCCCTGTGGTCCTTGAGAGATGATTCCAAGAACACTCTTTGCTAGATGCTTTCTTAGTATTCTCTATTGTTTTCCTACCTGAGGGTACAAAATTGTTAAAAATCTCACCAGGGCTAGAGATGGAAGTTGCACATAAACCAGCTTAAGTGATCAGAAACTAGTTTAAACCTGTAACAGCGTAGAAGTTCAGTGTGCATAAACCAGTTTCAAAATGGCTGAAACAGGTTTAAGATGAACCTGGTTGAACGTAGTATCAGACTTAAGTGATTTAGGTCAAACCAGTTTATGAAATTTCTGTCACAGACGCCTTCCTGGTTCAAGTTAAATCACACTCCCCCAGGATCCCAGCATTCTGCAGCCAGGGGCTGGGCTGAGCTGTCTGGTCCAGAGAGCAGGGCTGGCCCCACTCCTCTGCTCCCCTGGGAGCAGAGAGGACTGGCTCACTGGATTCACTGGCTGGCTCACTGCTCCCCCTCTCCCCCAGGCAAACCCTTGCTAGGGTCTGGGGACAGGGAGAGGGGTGGTAAACTTCCCTTCCCCTGAGTATGGAGTTGCCCTGCCCTGCTTGCTAAGTGCTGGCTTTGACTGTGGACTATAAATCCCAGAGGCACTTGGAAGCAAGAAGACAGAGTGATGAGCAACTCCACAGAGTCCTGCTGCTGTGATTCTGGACTTCAAATCCTAGAGAATTCAGGGGCAGCAGGAAGAGGAAACAAACACACAGCTCATGCTGGCTTTGTGCCAGAGAGCTGTGCTCTAGCACCCCTGGCTTCTGGCTTGAGCTACTACAGGCATGTGCCTACATTTCCTGAATCAAAAGTGAATGTCTGTTCATTTGCTTATTTGTTCAATCTCTGCAATTTAGACTAACCTGCAAAGACTGAATCAATTCAGCCTCGGGCTTTTTGACTATCTGTATTTAGCCTAGGGGAGATATGCACATCAACCCACACCTTGGTGAACAGACTCAAGCATGCAGGGCCCATCTAAGTTGGCACTGCTAATGAATAAGGTGACTTCAGATTCCCCACAAAGATGGTATAGTAGATACTAGCTTCTTGCTTCCTGGCAGCAAAATGGGTTAACAAGCATTCCAAGGTCCCATCCAAAGATGTAAAGAACCTTTAACTACCTCTTGATTTCCATCTTCTCTGGTTGTTACAGATGTGAACAAGAAGGCAAGGCAGTTCAGACTTGCTAAGAAGTTGGACCTCTTTGGAAAGAAGGCCCAGAATATTAGATTCTACAACTAGAAGTCTCAGAGGGCTAATTCATGGCTTAGACAGCTCTTCAAGCAGCCTGAGGTACAGCCAATACCACATCTGTATCTATGGGGTTGGAAGTGAAGTACACCCAGATATAAACTTTCAGCTAGAATTGCACAAAATCTTGGGAACCAGACAGGGCATCTGATGGTATGGTTAGGACAGGGGTGGGCAAAATGCAGCCCGTGGGGTGGATGTGGTCCACCAGGTCATTCTATGTGGCCCATGAGGTCCCTAAAAAAATGTAGAAAATGAATATTTAGCTGCCCCTGGCTGCCTGTCATGCGGCCCTTGATGGCTTGCCAAAACTCAGTAAGCAGCCCTCTTCCTGAAATAATTGCCTGCCCCTGAGTTAGGAGATATGAAAGATCCACCTGCAACTTCCTTTTCCATGGTGACTTAACACTTCATGGGCTCAGATTACTTCAAACCAATGGGTCTTGGACAAAGTAGTGAACAGGTATTTGATCCAGTTTGTCTGGCTACCTAATCCAGTCTCCATTCTGCATCCCTTTTCAGCAACCCTTCCTACTAGCAACAGATGAGGAGATTCAATCCTTCTTAATGTTGGGAGAGAGTTCCCCTACATCTTAAAGGAAAGGGATTTTATCATGGTTATGTCCTGATTTCAAAGAATAATAGAGGATGTTGACTGATTTTTGGCCTAAGAAAGCTCAGCATGTTTATCCACAAGTTCATGTTTAAGATGGTCAATCTGACAGAAATTATACCTAAATGACGGTTTGCATCTCTTGAATTACAGGACACAATGTCATGTTCCCATAAGGCTTTAATGCAGGTGGATCAGAGTCGCTACCAGTAAAATGTCCTGACTTTTGGTCTCTTTGTAGCTCAGAGAACCTTCACCAGACTCCTCTCAGGTAGCTTCCCTTCTCAGGAGGCAGTGGATCACTGTTTACTGCTACCTCAGTAGTTGGAGAAACTCCAAAGAACATTGAGCTTTGGTCTCATGAGCTTGCTTTGGCTTCTGGGTTAAATGATCATCCTTCAAAAATCTAAGCTGTTTCCTGTATGTCTTAGCCATGTGGGGGTTATCAAGAGCAGGTGGGCCAGATTCGGTCTCCCTTTGTGGAGGATCTAGGGAATTAAAATCATGGGAGGGAGAACATACAGCAGGCTTCCAAACTGTGGAAGCAGGCATGCATCTGAAAGCTCCAAAGAAGTTGGACAGCCCTGATGTAGATGATGCATCTCAAGGAAGACCAGTTGCTGATAAATAACTTTCTTTTACTTAAAGAAGTTCTAACATGTTAGTTGCCAGAGAAAACAAAGGATGTGTATTAAAGCCCTTTAAAGCTATTATTATATAAATATATTTTAAAGTGATAAGTACAACTAGTTGGGTTTGTTTGTTTGTTTTTTCAAACCTATCATCACTGAACTAAAATGTATTAGTTTCTCTTTATAAATGATGTAAGATAGATTTAGTCTGAGGTTGACTTGATAATCAACCGTTTAATGTCCAAGTTAGTTTGACTAATAAAAATACTTAATGAGCAGATGTAGTTGACCTGGGGTCGACGTGTTATTGTCTCTACATACAGAGAAAAGATACAGTGATTGGAGTTTAACATTTGTGAATGCACATGAGCTGCCAATGTGAGGAAGTGGTCAGTAAGGCTAACCGCACCTTGTCGTGCATCTACAGATGCATTGCAAACAGGTCCAGGGAGGTGATCCTTCCCCTCTATGCGGCATTGGTCAGGCCGCAGTTGGAGTACTGCATTCATTTCTGGGTGCTGCACTGCAAGAGGGATGTAGCTAGCATTGAGAGGATCCAGAGGAGGGCCACTCGCATGGTCAAGGGGCAGCAGGTCAGGCCCTACAAAGAAAGACTAAAGGGCTTGAATCTATTCAGCCTCCACAAGAGAAGGCAGAGAGGGGATCTGGTGGTCATTTACAAATTCACCAGGGGGAACCAGCAGAAATTAGGGGAGGCTCTGTTCCCTCAGGCACCACCCGGGGTTACTAGGAATAATGGCCACAAATTGTGGGAGAGAAGGTTCAGGCTGGGCATCAGGAGACATTACTTTATAGTTAGGGCTGCCAGGCTCTGGAATGGGCTTTCAAGTGAGGTGGTGCTCTCTCCTACCTTGGAGGTCTTCAAGAGGAGGCTGGACACATATTTGGCCAGGGCGTTATGACCCCAGCACTTGTCCCTGCCTGGGGCAGGGTGTCGGACCTGATGATCTGTTTAGGTCCCTTCCAACCCTAAGCACTATGAAACTATAACGCAGGCTCTTAGATGAATCTTAAAGGCAATCAAGAAGAGGGTTGAAATACATATTGAAACTGTTAGGAGAATAAGGAGACAAATATTTTTAGTTACCTAGTTTTTGTTACCATTTTGACAGCCAATAGATAGGTTATATTGTATCTGAGTTTTAACTGATATGCCTATTGCAGGTAATTGACCTAGCTAGCTATGCTGAGCAGAAGTTAGTCTATACTCCTTTTAACTCAGTCAGGGATTTCAATCTGTACTTCTTTAGCCATTACAAGGATCGCAAAGCACTTGGAAAACATGAAAAAGTCTCTTAGTATCTCTTTGAACAAGATGCTGCTAGAGCCATTTTACAAATGGAAAAATAGGGAAGTTAAGTAACTTGCCTAAGGTCACCCAATTAGTCTGTGGGGAAAAATCTATATACAGAGGCTAATGTACAGACTGTTGTAACTCTGGTACTGCAGGAGTGATTAATTTGGCACTTGTCGGAAACATCAAATGTGCCTATGATTAACTTCATGATTATACCTGCTGAAACATTTCTGGGACTAAACATTACATTATTTTAGTTTAATTTAACAAGTCTATGAATTTGTTCTAAATAAAAGATTTTGAAAAGTACATGGAGACGGCTTTGAGCTGTACTGTGACAATATTATCTACAGGGAACATTTGCTACTCCACTGGAATTTTATTAATAACAACATGATATTACTATGTCCAGGTGTTGTAGTATCCCATCAGAGTTGGAGCTACAGCTTTCCAAGACCATTTTTTGAGATAAACTTGATGCTTTCCTCTATTTGCCTCCTTTCTTATGTCCTCCTGTTGGTATCCCCCTATTCCAGTAGAAAGCCAAACCCTGAACAGTATTTTGGAGATCTAAGCCACCTAACACTGCTCTCTGTAAATAATGCATGGGCTCTCCAGAACCCTTGAATGACTGACTGTGGATACTTTCTGGTCTCCAAAGCAAACTCTTTTTTTCCAGCAGGCGTGAGGAGATTGCAAAGAGAAACACTCCCCACCCCACTCCTTAACCACTTGTTGCTTTTTTCTTTCTTTTTTTTTCTAATCGAGGAAAAAGGAATGTATAATACACTCAACTGTAAACTCTTCAGAAACAGTTGCCTGTCCAGCTTTGAACTCTAGGGCAGTTATCAAACTCATCAGGCCCAGCTGGCTGCATGACTGACATGGGTTAGGTACAGACGGTCAAAAAGCCCAACACTGAATCAATTCAGTCTTTGCAGGTTAATCTAAGATGCACAGGTTACATTGAAACAGAATAGAACAGACAATTTACTTTTGAGTCAGGCAATGCCGTCACATGTCTGCAGGGGCTCAGGCCAGAAGCAGGAGGGTGCTAGAGCAGAGTACTCTGGCTGTGTGTTCACTTCCACTTCCTGCTGCCCCGAGGTCTCTGGGATTTGCAGTCCAGAACTACAGCAGCAGGACTCAGCAGGGTGGCTCATCACATCCTCTTCCTGCTTCTAGCTGCCTCTATAGGATTTGCAGTCCACAGTTACAGCCAGCAGTAAGTTTGAGTGGGGGAGGGGTGTTTAACCCCCCCCCCCCCTTCCCCCGGCCTCAGATCAGGCATGGCTGGTGAACTCAGACTGGTGGGGCAGGGGAGTATCCCATGGGAGCGGCAGGGGGGGTTGTGGCCAGTCAGGAGTGGGAGTGGAGGTGGGTGGGGGTTTCCAGCCTCCCTGCTACTGGCTGGAGTGCCCAGCCAGCTACAAACCCCACCTCACTCCTGGCTGGCTGCAAATCCCCACCCCCCCCTCCCATGGGACGCTCCACCACCGCACCAGTCTGAGTTCACCAGCTGTGCCTGCCCCACGTCCCAGCTAGATTTGACTGGAGGAGCAGTCTCCCCCATTCCCCATAGACTGGGCTGCATTCCCAGCTGGGCCTGCTCCCCCACCCCTTGTCAGCCAGCTCTCACTGCTCCAGCTAAGGAGCAGAGGGGCAGGGTCAGCCCTGCTCCCTGGGGCAGACGGCAAAGCCCAGCCCAGGGCTGGAAAGCATGCTGGGGGACTGATTTAACTTAAACCAGGAAGGGGTCTGGGACAGAAGTTTCATTAACTGGTTTGACCCTAATCAGTTAAGTCTGATACTACATTCAACCAGGTTTATTTTAAACTAGTTTCAGACATTTTGAAACTGGTTTATGTGTACTGAGTTTCTGTTCTGTTACAGGTTTAAACCAGTTTCTGATCACTTAAACCAGTTTAAGTGCAACTTCTGTCCCTAGCCATGGGGCTGGTCCACAGGCCAGATCGGGCACGCAGACCAGCCCCATGGGCTGGATCTAGTGCACGGGGCTCATCTTGCCCTGTATACAGCGTATGCCAGATTTGGCCCTGTGCATGGGTCCAGTCCAAGGTCCACAGGCAGCACAGCAGACTGAATGATAGGGCTCCATGCACCGGATCTCTGACACCCCTGCTCTAGAGCATTACTATAATATAGACAGTAAATTATATATATGAAGGGTATTCAGCAAGTGCTGAAGCATCCCAAGAGAAGCTGTTGTAGGCTAGAATTGAAATCCAAGAACACAATAAAATAAAATAATTAATTATAAACAAAATACTGTGAGCAAACCTTCTGATAAGATTCCATTAGAAGCATAATATCTTCATGGTTCAGCCATGGGTAAGCACCTAAGTTTTAGAGAGCTTGTTTAAACTGCACCTGAACTCCAAGCTTATTGCTGGACTGCCTTTCCCAGCCTCTGGTATATACCTATCCAGTAGGAAGCCTTGCCCCATCCCCCGCCAAAAAAACAAAAAGAAAGAAAGGGGAAAAAAAGAGAAAAAAAGTACCTGAATTTCATCTGCTGCAACCGACAGATTGGGTTGGTGCCAAGTGTGTGTGTTGGTGCTAGTGCTTTTTGGCCAATATAGTGGGGATCTAAAGCAACAAGTTTTATCCCTTTTGGTGACATAGTATGTGGTGTGGCTGAGTTGCAATGAGGCTAACCAGTGCTCTCTGCTTTTTTTTTCTTAGTCCCCAGTCATGGATGACTTTTGATTAAGTGATGGGGTGTAAAAGAGCAGCATGCAGTACAAATACTGTGAGAAGGGTGACATATTTTCTTGTAAAATTGTTCAGGGAAGCATCAGCAACAGTAGCAGCATGTTATAAATGAGCAATGGGACAGATAATGAGGAGGAAAAATAAGGGTAATTTTTATTCTTTGATGCATCCTTATTTTCATAAGTGCTTGGGGTTATGGAAATCAGTGTTTCAGACAAATACCTAAAAATAATGTCGTAGTCTTCATTTATGAGCCCAGGCTGTAGAGGCTCATATCAAAGCTGCTTTGGCTCCACCCAAATTCATTGTCCTGGTAAGTAGAACTAGGTTCTTCCTCCTTTGATGAAACCTGTCTTCGTGATGAAGGATGTCTCTCTCAAATCCATGTGGAATTATCCTGATGCAAACATAAAACCAGTTCCAAGCCCTGCATGACTCCTAGTACAATATAAACTGATATTTATTTGTGATGCACCCCAAAATGCACCCAGATTGGCAAGGATCTTGGGGTGATATCTTTTATTGAAACAGCTATGCAGTTGGGATAAAGTGTTAGACAAGCTTTTGAATATAAGACATTCTTCCTCAGGTCTCTGATTGTAGGGAGCCAGTCACAGCATAGGGGTTTTTCTACTACAGATCACAAACTCCATTTAAATACAAACTCTATCACTATGCTGTGGCTGCCTTCCTGTGATCAGAGACCTGAGGAAGAATGTCTTCTATTTGAAATCTTGTCTAACTTTATCTCAACTGCATAGTTGGTCCAATAGAAGATATCGTCCCAGGAAATGCTTGCCTCTCACATAATTGCTGGGCCATCATAGCTACATCATTCTTACAATGCCCAGGTACATTAACCTCCATCATTTGGTACAACATCAAAGAACAGACAGAACAGATGCCATTGACGGTATGTAAGATTGTGACAGCCACCTCAGCAGCGGTCACATCCCATGCTAACCTAGCAAATGAGAGATCATGTGCAGTTCTTGAACTCCAGTCCTCTACATGACAGGATTTCACATTTTGCTGCTGAGATTGTGGAAGAGCTGCTGGACTGCTAACAGTGGGTTCTCTCTTTTGATCATTGTTTGATCTTTAACATTATTAAGACAAACTTCCTTTTCTAGTTTACAATTGCTATGAGACTCTAATTCATATGAGCCAATATTGAAGAAGCCAGTCCAATCTCCAGACAGAAAGGGATTTGGCTAATCTTAGTTCCTATAGCCTAGGGAAGTTGCTATGATGTAATAGGCAGGAAATCTCAGTCTCTTTAGCAAGCCTTGATGGGTAAGAACTTGTAGGACAATTTAAAGAAGCAATGTTTGCACTTCCAGGAAAACTTATGAGAGGGTTAAAGGCTCTGAAAATGAGAGGGCTATGAACCCGAGTCTGTCTAAAACTACAAAGTTTATTCTACTACTGATCACAGACTTTTTAAATACCAACTCTGCCCAAGTGGTGCTATTATTCTTTACACTTCAGTAGATCCTATAGCTCCCAACTGAGATCCTAAGCCAGGTGTATGCAGACACAAAGTTCTGGTTCTGCACAACTTCAGCCTAAATAGATGAGACAAATAAGGGGTAAGAAGGACAAAAAGAGGTACAGCAGGGTTCAAACGGCTTGTATAGACTCACACAGCAGGTCAGCAGCAAAGCCGGGAATAGAAGCCATATCCCCAGAGGCTTGCTTCAGTGCACTATTCAGGCCACAATGTCATGCTCACTCCCCATATAAATAATGACAGTTTAATTAGCTGGAGTTGCTTACACCACAGCTTTTTCAAGGCCAGGTCAGCAAAACATACAAACAAAAAGAAATAAATGATATGTTGGGGATTTTCTAAACCTGACTTTTATCTTTGCTCTTTGAACCTAGTAACTTTGGTGTTAAGACAGCATTGCTTGCAGTATACTATTGTAATAGGCCAAGAATCCCCTTTATTTGACCTAAGGGAAGAACACTTATGAACTCTGACCTCCTCCTATCCCTCACTGCTGTTTGTGTTTCTAATGCCAACACCTTCCACCTATTTACCCTGTCCCCTCTGCTGCTTGCTGATGTATCTAATGTGCTAGTGAACACAAGTCACATGCCAAAATGTCCGTTTCCAGGAGTCAATAAGCCCTGAGCTACAGCACAGTCAGAGCTACAGTATTATAGGGTGATAGCAGACAGTAAACCTCACAGCAGTGACTCACAACAGGCTATAAGGGAAAAGTAACAGCACCAGGTCATGTGCTGCATATCTGCAATGCAAATTAATTAATTAATTATCATATAGCCAGGCATGTATAAAACAATCAAAGCTGCCCCTGCCAGGAATGGCTAGAAAATTGTGGCAAGTCTTGAAATTCACAGCTAGGACTATAGAGGAAAAGATGTCAGGATTCATTAAAAACCACAGTAGCTCTAGGCCCTGAGGCTGTGGAGACGAGAGAGAAGAGCTAACAAGCAAGTCAGAGCTTTAATAGGTCAGCCGGAGAGGAGGGGGTGGGAGGAGACCTCACCAGTCTTGTCTGAGACCCAGCACCCTTAGCGACCTGGTGAGACTCGGAGTGCCTCCTCTCCCTTCCCTTCCAGAGACCAAAGGGAGGAGATGGTTAGGAGGAGAAGGAAAGAGGGTCCCAGGAGGCTCCAGTGTCAGCATTCGTCATGCTTTCTGGAACTGAAGTCTGAGGCTTTCCTGCGCTGGGTGTTTGTGTCTCATCTACCACACCCTGAAATCAAACTCGCAGCTTAGGTGAACCAGGCACTGTACAAACATGTCAGATTGTCTCCACCCCCTTCTCTCCCGCGCTCTCCTACCTTCTTTCTCTCCCAAGTTTCTCAGCGTATCAGTGAATTCCAGTGCGAGACTGTTCCTACCTCGCCTCCGGCTCCGGAGCACTGACAAGTGTGGGGTAAGCTTCATATTCTAGGTTGGGGAGACATCTCGAATTTGCTTTCTTTTATTGAGAGAAACAAGGAAATTCTAATGGCCGCCGTTTCATCGGTTTACTAGGTTTGTCAGCTTAAGCTAACATCTCCGCTGTCTAGTGAATGTGCTGCTACGAGTTAACCCTTTCGCTTCACAACTGTATATTAGATCTTACCCCTGCCAGGAATTAACATGATGTGGTCTCATGGGTTGGCAGTGCCAGCCTAGGGCAGTGAGAGGAGCAGTGTGGGGGTCGTGTGGCTTTTCCCTCAAGGGATGGGTCTAGAGGACAGAGAAAACCAGGAGCTGGATTCCTTTGGGAAGCAGATTGCTCCATCTTCAATCCTATAGCCCAGCAACACTATCTACCCAATCGGCTTTGCCATATGGTGATGGTGGAGTTTTCCTGTGGACCTTTTTCTCATCTCCCTTGGATTTGTCCTCTACTACCATTGTCAGTAAGGTCCTGTCTTTCACGTCCCTGTCCCTGTGATAAGGGCCAGCATGTGCATCTGTTATGAGGGATGTGGTGTTTGGGACCTGGCAGTGTAAGCTGTCAACAGCTTGGATAATGAGAAATACGGGATGAAAATGTCTTGTTGAACCTGACAGGATGTTCTCTTAAAACACTGGCGTAAGGAAGGGGTTAAAGTTACCCCCCTGTGATGCCTGGGAAAGCAGACAGCAGGTCAGGAATATGCATGCTCACTATCTTTATGCAAGATATAGCAATATTTCCATGGAGGACTCTTACATCTGCAGGGACACTTGCCCTACCTGTCAGTTACCCCTTGCTTCACCAACTTATGCCCAGGTCCCCTGATTTTTCCCTTTCCTGTCAGCCAAGCTCATTTCAGCACATCTAGTGAAATACCATGCTATAATACTGTGTGTGTGTGTGTGTGTGTACACTAAATATCCGGGACTGGCTAACCTCATACTGTTTTAAATCCATTTCTCCAATTAGATAAGTACACACAATGTCTTTCAGCTGAGTGATAATTACACGTCACAAGTAGAGAAGGTATCCCTGTCCAGTCATATTTGCTGATCTTTTTGTCTTTTTGTTTGACAGGATATTAATGACTTAATATATTCAATGACTGAACAGTGAAGAAGAAGAAAGAAAGCTTGTAGCTGGTGAGTGGGGCTGGGAAACATGTAGAAAATATGGAAATGCATTTACTGAAAGCACAAGTGGTCGACACCCCCCGCCTTAGAAATCCTTCTCTATGATAATACCAAATGCAGATTAAGCCATATGGAGCTGCCTGTGACCAAGATGCTGCTGTACTGCTACTATATACATTCTCTCTCCCCTTAAACAGTTTAGTTATTAATCATGTCATGAAGCTGTGCATTCATGCTCATGCTGTGCAGTATTTTGCTATGAGCAAACAATGGCTTATAGATCAAATCGTGTTAAACAGACCTGGTCAAGTAGTGGGAAGCCCCATTTGCAGATAGTTTGCTGAATTTACAGCTGCAGTTCAAAGTGGTCTGTGTGTGCTTTTCTGTAGTTTGTTTTTGAACATTCAGTTGAATAAAGTTTTACATATATGAATGTTCATGGAAAGAGCATTTTGGATCTGTAGACAAGATTTGGTTAACGGATAGATGAAATCTGTAACCAAACAATTCCTTTCAGTGGCAAGTACAAGTACTTTCTAAGGCTTTCTCTATCATGTCATAGGCCAGAAATAACACTTGATGTGAGCCTCCAAGAGGCCGAGAAGCTATCTCCCTACATAAGTCGGGAGACCAGCCACAAATCTTAAAATAGAAACTTTTGAATATTGAATAACAGATTGGATATTTGCTTTAAAAAGTCTGAGCAACCCACAATTTGGTCATGTTTGTCTAAGCTATTTGATGCATTTGCAAAATCCACAATCTGTTCAAATGAAATTAATGAGCAGAAGAAAGGGCTAAATATTTTGAATGAACTGTTTGAAAGAATTAGGCAGTAAGAAAAAAGGTAAGTAAAATGCATTTTACAACATGCATTCTATTCTCCAGGTTCATACAATATTTTAGTGTCTTACCTAGTCTGCCTGACTGCTTTGTTTTAGCTTTTGCTAATTAATATTCATTATACAGGGTCTTCATAAAATCCTTGTGCACTTTAAATTTTAATAATAACTTAGGTTGTAGGTATGATAGAAACAATCTGTTTCAGGACAACTAGAATACATAATGCTAGACTTCATAAGTAATAATGAATTTATTCCTAAATAAGATGGAGCTCTGTGCCACTACGCTCTGAATGTACAATAGTTCCTAAATGTCATTTTACCAGAGAAGTGGATAGGCAGATGTGGACCAATTGCTTGGCCACCTTGTTCACCTGACCTGTCACCATTGAACTTCTTTTTATGGGGACATGTTAAAAGTGTAGTTTACTTAACAAAACCACATTCTTTGGTGGAACTTAGGGCTAGGGTCATCAATGCAATTAGTGCAGTAACCCAAGAGCAACTGGGAAATATTTTCAAGGAGCTGGAAGATCGGATTGAGCACTGTATCATGATGGATGGTGGTTATGCTGAAGTCTACCATTGTGTACTCTAGTTGTTCTAAAAGTTTAATAAATTTGCTTTTAAATGCCATTTACAGATTGTTTCTATCATACCTACAACCTAAGTTATTAAAGTTTAAAAGTGCACAAGGACTTTATGAAGACCCTGTATATCCTTGTAGAAACTGTTTTATCCACGGAGTTGTCTCAGCATGGCCAAGATTTAGATGAGGCTCTAGGAGTTCCCAGTTCTTCTGTCAATTGAATAGTCATTGGAGGGTAACATAACATGCTGCTGTCCTTTCCAGCTCTGTAGATAGCAGGAAGCACGTTGTCATCAGGACCTTCTTAGATCCCCACCAAAAGTAAGGTCTAGAACAGCGGTTCCAAACTGGAGGTTGTGACCCCAAATAGAATCACAGTGTTTAATGAGTGGGGTCACAAGCCTTAGCAAAATTCAATTGTAGTGGGCAGGTTTGAACCAGCTGCTGGGCTGCCAAAGAAAGATTGGGAATTGCTAGTCAAAATTACAGTGGAAATCATGGTTTTCCACCAAACCTACCAGTGCAAGCCTATTGTAACAGAGTAGAAAATCAGACAGTTTCTATTTCATATTGCCCTTGTATTTAAGGCATTCATTAGTGTGGTATCTTTTTGGATGATCCTGTATTATGCTGCTTCTAGATAGCTGAATTGACCCTTTATCAATATTGCTATTACTTCTGTTTTCAACTGATTTCCTTTGTTTTGCCCAAAGTTAATACATGAGTTAAATGATAAAATAAACATTAGAAATCTCTTTCTTAATTCTGTTCCCTTTCAAAAGCCTCAAGAAAAAATTATCTTGCTTCTGGGATGAGTTTTTTTAAATTTGGAATATGATTGCAATTGGACTGCTTTATAATTTCTTGATGAGTAGGTTCAAGTATATGATAGTAGCAATTAATTTATTTGTAGTATTATAGCACTCTGGAGCCCAAGTTGTGGTCTAGGAGAGTGGAGGCCAACTGTTTTGGCAGGTGTGCTACAGGTTAAGGCCTGCACCCTCCTGAAGTGCCACTTTTATCTCCTACCCCTGCCCAATCTGCTGCTCTCCTTTTTCCTCCTTACCCCCACAGTGATCTGCCATATGACACACACACAGGTTGCCTGCACTGCTTATGGAATGGGTGGTCTAGGAGTCTGTTATGCTAGGTGGTGTAAACACACGCTCTTGGCCTTACAGATAATGTATTCCCCCCTTTTCCTTCCATTCTAAGTCACCAAGAGCTGGATAATAGGATAACTGTTACCTCGGAAGAGCTTGGTCTGACCTGCTATTACTTAAGTGTGGTTGCAGATCAGTGCAGTCTTTGGGCTCCAGCAAAGGACTGTAAATCCATCAGGATGCTGGACTCCAAACACAGTCACTGTGTGACTTTGGGTAACCACTTTACCTCTCTGTCCCTCTCCCTCTGTGAAATGGGGACAACTGACAGTCTCACCGGCTGTTGACAGATTTAGTGTTTTCAAAAAGCCCTTTGAGATGTTCAGTATTCAGTGCAAAGTAGTGGATTTTTACCTATATTGTGATAAATGAGGGATAGATTTGTCTTCATTGTTGTTAGTAACTGTCACATCCTGATAGCTGTGGTCAGTGCTGATGTCACTGTGGTCACACAGCATGGTGCTGCCATCCATTTAATTCCCTCTACAATGTTAGTGCAAGAATCCCAGGGTCTGATCCCTCATTTCCTTACACCTTGGGTGGTCACAGTGAAGGTAAAATGATGCCATTCCGATTTGATTTGTACAAGTGTAGATAACTACAAGATACTGAGCACTGGAGAATCAGAAAGTCTCTCCCTTTATTTATATATTGAGTTAAAAGGCAGGGACCGGATCAGCCAATGCCTCCATTGAATTAATGGAACAAGGACAGTTATGATGCCAAGTTGGGTTCAGTGCAATAACATGGTTTTTAAACTGAAATAGTCTATCACCATGTTCTGATGCACCAGCAGGAAGCAGCAGTGGGTCCTTGCAGTGCTGCAGTATAGACCTCCAATGCCCACCTGGAAATACAATGGAATTGCAGTTGTATGGAAGTGTCCACTTATGTAAAAGCAAGTGTGCATGAGGTGAGAGAAGTAGATAAGAGGAGGCATTTGCGTCTGACAGGCTAGTTCAAGAGAGTGAGTTCTGGGCAGTGCTACTTCCAAAATAGATGACAAAGTAGTCTTTTTGCTGGTACCACATGGATATTTACTAACTCTAGTAGAACTAAAAAGAACTGAAAGAGGCTGCTCTTCTAGATCTTCCCATTAAAGCACTGGATTGGGACTCAGGAAAGTTGGCTTCAATTCCTAACTCTTCTATAGGCTTTCTTTGTGAACTTGGGCTGCTCATTTGATCTTTCTGTGTCATCAGTAAACTGAAGATAAAAGATAGGAGAAAGATGAAACTGATAACAATTTCCTGTTTAGATTGTAAGGTCTTGAGAGCAAGGATTCTCTGAGTGCTTGGCCACCTAATCTCAGGTGGGACCTCTAGGAGATATATTTTCACATTATTTACAGTATTGTTTCCCCATCTGAAGGGTGTTGATGGTTTGAAGGAGGGTTGAGGAGCTCATCCAATTCTCACGTACAGGAAGAATTATTGTGATGTTGGTGCCAAAGGGCAAAGGGAGGGGGATCTCGGAGAGATCTCCACAGAAGAGACCTACATTAAAATACAATGATTTTCAAGTCACACCCAAGGTAACAGAATTCAAGTGTGGTGCAGGCTAAATAGATCAGTGTGTGCATGTGTGCACATGTGTACAATACATACATAGTATTTACATTCTAAGCTTTCTAGACTCCTCTGATGTTTGCCCTCCTGAGCTTCCTGACATCATTATTATTTATACCAATCCATATATGTTCATAGCATTTGCAGACAAAAGAAAAACGATAGGTTCTTTCACGGCCTGAGGAGCTTACGAATCTAAATGATACTTTACACAGTATGGAATGATAACAAAGGGTGGATGAAGGGAAGAAAGATAGGAGAGAAGGTTTGATATCTAAAATGTTAGCTGAATGTGGTGCCCTGCTGTGATGGCTCCTTCCACCTTTATCTGAGGCATTGGTTCTAGAAATGCAGTTTTAGGTGCCCTGCTTTTCCTAAGGTTGAGATGATGCTTGCCTGCTGTGCTATCACTTTTTGTATTTAAAATCTGTCATTTTTTTTCCCTGATAATAAAGTATGTCTGGCAAAGTGGGTGCTTCAAGCAAACTAGAAACACAACAAACTGATTTAATGCTTTAAATCCTGCATGAATACATAGTCAGGCACACAGATTAATATTCTATTAGAAATAAGCTTAGGAGAGACTTATTTGTTATATTGCTGGTTTAGTTTGTGGCAGATGATGAAGTTGGGTGCTTGCATTTTATGCATGGCTTTTCCCAAAAGGCTGAATAAGGTCCACAAAGCTGATTTATTGGGTTTTTTTTTTCTTGATTAAGAGTAAAAACTGCAACAGGATGAACATATCTTTTCCTAAGCTTATTCTGAACTGTGTTTGTTGCCATACTGCTAGGTGGGTTTTAGATGTACTGAGCCAAATTTATGCTAGATAATGTCAAAAGCTTTTCTAAGGCAGGAGCTTTCACAATTTGTGAATCTAATATGGGCATGACCCAAATGTGTGTACGTACACACACACACACACACACACACACACACACACACACACACACACACACAAAATCAGTGACAGAGGAGGATGGGGTTGTATGCATGTGTACATGCATAACATGATATAGGTGTAGCATATATGTATCCCATATGCACCCGTGAGGTTTATAATGATATCAGGAAAAAGCTGGTGAAATGACAAAGAATGAGAGCATATCTATCTCAGTATTTGAAATACTGTATGATAACAAAGAACAATTCCTGTTATCATTGACTTCCTTCCTTGTTTTTCAGTCTGGCTAATCATTTTCTATGCCCCTGTATTCCTCTGATGTCAGTCTGACTCCCACCCACTCCTATGCCTTTTTTCAACTCTGATTCCCCTCTCTTTCTTCCAGTCCCCCCATTCTCCCATTGAAGCCTGACCCTTTTTTCTCCCTGCCCCTCCTTTCCAGCTGATCCCACCCACTGCTCTGAATCTGCTGGCTGTGGGTTTTTCTCATGCTCACTGGCAGATGTGACAGATTTTGGAACTGTATCATCTATGAAAAGCTGTATCTGGAGTTGAAAAATCTAACGTGGTTTCCCAGGCAGCAGAAATGGATCACTGAGAGAATTTCAATCTCCGGCTGCTTTTGTCTCGTGGTAGTGACTTTTATTATTTGTGTTTGTGACATTTCTTACAGTGTAGCTGTCATCAGTAAATGAAAAGACTTGGGTCTAATAGGTTATTATAATATCAGTGTCATAGGGTGTATGAGATATTGAATGGATGCTGTCTAACTATCTGAGACTAAATATAGGTTTGCTTAATTATAAAATCTAAACCTTCTATGCATAAAATATTGTTATGAATTTGTTACTGAATTACAATTTTCTTCTATTTAAACATTCTTCAGTGGTAATGGAAATCCAAACATAATAGCTGGTGCATGAGAACCACAAAGTGTGTAATGTAGCAGTCTTCTTTCACTGTCCAGTTTGAATGAAATACAAACCTTGAACAGGATTTTAAACACTTATTTGAAGTGTGTGATTTTTAAAATTTTAAAACGGTGTCCCTTTAACTACAACCACCTGTCTGATGTGAGATTGTATTTCTAATCAAAGATTGCTCTTGACAATGTAAAGCAAATATCATTGAAAACCGGAGGTGTTATATGTACAGGCTTGGCTACAGTTTATCATTATAACGCTCTGTTTATTAACCAAAAAAGGTCACGTCTGCAGCCAGCCGCTGTAAAAATGACCATGAACTTAGTAGATAAATATATACTGTGCAATATGCATTTGTGTATACAAACGAAATGCATGCCAAATGGTTATTAAAAGGTGCAGTTATCTAATGTGAATGCCCAAATGCAGTGTTTATGTGAATACTAACTGATAGGCCAGGATAGGTCCACTTCTGAAGCACAGTTGAAAATTTTGGCCCAGATGCAAAAGTGAACATTTTAATTCAGTAATTTAGATGGAAAACATTCAGTCACATTCTGAATCACAAAGGGATAGCCTTATTATGAATTATTGCGGCTTTTTTTTTAACAACATCCCCTTCCATGGTAGTCACTTTAAGGTAAATAAAAGGATGTGACTCTTCCCCTTTCTAATTACAAATGTCATGCTATGAGTCAGGCTGCAATTAAAAGGAAATGGGGTTAAATGAGGAATTACAAGGGTTAAAACAAGATCACATGACTACTCGGTTCAAGAGAGTTTCCATCCTGGTGGCTCAAGGAATTGTTGTGGTTTTTTTGTTTTGTTTTCTCATAATTATTGATTCACTTGTTGTGGCCATGGCAGAAAGCTGATATTTGCATTGCTTTATCAGTGCTTAATGCTTCCTGGCTCTGTTAAAGGCTGAAGCATCCTCAGCTGTAGTACCTGTCCTGTGAATAGCACCAGTGCAATTAGCTAGAAAGGCTACTTCTACATTTCTTCTCCTTTGAGCATTGCCCCACTGACTAATTATTATGTAAACTGCAGGAGATACTGGGAACCCCAATCACAGACAAGGACCCTATTGCACTTGGTGCTGCTAGCACGGAACGGAAAGATGGTCCATGCTTCAACAAACTGACCATTTAAATGATGCATGCCTTGGGGGTGGCATTGGAACAGTCTCCAAACCAAAGAAGGCCGTGGCTGCAAAACCTCCTTATGTACAGCAGTTGCATTGTACTCTTTTTCTAAATGCAATTTTTAGTGGTTTGGCTTTCTCCAAATTGTCTGTTTGCTCTTCAGATGTAACAGGAGATCTGTGGTCTTTTGAACACAGCTTGATGTAGTACAGCAACACACAGTATTTTTACTTCAAAAGAATTTGTATTTCAGCATAGAATGGTGTATCTATACCCTGCTGTAATTATAGTCTAAGGACCTGACCCTGAAAAACCTTTCAATGCATGTGCTTCATTTTTACTACTGTGAGTGATCCCATTTTTTTCCATTCCCTCCCAAGCTGATTTCAGTAGAGGTTTCACAGCTCTCAATATCAGGTGCATAAAAATGTTTGCAAGATTCGAGGCCTAATTTTAGGAAATAAAGCAGTATGGCAAATAATGACCTTATCTGTAACTTGTACTGTAAACCGCACTTTGCTTTAAACTAGAGACCTAACTGTAATAATATGGACAATGTTATAGCCTTGTATCATAAAAGAGCACGGCACTGTGTGGTGCTAATTGTAAGGCAAATGTCATGAGAAACGTTGGTCTTGACTGCAGAAAAAATTATCACTCTATGCCTTTACCTCAAGCAAATATTTATAAAGCAAGAATCATCAGAAGCTGAGATACTGCAGTGGGAGAAAAAAAGATTGTTTTGAAGTTTAAGAGCTCGGTAGGTATCTGGAATCTGCTGTCAGGGAAACGGAGAAATCTGAAAGTGTCTGTGCATTAGTGGTTCTGTACAGATGATAATACTAACACAAGCAAAAAGCTAGAAATAATTAAATATTTGGGTTGGGCAATCAAACCCCAGATTTAGGAATATCTGGAATATGTTTTCTCCCATGTTGTTGTTGCCGTTGCTGTTCAAGTCATTTATTGGACTGCAGTAACACCTGGGCACTTCAGTGAAAGACCAGGACCCAGTTGTGGTAGACACTATAGAATCGCAACAAAAAGATGATCACTGCCTCATTTCTGATTTCCCTATGTGTATTAACCACAAACAGTAATTATTTAAGCTGAAAAGGCTGCTAAATGCAACATAATCAACTTAGTTTTGAAGAATCACCTTCCATTTCAGTGTTTGAATTACTCACCTTAGCACCAATAGCACTACTATTTTTTCATTTAATTAAGAAAGATGAAGACACGATAAATGGATTTTGATCCTTTGTCTTGGGAATCAGCATTGTGGCACTTGCATGAGAGTGCAGGACTTGAATTCAGATATTTAGTACTTTGTGCTGAAGAGCCAAGCAAATATTTGAGATTCATGTTTGTTTGTTCCAGCTGAGAGAGAGAGAGATGAGTAGCTCGGGTGCCACTCTGATAAAGAAGGAGCAAGGAACTTGGACAAAGCAGGTCCTACAGGAAATCTTAGGACCTGTGGAACTTGAGAAATTTAGGCTCAGTTTTGTATTTTATTACTTGAATAACTCCAGGGAAGGGTTAAGTTTGTAGACTGTTCAAAACAAGGCAGAAATGTCACCAGTTTATTACTTGATTATGATAGTGTATAAGGCCCTTTCTAGGCATTCGAGAAGGGTTTGTCATTGCCCACCTAAAATGGTATGGTTTTGGCCCCTGAGGAAGTCTCCCTAGCCCTATGTCTCCTGATGACGCTTTGCAAGCTGTCAGTTTTAAAAGTGCTGTGCTTGACAGTTTGGTTTTTTTAAACTAAAGAAATTACTGGGTTCCACAGTTTGAGCTGAATAGCAAGGTATGCCTATTAAAAATATCTTTAAAACAGCATATGGAAAGCATTCTAAAAATATACACGAGGCAAAGATTTTTTACAGTGAAATCTTTTTATTGGACTGACTATGTAGTTTGGATAGAGTTAGACTTCTCTAGGTTAATGTCTCTTAGTTTAGTAGCATAAGTAAGTATCTCCTGTTTAAATTGATCCCTTTTGGAGTAGGTTAGGTGAAGAAGATTTTCTTAGATTTTTCAAAGTTCTCTTGCATCGTTGTGCTACATCTGTGGAGTTGTGTGCATTAGCTAGAGGGTTGCAGATGATGAGTCCCCTTGGGATGATGTTATGTTTCTTGTACAGGTTTAAGAAGATGATGTTCTGGCTTTTTTCTGTAGGTTGTGGATTTTCTGTTGTAAACATTGGATTTCAGTATCCTCCATGTTATGGTAGCGTAAGAGTGATGTTGTAGCTATGATGGTCCAGAAATTAGTTGGTTCAGTAAAAGATCTTCCCCCAAGCAATCCCTGTCTCTTGGATAATTTCTGGACCATCATGGTTACAATGTCACTAAAAATATACATGAAATTGCTGCATTTCAACATTCAGCTTTAGTTCTAGCAGGGGCTGTCTCCATTCAGTATGGAGGCTGTGTGGGCTAGTGGGTAGAGTAGTGGGTAGGGACTCAAGAGAGACCTGGGTTCTGCTGAGTGACCTTGATCTAGTCACTGATTTCCCTATGCCTCCATCTTCCAGTTTGAAAAATGGGAAATGTTTCCTACCTATATGAAATGGCCTGAGGCCTACTGCTGAAAATCAACACAAGAGTCTTATGTGATACAACAGCTACTGTGAAGTTTCTCTATGGGATCAGATCTAATGTGTTTTGATGTCTCCCATTCAGGCACCATGTTCCGCAAAAAGAAGAAGAAACGCCCCGAGATCTCAGCTCCACAGAACTTTGAACACCGGGTCCACACCTCATTTGACCCAAAGGAGGGCAAATTTGTGGGACTGCCGCCTCAATGGCAAAATATTCTAGATACATTGAAACGCCCAAAGCCAGTTGTAGACCCTTCAAGGATCACTCGTATGCAGCTTCAACCTATGAAGGTAAGATAGGAAATTTGAATTCTTCCCATTCTCTCCAAAATTCAAGCAATGCCTCCCATGCTCTTGTAAAGGCAAACGATCTATTAACATTAAGGAATATGAGGAATCCAAATAATGCCAGGATTTTGTAAAGTGGCAGAGAGTATCCTTATCCACTCCCAATCTTAAAGAGAAACAACAGAGGCAGTAGTAGAGCATTGGGAACATAGCTATGACAAATTGCACTGCTGCAGCTCAACTAACTGGTCATTCAATTACCCTAAAATAAGAAATGGACCTGGGAGAACTTCCATATCTATAGAGGTATGGGAATATCCCCTTATATGCCACTAGGGACTATTAATCTTGGATTGGCTTAATAAACCACCTCTGAATATGAAAGGGTCCGTTTGTTTTCGCCAATTTACTGCCCAGTGGAAACATGAAAGAGGATTTTGTGCTGCCCTGCACTGACCATTGCTAAAGATGGTACTTTAAAATAATTTAAAATTGTTGCTATTATCAAAGTCTGAAATGCTGCAGCAAACTGGAAGCTGTCAAGGCTGAGGTTTAAGGAGTGAATCAGAACAGAAAAAAAGACTTTCTGACCCAGTTGAATCAGCTCATGAGCCTGGGTTTCTGGCTATATTCTCCTAGCTTTTTCCTTTTCACCACCTTGGTGTAAGGTGATGGAACCAGTTCTCAGTCAGTGCCTCAGCCGCATTTGATGGTTAACAGAACATTTCAGGCGGAAGATAAAGAGACAGCTCAATATCTGAAACAGAAAAATGTGGTACTACAGAGAGAAGAATGTACCATTGTTACAGAGTTTACACACACAATGAAAGGAGTTTGACTGCTCTTAGATTACTTCTGTCTGATAGGATCTTTCTCCTCCACCTTTTCTTCCTTAATACAATAAGCCAGTTTCTCAACTGGTGCACCAATATTGTTGAGTCAGTTGACACCAGCTAAATATTTGGTCCAGTATAATTAACCCAATATGGTTGGGGAGAGCCCAGTTAATAAATTAACAAACAGGAAATTGCTTTTCATTCCAAGGGAAGATATCCTTACATAGAGTGTATTCATACAGTGGTAGCGATTATACTATTTTAGGTATTGCTGTGTAGATATACAGGTGGTTAAAGTTACCAGCAATTAAAAAAATTAAGCTTAACAATTCCAAAAAAATAGTGTGTATGTAGGGCATGCTACTCATACAGAGTTGGTGCCCTTATGGATAGATGCCTTATTCTTCATCATTTGCCTACAAAATGGTTGTTAATTGCTTGTGATGCTTTGTTTCCAAGAGTACATTTACCAATTTTAATTGCAATGGATTTGGTAACTAAAGGAGGGATGCAGATTTGGAACAATATGGATTTTATGATTGGTATTAAGATGCATTGAGCTAGAATTAAAATTAGTCTAAGGACAGAAGATTATGCCTGAATTAACAAAACTATGGAGAAGAAATGCACTATATATTGGAGCAACAGTAAGATTCCACATAAAGAGTAATTTTAGTCTAAGGTACTCCAAAGACTGGTAGGGATGTTGTAGGTCAGGATTTGGGGACATTAGGAGAGCACTCAATATTTTGCACTGTGACTTTAGCCAAACCTATGTCTTTGTCACAGCAGTGTATAGGTCCTCAAACTTTTGAGGAGGAAAGCACTGAAAAGTAAAACATTTCATTTCATTTTAAACGACTAGGCAGACTTGAAACGCAGTCCCTGCTTTGGACATCTTGAGCCTCAGGTTGTAGAGCTCTAACTTTGCCCTTTTGTTTCTGCATGTTTGACAGACTGTGGTGAGGGGCAGCACTGTTGAAGTGGAGGGATATATCTCTGGAATACTCCATGATATTCAGAAGCTCTCTGCCATCAGTTCCAACACTCTGAGGAGAAAGAGTCCCACCAGCAGGAGGAGAGCCCAGTCACTTGGACTGCTGGGAGAGGACAGGGCCCCTGACATGTACCTTCAGAGCCCTGGCATAGACTGCACAGACAACTATGGAGACTACCTCAATTGTAATGGTGGGACCAAGGCGACCCGAAGGCAGACTATGTGGCCAGATTATAAACCCCGGGTGGATGGGGAGTCTCATTCCAATGGCATGGTAATGAAAGCACAGTCCCTTGGGCCTTCAGAATTCCAGGGTGCCGGCAGTCGCTGCATCCAGCTCACGTTAGGTTCCCAGCACCAGCAGTACACCCCTATTCTGACTGGCAAGAGTGACAAGGCTGGAAAAAGAAGCTCAGAGGACTGTTGGCCTCAGCCCTGCTTGATGGGACAGTCAAATCCCAGGCCTTCTGGGGAGGGCAGCCCTGGCTCTAAATCACGGGAAAACAGCTTGAAGCGAAGGCTCTTACGAAGCATGTTCCCATCAGCAAGTGGCGCAAACAAGTCGGGCCCCACCCTACAGATAAAGGTATGTTTAGTTAGTGTATTAAATGTAAACACCATGGTGACTTTTCCATTCTATGGGTTACTTCCACATTCAAGCAATTTTTTGGACAAACAATAGACATCAAGCTATTAGTGTAAAGATGTAATGTCAGAATCAAAGTCAGCGGAACAATAATCCAGATCCAAAGTAAAAGGAAAGTTTAGGCTGCGTGAAAAACAGCTGACCATACTTCTCTCAGAATAGTTTGTGATGTATAGCTGAAAAGGACAGCCAGGTCTATGCAAGAGGGTTTTTTGCTTGTACAGCCATATCACTTGGGGATTTTTTTTTTTTCAATACTACAGTATATTAGTAAAAGCCCTAGTTATACCTGCATAGAAGTGTTTCAGTTTGCACAGCGTATTTGTTTAGTAAACCAGGATAATTGATACTGGTGATAGTTTTTTGTTAGTACATGCTACATCTACATTTGGAGGGCTATCTAGAGTAAGCTATGTTTACAGACACAAACTTTTTTCTGTTGTAGACTGTACTTATGCATGGAAATAAACAGCATAAATAGATTCCAGCAAGAATCTGTTTAAGCATCAATGTCTGTGGAGATGGTACAATTCATAGCTATTCATCTCCCAGGAAGATTTTTTTTTTAAATTTGAATGAATGGAATTAAGACAAAGAAAGAAAAAGAATCAATTGAGGGAGAGTTGAGGCACTGTCAATGAATATAGAGATTGTAGGTAACAACTTTCAGTCCATCCCAAATGGTCCAAGTGTTGTTACCAACTAACAGCTGTTTGATGCCTTCTTTAAAATGGTTTGGTGCCACCAGGCCAGTTCCTAATGACTGCTCAACACTTCGTTTTTGAGTACAACTTTCTGACTCTTTAGAGCTCTGTCTTTCTGAGTCTCTCTCTCTTATTTTGTGATTCTGCCCCTTGGGGAGTGGTGTAGGAAAAAACACATTCTCATATGGTGCAAATAAACCTAATTTCATTGACCTCAATTATGCTATGCCTGTTTGTCACTGGTTGAAGATCTAGACTTAAATCTCTGTAAGAAATGACCACCTTTGTCCTATCCTGTGATAGGGAGAAGGGCATGATATCCCTTGCACTCTCTTCTCATACAAAGTGTAAATGTTATCAGTAATGCAGTATGTGTGTGTTCATACATACATGCTGGTTGTCTGAGGAAAGGAAAGGAACAAGTATGATGTGTTCCCACAGGGAAATGTGTAACCAGGCACAGATTAAGAGAATACGGGTGGATAAAAATGGAAGTAGGGATGCTCTGAGAGGCAGCACAGGGACAATGTAAGATGGGGTGTTGTGGGCCTGTGATCTGGTAGATGAAGTGACCTGGGAACTTCCATAGCTATCTAACTGGGAATGGGGGAGCTTGTTACCAGCCAACAGTTGTTCGCCTTCTCTCATATTGTTGACATACTGTTGAAGCAGGAATCTGTAGGTACGCTTAGTTAGACAGAAAGACATGTATAAGCCTGTGTGTATCCGATGGCCTTTTGTGTGCTATGGGTTATATAAAAACTGTTTTTCTAAGACAAAACAAGAGTTCAGAAACAAATACCTTCCTGTCAGGAGCATGCCTGTGCTGGAACTCAGGGGTGGAGATTAGCAAAGAAGTAGGAAGTCATTTCCAACAAGCCATTCTTGTGTGTTTGTGCACTCAAACACCTCAGCAGGTCGGTGTCTGCATGACCATGCTTGCACCACATGTATGACTGGATGTGAGTCAATGTATGAACAAGCAAGTTGTGCCTCTTAAGTTTTTACTGTTAATAGAAATCTGTGATAAATATCCAGATTTTTATAATTAAGGTCTAGTTTAGTCTATTTTTTGAATGCTTAAGAACATTTAAAGGTCAAAAATTCTCTCTAGTGGCAACTTTCTACAGCTTTACCCCTATATGGTCCCATGATTGGCTTTCAACTGCCTATATAGTGATGGACAAAGCTGTGTAGGTACCGAACATGTTTTTTTCCTATAGTATAAATGACTGACTTCAAAGTTGGTACTTTGGATTGATTGCATATTCAGTAGATCACCCCATTTTATGCTTTTGAATGTCAATATCACTGGGACTAGTGACAATGCATAGAAATCTTAAAACCTAAGTAATTTATTCTTTTTAGAAATCTATATTCTGTGTTAGCATGGGAGTATGCATATTTTGAAATCATATTTCTGCAGTTTGTCATTCTATTAGAGCTCATAGCCTGAGCAGGGTAGGACCAATTTAGTACTTGAGTGGGAAGTCTCCAGAGAGAGCCCTGAATGCTGCAGGAGGGAGTCATGGTAATTCGGATTCCTACTGAGTTGGTAATTTCAGATTCCGACAGTGAAATGGAATTAGGTGGCTTTGTGCTGCAGGTGTCACCTCACCACTTAGAGCTATTAAAAGTCCCATGGCACTTTTCCCAATACAAAGAGTATTAACTCTGATGTCGTGGCCAAATTTCAATTTTGTAAATTACATTCCACCTAATTAAAACTCTTCTTGTAGCTTCACTGGATATTTCATAGAACACTTTTTGTCCATCAGTCTCCAAGTGATTTATGAATCCTTATTATCCATTTCACGACTGGAAAAACTGAGGTAGAGGGAGCCATGGTTTTCAGATGGGCCTGGTGATTTGGGGTGCCTCAGTATTTTTGAAGCACGCTATAGCAGAGGTTCCTAACTATAGGGCCATGGCTTAGTACCAAGCTGTGAAGGGTTGGCTGCTGGGTTGTGGCACAAGCCCCATGCTAGGACCCCCATCTGTCTGCCTGGGTGACTGGCTTCACCACCAGCAGTCATGTGTGGGGTTAAACGCAACCCCAAGAGGGAGGCAGCCGGCTCCATGTGCCCCGTCCCACTCCTGTGCCGGTCAACAGGATAAAAAAAAGTTGGGAATCATTGGTCTATAGCAGCTTGCTTTCTACAGAATACACTGAGCCCCCATTTTAGCTGACTGAAGTTGATAACCCAAAAAGTGTGGCACCCAAATCACTAGGCACTTTTATAAATCTTAGTCCATGCAACTTGCGTTAGAATTACACAACAGGCCACTGGCAAGACTGAAAACAGAACCCAGCTCTCCTGACTCCTAATGCACTGCAAATTTTATGGGAATAACATACATCCAGGCTTCTGTTTACTTGTTATCTAATCCGTACTCTTTTTTTTCCATTCTTCTCAAAGCCTAATGCTTTCTTCAGGCCTCAGCAATGGGGCTCACCACGCAGCCCTGCATCCAAAGCCCAGTCTCTTCCCTCTGATCATCCAGCACAAGATTTTACTAGGATGATTTCAGAAGCTAGTACCCCTCAGAAGTCCCCAAGCACTGAGAAAGCAGTTACTATACAACAGGGCAGACCATCGCCAGCAGGGTCCCCCCGAAATAGACAGACTCAAACTAGTGCCAGCAACCTTCACCTACCCCTGGAATCTTCTGCTAAGGGACAGCTGGCCAATGAGGACCCTGTGGTTGTAACTCATGAGCAGTTCAAGGCTGCTCTTAGGATGGTGGTGGACCAGGGTGATCCACGGACACTACTGGAGAACTATGTGAAGATTGGTGAAGGATCCACAGGTATTGTCTGCATTGCTCGTGAGAAGCACTCTGGGAGACAGGTGGCAGTGAAGATGATGGACCTAAGAAAGCAACAGCGACGGGAACTACTTTTTAATGAGGTGAGGATGAGCGTAGGAAAATGGAAGATTCTGATGTCTGTAATAAAGCAGTAAATTCTCTTTTTTTAATGGGAGGGAGATAGTATTAAGTTGAGGATAAAATCAGAGAAAGTTAGGGTTGGAAGGGACCTCAGGAGATTGATCATCTAGTCCAAACTCCTGCTCAAAGCAGGACTATTCCCAACTAAATCATCCCAGCCAAAGCTTTGTCCAACTGGGTTTTGAAAACCTCCAAGGATGAAGCTCTCACCACCTCTCTGGGTAACCTGTTCCAGTGTTTTACTACCCAACTAGTGAGAAAATTCTTCCTAATGTCTAACCTAAACTTCCCTTGCTACAACTTGAGACCATTGCTCCTTGTTCTGCCATCTGAGAACAGTCTAGCTCAGGGGCAGGCAATTATTTTGGCTGGAGTGCCACTTAAGTTTTGGCAAACTGTCGAGGGCCACAAGGGTGGCCTCACCCCTTGACAAGCGCCCTGCCCCCTGGTTGCCACCTTGGGACCAGGAGTCTCGCCCTTAACCTCTGACCTTTGCATTGGATGGTTAAAAGGAGAAGAGAGGGGCATCTTTCTTTTACTGAAGTTAGCTTATTAATAAGAATGAGAGTAGCATAGAAGTATTCTGGTGCATCTGTACCATGTAGACCGTGCCTGGCTGTTGAGGGAGGTTGATTAATGGCTAAAGAGTATCTCTACACAACATAATGCGGATCTGTTTAAAGGTAACCCAAACAAGCTCAGAATGAGTTAAGTTAGACTGCTAGAGGCAGTCTAACCACATAAATGTTGTGTCTGGATTGACAAGCTGGGTGCACTAGCCTGAGCAGAGGCATGTGCTAATTTGGGCATTGTGCTTCCGGTACCCAATAGTGCTGTGCACACATGCTAGTCATTTCCCATGTGTAATGAATCATGTTCCCTGTGCTTTTGCAGGTGGTTATAATGAGAGACTATCAACATGTCAATGTGGTAGAGATGTATAAAAGCTACCTGGTAGGAGAGGAGCTCTGGGTGCTGATGGAGTTTCTGCAGGGTGGAGCCCTCACAGATATTGTCTCACAAATCAGGTATGAAGTAAAAAACAAGAAAACTGGTTTTGGAAACCTAGGTTTCTATCCGATGGGCAACAGAATGACTGTAGAAATCCCTCTGGAGAACACTGTTCCCTCCAGAGACTATGTAATGATCGTAATTATAATGCCCTGTAATTATCAAATTTTATAATTGGAGTAACCAAGCCTTTTGATATAAGTAATGGTTCTTTGGACCTCTGAAGAGGGGAGGGCCACATGGAACACCAACTTCATGAAAGTCCAAAAGTGCCTCTATTGGTGACTCTCTGTTTGAGGTTCTGGACTTAAAAAGTGTCTGTTCTTAAACCAGATTTGTGCAATTCTGGAAGCTCTTCAGCTAGCAACTGGAGAACCCCTGGAAGTAGTCTTAAGTGGTAGAACAGAGTAAAGTGAGATCAGTGGGTATATTCTACCTAATTTCTCCAAAGGCCTTTACAATTTTGATATTGCCTCAAATCACATCAACTAAAGACTTCAGTAAATGAATTATTTTCTGATGCTGAGCTCTCTTGTCTTCATTTGCTTTCATACCTATACCACTTTATAAAAGATCTAATATTTTGTGTGAGATAAATTGTTTTTCAAGTGACTGTTACATATTCCCACTCTTAAATGCTCTGGCTATGCAGTTCTGATAGTACTTTCTGAAGTATTTTCATGTCTCTTCTTACTGTCCCTGAACATACATATGGTAAAGCTATAAAATGGTGAGCAATGCTCTGCCTATGGTACCTGAGAGACCAGGAATCTTTTGGGCTGATCTAACTCAGTTTCAACCTCTTTGAGGACAGTATCTTAATTAGATTTCTAAGTTAGTTAGGGTTAGGGTTACCTTGTTTATTTTCTTTATAGAAGGGTTCTTTTATTTTTTTAAATTGGTCCCCATACCCGAGCAGGTTTACTGATCCTATGACTAATCTAGAGAGGAAGTAACTAGGATTTAGGGTGTGTCCCTTGTCTTGCTGCATTCTGTACTTTGAGGTGTTTGGCTTGCTCAAGGAAAGATTACTCTTTTCTTCCTGGATGAACTGAATGTCCTTCACTTTATTCTCTTACCCAACATGGATTTAAAAATAAAGATTCTGCAGAAGATTCTGTCCTCTCATAGTGTGGAAGCACAACCATTGAGCACTGTGAAACCCCGCAGATGTCAGTCTCTGTTAGCAGACTCAACCCTTATAGGAATGCATCTCTGGATTTAATATCTCCACTTCTAGGTACGAATATGTCATGAGATACAAATTCAAGCTCCCCTTGGATCCCTCACGGTTAATTCTGAAATCACTCTGAAAGCGTAAGGCCACAGCCCAGGGCAAGTCTTTTTAGAACAGGGGCGGGCAATTATTTCAGGCAGAGGGCCACTTACTGAGTTTTGACAAGTCATCGAGGGCTGCATGACAGGCAACCAGGGGCAGATAAATATTAATTTTTGATTAACCAGGGGCCCCACAGGCTGAATAGAATAGCCTGGCGGGCCACATCTGGGCCACATTTTTCCCACCCCTGATTTAGAAGGATGTTGTTATCCTGACGTAATGGTGTGCTGGTTCTGGGTGCTGTTTCTGACTCTTCAGTGCTGCCAGCATCTCCTATGTTGGTATATCCAGGAACATCTCTCAGGTTGCAATTAAAATAAGATCCAGTGGTCACACATTTCTGCATTTCTTGGACTGCTTGGTAAGGGGAATAAATGAAACACTTTGAGGCCTGCTCCCACTTTCCTGCCGAGGAAAAGAAAAACACTTCTGAAGCAAATTCAGGTATACCCAGATCCATCACTCCCCCTCCCCTATAATACTGGGAATCTTCTCCTTTTCAACTTAAGAATATCAAGATCATTCATTTCCCTTTTACTTAATTGCCATGGTACTGAAATTGGGTTTGCAGTCTGAGTCAGATCATGAATGACAAATTAATTTCCTTAGTTCCAGTCACCTGAAAGTAAAAGGGTATCCAGTTATATTTTAGATGGTTCATATAGACAGGTTGTACCCTTGTGTCACTAGGTATTATGATAAGGGTATTTGATTCAGAATATTGGCAGATTTTTCAAGTAGTCCAGATGTCCTCACATGGATCCAACCCTATCTAGGGATCAGGGAAGGCATCATACATTGGTTCATTACTTCTGTATCACTAGAATATATAGAACAGAGAATAGAGTATATAGTCCTAAACGTATTCTCAGAGGAGGATACAGATCTGGAGATTGTGTCTCTTGAGAGATCAGTATTTTTCCAGTCAGAAAATGGCATTTAGTTTCACAAACTGGTGGTCAAAATAGTTCAGCTTTAAAGAGCCCGTCTGTGTCAGTAGAAGAGATGTCTTATCTGCTGTTCAGTATACTAGAGAATTCTTCTAGCAACAAACTCTCACGTCCTCTGTCAGAATGGTTATTACATTAGATTTGTTGGGCAGGAGGACTTCCTGTTTAGTCTTGCTGAACATTAGAGTTTCTAATTACCAGCATATAATGTTTAGGTATCAGTACCATTTCTGGGATAAAACGCTCTCATTTACTAAAGACCTGCTTGAAGAATACAAAAGAGTGATTAATACCAGGATGCTTAGCAGATAAAGATAGAAGCCTCATTTAATTCACCCAGTGCTGCAGCAAGAGCAGTAGCTTCAGCCATAGTACTGTAATGACATGGCTTTAAGTCCTCTGGTCTGCAATCTGAAAACAAAGAATACAACAAAGACGTTACATTTGAAGCTGATTAGGCTATTCAGTCCTGGGATGAATAAAGTCCTAGAGAAGATAAAGTACACTAGATCAATAGCTAGTTCAATAAGTGGTTTATCAACCTTCAGAGAGAGAACTTGGAACGGTTGTCTTAGATATTATAGACAGCAGTGCAGTTCTACATCCTTGTTTTTGTGTTTCATTCAGAAATATCATTAACACCACCACCAACTTCCTGCTCAATAGCAACTGAAAAAAAAAGAACTTCAAGTCCTTGACAAAGGATGGAGAAGCCATATTCTCACCTTCCACATCAAAGTTTAGACTGCAGGTTTGCTGTGAGCCTCACAAGCTGCAAAAGAGTCTTAATCTCTTCCTCCCCTTCCTCACACTCATGCCTTTTGAGGATATACTTTCTTGTTCTTGCACCAGTTAGAATATCATCGCCACTGTCTTGTGGATCCCAGAAATAGTGCAAAGGGGTTGTTCTATACAATTAACATTGTTCCTTCCACCAACCCTCCACATCCAAAAGCTTCCTCATGAGATCCTCCTAAGTATAGAGGGTTTCTTGATCTTGGAAGCAATGGCCATAGAGGAGGTTCTGAAAGAAAACATAATAAAGAGCATTTATTCTAGATACATTTTGATTCCAAAGAAGGATGGAGGCTTCCAACCTGTTTTTATATCTGAGAAAGTTCAGCTCGTTCATTAGAAAGTTCCACATATTGACTCTAGAATCTGTAATTACTTCTCTATCTATTCAAACTTGATTTGAGGTTCCTGATTTCCAGTATTTATATTTCCACAACTTTTTCAGGCCTTAACAATTAAAATAGTGATCTTCTGTGGATGGAAAGCAAAAGGTAATGAGCCTTTCCTTTTGCTATTTTCACCGTTCCTTGTTATTTATAAAGTATCTATATATGGTATTGGATCATTTAAGGCACTAGGACATACCTGTATGCACTAATTTACATAGCTGGCTCAAAAAAGTGTCATCAGAAGAGTGTGCCAATTATTTGATTTGCATGGATACCCTTTCTTAAGGAACTGGGTCTCAGAATGTATTAGGAAAAATGACACATTTCCTACACAAAGAATCTTTACTGTGGAGTACTTCTAAACTCTGTCATGAAAAGCCTTTCTCCAGAGACATGATTCTCCATTTCCAGGATTTCCAGCTAGACTTTAAGATGCTTCCTCAGATTAATGAGCCTCACGGCCTGAGTTTTTACATGCAAGCATACATCTATACAAAGACATGTATTTATATGTACATGCACACACATACGCATGCACACACATACATATATAGAAATATATGTATTTATACACCCAGACATAGACACACACAGGCACACACTTGTATAGGTAAATATAACCCTCTATGCTCAGCTAAGGCTGAAAGCACTACAATAGTGACTAACTAAAAATCATTTATCTGCTAAGTCATAGAATCATAGAATCACAGAAAGGTAGAGCTTGGGAGGCCATCTAGTCCAACCCCCTGTTCAAAGCAAGATCATCCCTATCTACACCAGTCTTCAGTGACTCCCAGGAGAAGTGTATCTACCCTTCTTATGGTGAATGCAGCATAAAAGCATCCTGAAAAGAGCAGCATTCAACCCCCAGCTTCTTCAGTAACTATTGCTTCTAGCACTTTTATCTTGGGATGAGGTATGTATGCCACCAATTTACTCAGTCTCAATCACTGAAACTATTTAGAGATGGAAGTGCATATCAACATAATGAAGCCAATTTGCTGAGCTCTTAGGTCTTTCCTTTTTCATTGGTAAATCAAACTGACCCCAAGTTATAAAGAAAAACACGAGAGAAATACACTAAGAGAAGAAGAAAGGATGATCTCATTTCATAGGAAGGCATGTTACTGTTGTGACAACTAACAGAGAGCAGATTTAGGCTAGACATCAGGAAAAACTTCATGGTAAGGGCGGCCAAAATTTGGAATGGGCTTCCAAGGGAGGCTGTGCTGTCCCCTACCTTGGGGGTCTTCAAGAGAAGGCTGGATAGGCATCTGGCTGGGGTCATCTGACCCCAGCACTCTTCCCTGCCTAGTCAGGGAGTCAGACTCAATGATCTATTGAGGTCCCTTCCGACCCTAGCATCTATGAATCTATGAAAGTATCCTCATTTTACTCAGTGCCTACTAAAGACAGCTACTAAACAGATCAGCTGAGCCAGGGATGTTAAAGACTGTTTGTGCAGTTCTCTTAAAACATCCATGATAGATGAGATCTTTGCTCTCAAGGGTTATGGAAATAAGTCTGTTTGCAATAAGGCATGATGCCGAAAGCTTGAGACTCTGCTTGAAAGCAGGAGCAGACCGTCATTTCATTCCATATGCATTCCTACTCAGCTGGGGAAAGGTCTCCTTTGTCCCCTTACCTATGGAAGAATAAGGAAGATGAACAAAGATGAATCCAAAATAGTTTTGATTCCTGTCTCATCTATGCCAGATAGTGATTCCCAGAATCCTGTCATCATTCCAGAGAAGTTTACTGACCTCATGGACCAAAACCTGCTGTCTCAACAGAATGTCAGGATTTATCATCTGGACTCTCATTCATTGGAAGAATCTGATGGTTGTAGAGAGATTCTGCTTATATGTTTCGTTAAATTCCAGAAAAAAATCTACACGAGTAAAAGAGTGTTCAAGTTTGGGTACCCAATAACAATCTAGTCCTAAGGTCCAGTCTAGTCCTATATTTGAATACTGGTCTCTTCTAATCTGTGAAAATCTATTTAGTAGATGTTAAGGATCAGGGAAGGCTGCTCCATTCACCCTCACTGGTCTCTCTGGGGCCTTTCCAGAAAGCCTTTGGCCTCTTGTCTTTATCTGTCAAGGATGGAAGCCCATGACTTTCCTACTTTTGGACTAGGCCTTGGGCTTGTGCGCTGGCCCTGATTTCTCAAGGGTTCCAACAGCTGTCAGCTCCTTCAGGTCTAACATTCAGGAGATATGAACAGTGGTTTGTACAGTCACCAAACAGCCTCCTTAAAGAACTGCTTAATTTTAGCATTAGATGAACAGTGCAGCATAAGGGGGAAAAGGATCGAAAAGCAATAAAAACTATGTAACTGTAACTATCTTACTCTCCACCATCTAATGAGTGGAACTCTTGCTCACGAATACTTAAGCATCTTTGATTTAATTAGTTTATAAGGTGTATCTCTGTTTTTATCTTACTCTAAGCTTACCATCCCCCATGGAATATTAGTGAAGCCAAACTGCTTTAGACACTCTCACAGGCCTTTCTGGCTAGGGCCAGACATTCAAAAAGCCTGAGTCTGAATTGATTCAATCTTTGCAGGTTAGTCTAACCTGGCTAGATTTGAATCAGTTTGCAACTGCACAGGCATTCTCTCTGGACTGAAGAAATTCAGGCACATGCCTGAACACTCAGGCTAGAAGCTGGGGGCATCGCTAGAGCAGCCCTCCTTTCCTGTGCATAATGCTGAGCTGAGGGGGGGTGGTGGCCAGGCCTTGGCAGGCCTGATTAGGGAGGTCTGCTTGCAGCATCCCAGGCTTTTCCCCGCTCACTGCTCAAGAGGTGGGAGTGTTGTCAGCCCCCTGCTAGCACTCTGAGGCAAAGCAGGGGTTACAGTGCATGCATCTATTGATGACACAGAGCTTTTTAATCTCCCTCCCTGCTTCTTTATATAGTCTTACTGTCTGCAGCAAACTGACAGATGAGCAAGCCAGTAGGCGGCTGATAAGTGTTTATCGCCCGATCAGCAAAATAATAGCTTCTCTCCATTACTTCAAACTCTTCTTAAACAGCTTACCAGCTGACCTGCTGATTAGCTCCAAACAGCCCTAAGTAGTTACTGTTCCGTCTGCCTGTCCCAGTGAAATTGGAGACACACACAGACACCTCTCAGCATTAGCTAGCATACCACATGCCTAGGGTCTGTGGCACTGGGGTCCCTGCTGTGGGATATGGGAGGGAGGAAGTGGGGAGATTTCTTGCTTGAGCAGTGAGCAGCATGTGGGGGTAGGGCAGGGGGAAGCCAGGCAGATTTTGCTGTGCCTGCAAGTCTCTGCTGGAGCTCCAGCCAGGGAGCAGAGGGGAGGGGCCAGCCCTGCTTTAGAGCAGAGAGCTCCATCCAGCCCAGACAGCATGCCAGGATGTTGGGGGTGTATGGTTTATTTTAAACCAGCAAGGGGTCTGGGACAAACATTGTATAAACTGGTTTGACCCAGATCAGTTGAGTCTGATACTACATTCAACCAGGTTTATCTCAAACTGGTTTTGCCATTTTCAGATTAGTTTATGTGCACTGAATGTTAGGGATGTGCAAAGCAGGCCCTATTCAATTTGGATTCGGATTCTGTCCGTATCAGGGACAGTGATTCAATTAGTTGATTTGGATCAGTGTCCCTGATTCAATTTGGCCAAATCTGAATCTGAAGATTCAATGCTGATTCAGAGAATCAGTGATTCAGACATAGACACAGCTTTAAAAGTTTTTTCTACATACCTTGTGGTAGCAGGCATGGCTCGTGATCATTGCGATGCTGGGGCTCATAGAGCATCCCACAAGAGTGTTGGGGGCCCTCCACATGCTCAGCAGTGAACCTGGAAGTGGACTGGAAGTACAGCTATCGGCCACAGGGAAACCCCCAGTGGCTCCCCCCCTCACCCCCCCAACCCAGGAGGCATCAGTTGCCGAGCTGAGGGGGCATGGGGGGTGGGGAGCAGGCAGTCTACTCCCCAGCAGACCCAGAAGTGGACCAGAAGTGTTTCTGGTCCATTTCCAGGTCTGCCACCAAGTGTGCTGGGGAGCACCCCATGCTTCTGTGGGATGCTCCATGTGCCCCAGCATCGCAGCACTCGTGAGCCCCTGCTACCTAGAGGTATGTAGAAAAAAACATTTAAAGCTGTCTCTATGTCCAAATCTCTCTGATTCAGTTCAGAGAGATTAAAGGGTTCTCTGATTCTATTCGGATTCAGAGATTTGGCCACCAAATTGGGCCGAATCTCCACGAATCAAATCAGGGACCAAAGCTTTGCACAGCCCTACTGAACATCTGTTCTATTACAGGTTTAAACCAATTCCTGATCACTTAAACTGCTTTATGTTTAATGTCTGTCCCTAGCCTCTGTGTCAGTCTGTCCTCACGAGCAGCCTGCTGCTGGCTTCAGCATTCAATTCTTTGGAGTGTTACTTTTTAACTGTTTCTGTTCTTTTGATCTATTTGTTCCCCTCTGGAGCAAAACAGCTGTTTAACATAGATAGAAACTGTACATAGCATTTCCACAGCTTAATAGCATAGGAGGTGTTATCAGTTGTCTGTTTATTGGAAGACTTTTATCTGATGCTACTGTGTCCCTGGTAATACTTTGCTATTACCTTCAGCATGTCTGAGTATATAGTAAATATTTTAATCATAAAGTAAATATTTCCCATGTTTAGTCATATACAGTATTCATTTATTAATACAGACCTCTATGTCCATGAAAGCAGTCATATCAGGTTATCTCATTATTATTATAACTGATAATAGGACTTAAAAAGATATGTAATCAGCCCATTAAGCATTTGTCTGTCAAAGATCCAACTCCATGCCAAAACCTTAGTCCAGTCACTAGTCAAATTACGAAGTCTCCTTTGAGCCTATGAGCATATGTTTGCTGTTCCATAAATCACTCAAAACAGGATTAGAATAGCCATGGCATCTACCAGACAGTAAGCTAACTTTAAGTTCTAATGACTCTCAGACCTTCAGAATTTGGAAGGACAAAACTGGTTCTTCGTTTCCATACTAATATTTACCTAAGGTGGTAAATTTATGTCAATTTTATTCATTCTGTTTACCTATGAGTAATCTTCCTTAGGGCACATGGACAAGTGAAGCAAAATTCCATCTACTAAAGCTTTAGCTTTCTACCCAACAAGAGCCAAAGTATTTAGAAAATTACCAAATGCTTTTTCTTAAATGGTAGAGGGCAAGCAGCTCTCTCTCAACAGCTGTGAGAAAGAGCTAGTTTATGTATTAAAAAAATCTAGAAAACAACTGTTTTCCCTATAATGTAGGGATGAAGTCCCTATAATTTAAGGATGAGGCATAGATGACCTCTGGCATACTTCAGGCATATTCTCATTATAGAGATTTTCAGAGCTGCTAGATAGCTGTAATAACATTTTTATAAAACATACATTAGATTTTGTATCCCGGTTGGATGCCATGGGTGGAGGTATACAGAGGTCACTCAAAGAAGGAATAAAAGTTACCTATCTGTATTCAGAGTTTTCTAGATGGACTCTGAGGAAGTGAGGGGAATTGGCAGAGAATGAATGGGCAGAGTCCTAGTTACAACCTCAGACCTGAGAAAGAGGTTGGAAGAACTGAGGTCACTAGAGTGCCATACAAAATGTTATGGCCTCACTCTCAGAATATCCAGGAGCAAAGAGGGGAGAAGCAGGTTGGTGCAAGAGCTGTTATTGCTATTAGAAGTTCTGCCATCAGCTGATAGGGGTGCATCCCATGAATGTGGATGTACAGTGATCAATCTGAAAGGACTTCAGTTAAAGAGAAGACAGCTTCATTTATCCCCTCTTTATAGATAGGTAAACTAAGGTACAGAGAATATAAATGAATGGTAGGGGACTATAAAGGTTCTGAGTCCATACCCCAGAGAAACATGTCCTTGCAGAAATTTAGGTGTTCAGACCTGGTACACTGAAGAGTCAAGGCTAGAAATCAGAAATTCTAGTCTGTTGTCCTAGTAGTGCTGAAGAGATGTTGTATCCACAATGGTCCAGGAAATATATGAGAAGCAAGGATTTATTTGTGTATTATCATTTATTGGACTGAGGGATTAGTGTAGACTAAGAAGAGAGCATTGCATTTGAAAGCTTCCCAGACATCCAATCCAATGAAAGATTCTTCAGTCTCTTGCACCCTACTTATTAACAAGTCCATGCTGGCTTTAATTATAGAGAAGGCAGGGTAGATATTATACTATATAGTATACTATAGAATATTGTAGGTTTTTGCAGCTGCCTGGATCCAGGTAGTCTTCATCAAATTGCCTGCTTAGATTCTTACTGGGTAGAGTTGCATATAATATTCACAAGCCATTTAATATTTTTTTCTGATTATTTTTAAAGCCTTTCTCAGCAGGTGTTATGGTACCTTGCCCCTACTGTGAAACAAAAGAATTTGTGTTATCAATCACTGAAATAGCATGAATTGCTAGGCTGGGCTGTAAATATGGACACAAAGCTCTTTTGCACGTTCTATTTTTTTTTAAGTTGATTTATCTGAATTCAGCATGCGAAAGATTCTGGACCACCAGGCTTTGGAGACAATTCACTTCTTAACAGAACAGGAGTGCTAGCAGCAGCCACAGTGCAAGCTTTTTCCCAAGCTGCTCTGTTTCCACGCTGAGACGGAGGAGGTGCTTCAGGGTAAAATGATAAGGTAGTTCTGGCTCTATACCCATTTTCTGTGCCCCTTCTGCTAAACCTACTAATATTGATGAGCGTTAGAGCCAATTATGCTAATTTTTTTGTGATGTGGACATACTGTTATGGGTATTCAGAGTAAATATCTTGAAAATGTACCACTAATGGAAAGGGAGCTTGGCTGAAGGACTGCACTATACTTTTACAGGCATTTTCATTTATTTGTATTGTTCATATTTAAATGCAATGCAGCAGCTTTGAGATTTTCATTTTTATTTCAGACTAAATGAGGAACAAATTGCTACAGTGTGTGAGTCAGTGCTGCAAGCACTTGCGTACTTGCATTCCCAGGGCGTGATCCACAGAGACATTAAGAGTGACTCCATTCTCCTGACCCTTGATGGAAGGGTAAGCTTCCTCTGTCCGTCTTTCTCAGTCTGCAGCTCACCCAGAATCCTTTCCTTTTTCATCTTTTTCAGTTTTTTTCCCCTTCCTTTTCATCTTCCACTGCTCTAACCTTTTTCTCTTTCTTCTTTGCTGTTTTCCATGTTTTTTTTGCTGCTGTTTCTTCATCTTATCTCTGTTCACTTATTTATCACTGCATGCTTGTCATTTTTCTCCGTGTTTAGATAGTCTATCCATTACCCTGCTTTCATCTCTTTCACAGGTGAAACTCTCAGATTTTGGATTCTGTGCTCAGATCAGCAAAGATGTCCCAAAAAGGAAGTCGCTGGTAGGAACTCCGTATTGGATGGCTCCAGAGGTCATTGCAAGGGTCCCATATACTACTGAGGTAATATACCAGTTTTTGAGTAAAAGAACTAGCAAATAGTGGTCTGAAATAATATAAGTGAATCACTGAGGTAATAATCTGCTCCTCTTCTGACTAGACACTTAAAGCCCAACTGAACATAAACATAGCACAACAGGAAACTTGGCTACAACAAGATGGGTTATCTACTGAAATGGAAAAAAACATGGGTTGGTCTAGACAGGTGATAACTATATTCTAACCATGTCACTGATCCTTGCTATATATTGTCTACACATGTTGTGTGCACAGGCCTTTTAGCAAGGAGCAGTTTGGGATATGATAAGCCAGGAATCACTGAATGAATTTAATCTCCATAGAGGGTGAAGGTGGCAAGGGAAAGACACAAATGTGAATGCACGTTACTTGGGAAAATTGTGAAACTATGAAACAGGTGACAGAACCAGACTGAGTATCCTGGGGATTGAGTTCCTTTATTTATTCACAGAACTGATATAATTTGGACAGTGAAAATACAGGCTTCTTTGCCCTGCAGCACAACAGTGGCTCAGTCGTTGCCTGGATGAGTCACTTCTTGAAGAGTCCAGTCTCCATGACCTATTCAGTCTTCATCCTCTCAGCTAAAATTTCCTTCACGGAGTCCAATAGTATCCAGCTGATTTAACTTTTCACCTTCTCAATAATATCTGAAATATAGTTGGGATGTTACAAGCAATTATTTTATAAATATAACCCTCCCCTTGCTGGAAAAAGAAAGATCATGAGTAGGAAGCAGAGGGATGTTGCTGTTGAAGATGTGGAGGGCCACTGTATTCAGTGTGATGTTATATTCTACTTCTGCAGGTGGATATCTGGTCTTTGGGGATCATGGTGATAGAGATGGTAGATGGGGAACCTCCCTATTTTAGTGACTCTCCAGTCCAAGCAATGAAGAGACTCCGCGACAGTCCTCCTCCCAAGCTGAAAAATTTTCACAGGGTCAGTATGCTTTCAAGGCAGTTGTGAATCTGATTAATCATTGATTGGCAAGTTGACACAGCGTCCTGAGGGCCAGGTTGATGATAACTTATTCCACTCAGAAAAATTGGTCAAGGAATCCCATTCCTATCAGGAGACTGCTTTACAGAGGCCACAGGTAAGTAGTCTCTCTTCAGGCATAGTAGGTAAGTTGCTTGGGTGTCTCCCTTAGCAATCAGCACCATGGTAGAGTGCTGACACCTAGTGGCTAGTGAGAGAAATTTTGTTACTAAAAAAAAGTTTTAGGACTGTTCTAAGATGGCTCATACGGTAAATTATAATAATATGTCAGCCACTGATACTTAACCTGACTTGATCACTTTTTGTAAGTTTAGAAATACAGTGAGTTCCTTTTCAGGCACCAGTCAAAATACTCTTATTTCAGATGAGCTCTTCTGAGAACAAATCATTTCTATAGTTTTGTGAACTATCAGACTTTTCCAATTAATTATGACCATCTGCAGCTGCTAAACCGAAATGCTTCTACTGAAAGCACTTCAAGTTTAAAATTCACAGTATAACATTAGTTTTAAAATTTAAAATTCACAGTATAACAGGAGAAGTTGTTATTTTATTCTTTTTTACATATGCAAAACTAATATTAAATTTTAGGGCTAGAATCTGGCCTTAATGTAATTTTTGGGTGGCATAACATTAGCTCAACCTACCAATCCTGTTTCTGTGCACCCTTTGGAAGTAAATGTTGGTTGGTGAAGTGACCAGTTAAGGACTATCACCAAAAAAGTTTAATAGAGCTAGGAAGAGAGAGCGTGACTATATGGCGCAGTGCAATGATTCTCAACCAGGTTGCTGTGGCACCCTGGGGTGCTTTGAGATCCTTTCATACGTGCTGTGGGGTGCCATGCAGTGTTAGCACTATTAAGTGTGCAAACATGATACACAAAATAAAACCGGAGATTTTAAATAGGAATCCATAGTGTTAAAACAATTCTGGCCTGTTGTGATCTTTCTGAGTGTTTTAGATTGCTTCTCTAGGCGTCTGTCTCCAGGCACCAAATAGGGAACCTGGTTTTGGATTCTACTCTAGAAGCCATGTGGCTAAACATGAATATTGTATCAGCTAATGGTCTTTGGGTGCCTAAGAGTAATAACAAAAGATCGAATGGCAGGGAGTTAAAAGTGGTACTGACTTCCTGCAGAGCAGCTGATGCATGGGGACTGCCTTTGTGCTTATTCCCTCCTCTATGGAAAGCGAAAGCTGCATTAACAGTAACTTCATCCATGTTGGTCAGAGATAACTTACTATAGGGTAAGAAAAGCAACATGAAGAGTTACTGTGCACCATCTGCTCTGTAGTGAGTTCCCAGCCTATTGATTCAATACAATTTGATTTTTGTTCAAGCTCACAGTCTTTAGATCAGTGGTTCTCAACCTTTCTAGACTCAAGGCACTCCTCCTTACACTTGAGGGACCTCTTGGAAAATGTCTATTCTTAGCTTCCATTCATTTTTTGACAACAGAAAAATACAGAGCAATTCTTCTGTTGTAAAGAACTCAGAAAGTTCACAGCAGGTCATCATAGCTTTAACACTATGGACTTGTATCTGAAATATCCAGGTTTGTCTTGTGAATCATGCTTGCACACTTAACAGTGCTAACATTGTGTGACACCCCACAGCACCCTTGAAAGGACCTCAAGGCACCCAGGGTGCCATAGCACCCTGGTTTAATGTTACTGCTTTAAACTATTGGATCTTGCCCACACTCCCATTTTCCTGGTAAACACCTTGTTAAATATCATGGCAGACACAAGTATGGCACCTAGTGTTAACATGAGGATAGTAGAGTATTTATAGCAGGGGCAGGCAATTGTTTTGGGTGGAGGGCTGTTTACTGAGTTTTGGCAAGCCATTGAGGGCTGCATAACAGGCAGCCATGGACAGATGAAGATTAATTTTCTAATTTTTTTAGGGGCTCCATGGGCCGGGGGCCGCATTTTGCCCGCCCCTGATCTATAGGAAGTTTCTTCCCCCTCAAATTTATGTGAAAGGATAGATTTCATACATGGAAGCAGATCTAGGATTTTGCAAAGCAAGTGTGGGAGCAGCAGCTGATGCTGCAGGGGTGGCTGCATCCCCTACTCCCAACCTTTGTCTTCTTCCCCCTGCCCTGGACTGAGGTGGGTAGACCATACTGCAGAAGCAGCAGGTGGGGATTTTAAGTCCCCAAAGCAGGTAAGAATTCCCCGCCCCCCTTTCCCTCCCTGCTCAGAAGCAAATCCCCCCTCCACCCCTTTCCCCTCTTCCCTGCCTGGCACTGCTGCTGTACTCACTGCCCTGGGCTAGGGAGAGACAATCAAAAAACCTGAGCCTGAACTGATTCTATCTTTGCAGGTTAGTCTAACTTGCCTAGGTTGAATCAGTTTGTAACCATAAAGACATCCCCTCTGGACTGAAAATGCAGGCACATGCCTGCAGTGGCTCAGGCCAGAAGAGCTCCCTTCCCTTCCATAATGCTGAACTGAGGGGGAGGCATGGCCAGGTCCCAGCAGGATGCGCTGATTAGGGAGGGGTCCCCTGCCTCGCTAGTCAGTGAGGGAGCCAGGGATTTACACAGCATTTAGTTACACAGCAGGGAGCTGTGATCAGCCAATCAGCAAAACAAAAGGATCTCTCATTAGTTCAAGCTCTTTTTAAACAACTTGTTCCAAAGAAGGAATGGAGTGACATTACCAGCTACCTGTTGATTAGCTCCAAAAAGCCCTAAGCAGCACTGTGCTGTCTGCCTTTGTCCTGCCTCCCACAGCACAGACTGTAGCCAGCATGTGGTATACTAGCTAATGATGAAGAATGGCTGTGTAAGGCAGAGTGGGGAATCACTGCTTCAACAGGAAGTGATGAGGGGGCAGGAGGAACAGGGGGAAGCCAGGCAGACTCTGCTGTACGTGCAATCTCTGTCGCAGCTGCAACCAGGGAGCAGGGGGTGGGGGGGCAGCCCAACTCTCTGGAACAGAGAGCCCCTCCCAGTCCAGAGAGCTGGTATGCTGGTATGCTGGGGGGCTCTGATTTAACTTTAACTTAAACCAGGAAGGGGTCTGGGACATAGTGCATAAACTGGTTTGACCCAAATCAGATAAACCTGGTTAAATGTAGTATCAGACTTATCTCAAACCAGTTTCAGTCATTCTGTTTAAACCTGTTTATGTGTAATGTCTGCCCCTAGCCTTAGAGGTAAGGAGCTCCAGAGCTGCTTCCACCCAACTCCAGCTAGGCTGCAAGGGGGGCCAGGCTGTGTGGGTTCCCACTCCCTGTGCCTCTTCCTGGGCTGCCAGGGAGCTTCTGGGGGACCAGGCAAGGAGGGAGAACCTGTCCCTTGTGGTCCTAGACTGAGTCCAGCCTCTGCACAGCCTGGCTGGAATAATTCTGGAGCTCTCCCCTTGCCTCTGGGTTAAGTCTAGACAGTGGCAGCAGCAGGTAGGGGAGGGGAAGATGTGGGGATTTCATGCCTCTGAGCATGGAAGGGAAGGGAGGGGGGGATTTTTACCTGCTTGGGGGGACTTAAAAAGACCCTGACTGATGCTCCAGCCACCTAGTCAGAAACTGGGGTGCAACTGTGCCTTTGCACCCGCTCTGGATTCACCTTTGTTCATACAGGATTTCATCATGCAGAATTGTTCTTTTTTTAAGCCTATTATTGTGTAAACTCTGACCTGGTACCTTAAGTGATTTGACCTGACTAGTTCTTTCTCTACAGACTTCCCCAGTTCTGAGAGACTTCTTGGAGCGGATGCTGACACGAGATCCCCTAGAAAGAGCAACAGCACAAGAACTTCTAGATCACCCCTTCCTGCTCCAGACTGGACTTCCAGAGTGCCTGGTCCCCCTTATTCAACAGTACAGGAAACGCACCTCCACTTGCTGACTGCTCACGGGGAAATGCTGATTTCCCAGCACTGGAAATGCAATCCCTATGCTGGAAATACTGTTTGTACTCAACTGAGACCCAGACAGTCTCACCCTGTGAATGGTGCTTGCCAGTATTCTTTCAAAAGGATGAATGTGAATACTCCCAAATACTCCCCTCCAGCCCATGGTCTCTAGCTGCTGCTTTTTTTTTGGCTGAAGACAATCAACAGAAACTAGATCTGAATAAGACCCAATCTTGCTCAATAAGAAGACAATCTTTACATGACTTCTGAATTGCTCAACTTTCTTACAAGAATGGCATTTTTAAGAGGAGTGAAGTTGTATATACATCTGCAAACTCCTGAAAACTTTAGCCAATGGTGAGCAAATTGGAACTATATTTCCCAAACAGAAATGTGATATTTGTTCTTGTATACTGAAGTCCTGGGATGACCCAAAGTAGATGCATTTTGGGGCACCTGACTCCTTTCAAAAACAATGCTGTTTTTCTTTAAGATGTTCTCTTAGATATGATTTTTTCTCATTCCTGAAAAAACAGATATGGTGTATGCTGTATAATATTTTCAAATGCCTCCCATGCAACAAACTGCTTCATTTTTGCAGAAGATATATGTGATTTAGCAACAAGACTAGCAGGTGGGCTGCAATGAGTCCATTTCACAATCTTACCTGCATGGAGGGTGATTCTGCCTGGCACAGGCCTCGATGTCTGCTCATAGTCTATTCTGCCGGCCACCAGAACCCTACAGTTGAGAATTCCTAAAATGTAACACCCTGGCCTCTAGCACTGCCTGGACTGGAAAGTAAAACCTTGTTCTTGGCAGGAAGAGTTTAAGAAAGCTTGTTCCAGGATCCAGGACCCCAGAGAGACATTGGACTGATGTCAAGATAAGCTTCCCTGAAACAGCTTTTGGGTAGCCCTGCATACGAGTTGTGAAACCTGTAACAGCGTTCAATAAAACATTGAAGCTGTCCTGTATATCCAGTAAAAAGGTGATTTGTTTTCTTGGTGAGAACATTTGGCTTCCACCTCCTGTTTTTGCTACAGCCGGACAATGCCAGGAGATTTCTTTTGTTGTGTAATTTGTTATTGGCACCCTGTGTCTTTGCTGATATGTCTGAAGGAGTCCTGAAACCATTTTTTAAAATATATTTAGACATTTTGTATGATAAGTTGTTTGATCACTGAGATTGTCAAGGTCATTTGACATCTAGGTCAGGTTGTAACATGTTATAGTAATGTGTATAATTGTGAGGTATCTGGAACATAGCCCTGCATGTGAAACTGGGATCCCCATTTGCAGCCAAATTACAGAGCTCACAGACATGTTGATTCTTTTGGGGCAGCCCTACTCCCTCAAAAATTAATGTTATAAATTAATTCTCTTAATTCACCTCTTTACTTTCACTACCACCCCCAGTTACAGAGCTGGCTTTAGATGAGTAACATGAAATTCTGTAGCCACATTGGGGAAATGTTGATGTCAAATGTTTCTATATTTCCAGATATCTATCCTTTTTATGCAAAAAAAAAAAAAAAAAAGGCTTTTAAAAGGCTTATAATTTGAAACAAATGATCCTTACTTTCTAAACCTGTGAATTGTTTGCACTTGTGCTTTAAATTAAAGTAGGTCTTGATTTATTCATAAACCAGTTGCACTTCTGAGATCTTATACACTACACCTACAGTTCTGAGACAGAAGGGAGCACATACATCTGTGAATTGTAATGGCTGTTCTAACTCATTTGTATACTGAAGAGGGCATGCTTTCAAAACTGGAGGGAACCACAGCAAGAGGGATGGCCCTTGAAAACAGGGTTAAGCAGGATTTGATCTTTGGCACAATGCTGACTGAAAAGAACAGAGAGGAGGGAGAGCAGAGCTCTTTGATGGAACATGAAATTAATTTGAAAAGACTGGGGGAGATATCTGTTTCCTCTCTCAAATCAATAATCGTAATGTTCAAGGGGTCCAGGTAGGAGTCTACTTAATTCACGGTTTTGAGTTTTCATGGCATTATCCACAATCACCAGGAAATATTGCATTGTCCACCATTTCCCACAAAATCAGCCTTAAAAGAGCACATTATTCATACAATACACTGTTTTAGAATGTCCCAATGCTTACTGCAATACAAAGACAGCACAACAATCGCTATAGACATAGATCATGTGATTGAGAGTTACTGTCTGCTAGCAACATAGACATGATGGCACCAATCAGTGAAGGGAAAATGTTTGAGTGCCATCTTTTAAGAAGTTAAATGCAATGCCAGTGCCCCTCCACCAAATAGCACAAGGGGCAGGACTGCTGGGAAATGCCAGCAAAATTGGGTCTTCATGTTGTGACCAAGCCACAAAAATTGCTTTGTCTTACTGTGAGTTAAGAAGGCCCCTAACAATAAAATTTTGGCTCCTTACATTCATCTACAGAGTTCTTGCACTACAGACCTCTGATTGACTGTTTTGTAAAGTAGGTGAGAGAGAGACTAGGAGTATCGAAGGAGCACAATAAAATCAAATTTCTGTGCCGTAGCTTGTGAAGATTGAAGACTATAGTCTCCGGGGCCAATACCAACTCTCTCAGGAACTAGCACAAGATAGAAGAAGAACCAGGCACCCCCATGGTAAGCACTGCCAGATTTTAATTTGCTTTGCAGCAGCACCAAAAAACTCTAGCCTCATTGTGTGCTAGGTGATGTGCAACTATATGACAAAAAGATGGTCAACATCATGAAGATCTATCTTACTGAATAATCATTCAAGAAATGTAATCTTGAAATGCATATCACAGCACTTTCAGCAGCTGCTCATTGACAGCTGCTCCTTACTACTATAACAGGGGTTAGGGATGAGTCATAGATGATTACTCAAAAATGACAGCAACAGTGCAAGTATCCCTTATGCTTGTGTTCTTCAGCTGTGCTTGGAAAGATCTAATCTGATGTCAAAGTATCCAAGTCTCTGTGTCCACTCAGCTCTTGAACTCTGCTGCTGATGTCCATTCTGATAGTGATTTCTGAGCACTAAACTTTTCACAAACACGGTCTCATACAGAATGAAAAACGTTTTGAAAATGTTAATTCTAAATGTTCCTCGTTTAACCAATTCCTGCCATCCTCCTAGTAAATATGTAACTATAAGCCATCTCTTTGTAAAACACCAGCACACTGCTAAGGACATTGTTTAAAAGTTAGTTTCAGGATAAGCACAGCAAATATAATAAGGTAGATGGCTGTTTCTTCATGCCAACAAAAAATGTACTAAACAGCCATCTACCTTACTAAAAATCACAGGCACCTTTTAAGTGTGTCAGTGCACAACTGTCAGGAAAATGTATCAGCCCAGCCATTAAATGTCCTTTTACTCTGATCATGATGAAAAAAATGGTACTTTATTTGCTTATTTAAAAAAAATACTCCCCAGGGAAAAAAGGTGACTAGTTTTGCAAGACTGCTCTTAATTCGCTTACCAGCAGTTTGTAGTCACTAGGCAGTATACTGGTGAAATGACTGTAATATTGCATCTTTCCTTCTAGCCAGCATCCTTTTTAAGTATGAAAATGTTTGCATTCCCATGCCTATAGATTGCAAAGCAGGAGAGTTAAGCAAGACAGATGAAAAGGTGCCTGCTGGACACCTGGGAGGATGGAGAGGTGGTGGGAGAGGAGTGTTGGTTGCTGGGTGAGAGGCATGCAAAGCAAAGGTAGGGAGTGAGCAAGAGGTCCACAAAGGTTCAGCAGGAGGCTGTGAAAGCAGGAGAAAGGCTGCCCAAGGAGTTGCTGGCAGAGCTGTTTGAAGTATGGAGAAACAAGTGTGATAGCTGCCCTTGGAGGCTGAGAGGAGGATGCCCTAAGGTAGGGGTGGGCAAAATGTGGCCCACGGGCTGGATGCGGCCTGCCAGGCCATTCTATCCCACCCGCAAGGCCCCTAAAAATTTAGAAAATGAATATTAATCTGCCCCTGGCTGCCTGTCATGCAGCCTTTGCTGGCTTGCCAAAACTCAGTAAGCAGCCCTCTCTCTGAAATTATTGCCTGCCCCTGCCCTAAGGTCTCTCTGAAGTGAGGGTAAGTGGATGATAAGCTAGGAGTACCCAGTCACTTGCTACTTCTCCCAGCCCCAGGGCAGAGGCTGGTGTGGGCTGCACTGTGCTTCTGTCCCCTCCCGTCCAGTTCCACGTGGAACTAACTGCGCAGGACTTCACAGCTAGACCTGCCCCACTGCCACGGGACCAGTTCAAGCCCATGCCCCACCAGAGCATCAAGTCCCGGCCTTGCTGAGAGTCCTATCCCATCTCTGCCCTGCAAGCAGGAGTGTGGAGACCCTCCCACTGGGGCTGAAGGGAAAACCTGGCCCTTAGGAGCTATGTCCATATCACCTAGCCTTGGGGAGGCAACCTCTCCATCTTTGGGCCTCAGAGGGCCCACTGGTTTGGATAATAGTAATTGTGTCTTTTCCCCCTCTGTCAGCCAAATTCACCCTGCAGTCAGACCCAGGGCTCTGGGAAGCTTCAAGATGCCCAGAAAAGCCAACCTAAGAGCAAAACCATTCGTGCCGAAATCTCACAGCAAAGGCCATTTATCTTGTAACAACCACTAAACCCCAGTGCCACAAATCTTGGGCATGAGTCTCATCTCATCCTGCACCAGCTTTATCCAGATATAATTACACACAGTAGAGTTACTGGTGATATGCACAAGCATAGTCCATGAAAGAATCGGAGCCTCTGTGATGAGGGCTGGATTTCCAGGACAATTTTGCAAATTCAAAAGGCTTGAACAGCCCAGCTGAGACTGGAATTCAATATAAGCACTTGAACTTCTGGTCTCTGGTGAAGCTAATCTCCAACTTCTTTTAGGGCTGATTTCTGCCAAGAATCAAAGTGGGGGTGAGACTGGACACAGAATGTTTCTCCCTTATCCATGTGCAGCTTTGAATTAAAGCATCCGAGCATTATAGCTGTGCAAGTTGGATTGAAATGACAAGTCATAACTGATTGCTGTAAACAAGGAGAGGAAAGCCTAGCTGTTCACTTTAAAGCTGTGAAAATGCTTCAGTGTCTTTAGGTCACTGATTGCCTAGGGGATAACAACAGAAATAAGGCCAAAGCAGCAAATTACACATATTTTCTGGTATTTGCTTCTGAATGTTTGGTTGACTGCATCTTCATAAAGATCTTCATTCATTTGTGACAGCCGCAGCCATTTTTCGAGGAATCTGGGCAGCCTTGGGCTTTTAGTTAATGTTTGCAAAGTGCTCTGAAAACATGAAGTGCAGAGCAATCATAAAGATAATAAGCCTGGTGTCTGGCCAGGGAAAGCTGCTCCCACCTAGATCCAGCTCCTGGGTAAAAAAAAAAAGAACAGCTCAATGTGTAACTTCCTTTCTTCTGTGACCAGAGTGTGGGGGAATACAGCCCTGGTCTATGCTTCTCACTCGAAGGCATCTTCTGTTAGGCCTCTTGCTTCAGTCAATGCCAAGCTCTTGCTGGGCTACCTAGAAAAGCTGAACATCAGGATGCCCACTTCTTCTCATTGGGTTGCTTTTGCCCTTGCAGAAAGCCGATGTTGTTATTCTGTGCATGCAATGGTGTCTGTTCATTTAAATAGAATGACAAGCCTGGGAGGGACTTCAAGGATCATTTAATCCAATCCCCTGCACAGTTGTAAGAAGCACTAATCCCAAAATTAGCTTATTCTGGGCCTGATGTTCGAAGTTATTGCCTTTATTATGAGCATATTAGGAAATCTGGGGGTTAAAACACAAGTATTGTTGGGTAAGGCAACCGAGTGAATGTAAAAGCTAAATTTAGAACCTGCAACAGAGTATATAAGGAACATCCAAAATGTTGTTATAGACATGGTGATTTAACTAACCAGTTTGCTTTTATGGTTTCTTCCCTTGGTTATCATCAGTTGGCTGTTTTCTAGCTATACTGGCATCAATATAGAGGCCTACTGTAGCCAGGCAATATGCCCCCTTGAGCCTCCATCTCAACTGCCCTTTTTCAAGTAAGGTCAATACACTTAGACAAGACTCCAAATGAATCCCAGGCAGCTTTAGGAATAAGAGGCACAGAAGTTTAAAAGATGGTATTTTATTTTCCCCACAGAATCAGCACAGAACCTGTCCCAGAGTGACACCATGGGATGCTGTACTATGAATTTGATAGATCCTGTATGAATGGTGCATAAGAGAAAATTGCTCAGTACTTGTATCCATTAAAATTCCTGCAGCACAGGTGAGTATAAAAACCTCTTTCACAAGTGAGTATCAAAACCCCTGCCCCATCCTGCTTTGGCTCATCACTTCTGCTTACCTGAATTCCATCTGATTTCACTTGGAGATGAGATTCTGTCTAGGGATCTATCAAATGCCTAGTTACTGCAGTAGTTAGGCTGCCTCATCTTTCTCCTGAGAACCAGGACAGGGGCTAAGTACAGACAATCAAAAAGCCTGAGGTTGAATTGATTGTCTTTGCAGGTCAGTCTAAACTGCACAGATTACATTGAAACAGAAGCAAACAGACATTTACCTTGGACTCAGGAAATGCAGCCACATGTCTGCAGTGGTTCAGGCCAGAAGCTGGGAGACACTAAACCATGGCTCTCTGGCATGTAGCCAGCATGGGTTATGTGTTTGCTGCTTCTTCCTGCTGCCCCTGAGGTCTCTGGGATTTGTAGTGCAAAATCACAGCAGCAGGACTCTGCAGGGTTGCTCATCACTTTCTCTTCTTGCTTCCAGGTATCTCTGGGATTTGTAGTTCACAGTCGCAGCCAGCAGTAAGTTTGAGTGGGTGAAGGGTTGTTTAACCTCCCTCTCTGGCTCCAGACCTCAGCTGGGGTTTTCCTGAAGTAAGGCACTCCCCTCCCTGTAGACTGGGCTGCATCCCCAGCTGGGCTTGTCCTGCCCTTGTCAGCCAGCAGGGGCAGCCCTGCTCTGCTGGAGTAGACAGCAGAGCCCAACCCAGGGCTGGAAAGCATCCTGGGATGCTTGGGGACTCTAATTTATCTTGAACCAGGAAGGGGTCTGGCACAAAAGCTTCATAAACTTGTTTGACCCAAATCAGTTGAGTTTGATACTACATTTAGCCAGGCTTATCTGAAACCCATTTCAACCATTTTGAAACTGGTTTACATGCACTGAGCTTCTGTTCCGTTACAGGTTTAAACCAGTTTCTGATCACTTAAACTGGTTTATGTGTAACTTCTGTCCCTAGCCAGGGTGTTGCTGGCATGGAGTGCATTTAGTGCTCCATAGGAGAAATAGCTTCATTTTGAAGCTACTTTGGAGTGTGTAAGCCCTCTCTGCATGGTCTGAACAGGACATTGGGATCTCTTTGGAAGTAAGGTGTAACACATGTAAAATGCAACACCTATTTTTTCATCCAGATCTCTGTATGGTGTAGCTGACAGGGAAGCTTATGCTGCTGTCTCTATGACAGATTCTGTATGGTAGAAACCCTTAAGCAGTGCAGTGACACAAGTCATGTTCTTGCATTTCTCAGTTTATAATAAGTGTTATTAATATCCCTTAACATTAATCATAACAACTAAAATTACTTTCTCATGTATTGCTGAGGAGTCATATACTTGCTCAGCCTTGCTTGTTTTGAAAGCAGCTATCTCTCTTCCTCCCCTCTCCCCCCCTTCAAGCTGCCTCGCTAAGACAGGTTGGAGCAAGGAGTGAAATAATACCAAAGCAAACTTATTTTCCCCGGTGCTGCCACCTCCAGCAGAATGTTATCCTCTATCTCTACTTCAGCTTGCTGGGAATTACTAATCAGCCTGGAGACAGTGACAAATAGAACTGAAAGCAAAGCAGAGGGGATTGTTGGATACATTATGTGTTTTGACCCTGCAATGTTGACCTCAAGAAAGCTGGCAGCTCATTTCAGGGCTCTCTGTGAGCTGAGCTGCAAAAACAGTTGCAAATATTTTGCAAATAGGTACATAAAGGGAGATGTCCCCCAGCCAGTGGTGTGGAGGAAAAGGTTTTTGGGTACCAACAGGTGAATCTGTTTTCCTTCATGCAGCATTGTCTTGGCAGAGAGGAATGAAGGTGTCTGTCCTGTACTTTCCAGGCTTTATGGCTCTGAAACAGTTAACCTCTAAGGTGCTTCTCTGCCTTGCTTTCTTCCTGGCTGTGTGTATGTGGGAGCAACAATACGTGGATCCAGGATTTTTAAAAAGGGTGGAGGTGCTGGAGCAGCAACCTTGCACTGCAGAGGAGGATGCATTCCCGCATTCCCAGCTTCCTCCTCCTCCATCCACAACTGGGTTGAACAGACCCTGCTATGGGAGCAGCAGCTGGGGACTTTAAAACATGCTTAAAGTCCCCAAATCAGATATGTCATCGCTGGCTCAGCAGAACCTCCCCTCCACTCTCATTCCTCCCCTCACCCCTTTTAGTTATGCCACTGGATGCAGGAAGGGGAGACCCACCTGCCACCATGGCTGTCTCATTCACTTCTGCCTGGCTTCAGCTGGGGCTGTTGGGGGTGGCTGTACAGGGAACCAAGCTCAGCTGGGAGACGGCAATGGCAGTGGAGGTGATGGATGGGTTCCCTTGCCTTGTGCCTGCTTCCAAGCTGGCAGGAAACACTTGTGGGGACTGGGCAGAGAGAGGGTATCTGCTCATCACTGCTGCTGCTTAGTCCCCAGGTCAGACAATGGAAGTGGCAGGCAGGGGAGGGGGAGAATGGGAGGGGGGGGCCCTACTGAGCACAGATCAGAAAGGAGTGAATGCCAGAGGTGGATTCTTACCTGTTTTGGGAACTTTAAAGTCCCCTGTATGTTTTAGGAACTAACCAGTGACCTGGTCCCAGCTCTACCCTGAATATGTACATGTCTGTGTGCTCTATTAGTTTCAGGCATGGCAGAGAGGATGGAGCTCTGACAGAAAGCAGCGATTTCCCAGCATTCTGGTAAGGCACGTTTAGCAAAATCGGAAGCTGCGCCCTGCTGCAGCAGGAGTCCTGACTCAGAAGTTAGGAGCAAAACAGATGCAAAGCACTTTGGAGCAGGGTAGCCTGAGGGCCAAGCATGGCCTATAGCATGCTGAAGTGCAGGTAGTGGCTGTCCTGTCCTAGAGATTGAAAAAAAACTGATTAACTGCTGTTCTAGTACCAGGAAATGGTTTGTTCTCTACTCTGAAGGGAGCCAAGTTTAAGGTCATGTGAATTGTTTTACTTCTTAACGTATATAAATTGTACACATAAACTGTGTATTAGGGGTGTGTGAAGCGAACCCTATTCAATTCGGATTCAGCCTGAATCAGGGACAGTGATTCGATTAGTTGATTTGGATCACTGCCCCGATTCGATTCGGCCAAATCCAAATCTGAAGATTCAATGCTGATTCAGAGAATCAGGAATTTGGACACAGCTTTAAAAGTTTTTTCTACATACCTTGAGGTACCAGCACGACTTGTGAATGCTGCGATGCTGGGGCAGATGGAGCATCCCATAGGAATGTGGGGGGCCCCTCCATGTGCTTGACAGCAAACCCAGAAGTGGATTGGAAGTACAAGAAGAAACATTTAAAGCTGTGTATATGTCCAAATCGCTGAATCTCTCTGAATCGATTTGGAGGGTTCCGATTCAATTCAGAGAGATTAAAGGGTCACCTGATTCAATTTGGATTTGGCGATTCAGCCGCTGAATCAGGCCGAATCTCCACCGAATCGAATTGGGGACTGAAGCTTTGCACAGCTCTACTGTGTACACCTTGCCTACCCAACACCCACAGTGACATCACTGTGTGTACAGAGTTTACTGTAACAGGGTCTATAACCTCACATGGTACTGGATTACAGCGCCACTAGGTAAACCAGACACCTTAATTAGGTCACCAGAACACTTGTGATATCTAGAAATTAAGGCTTTGCTCAAAAAGCAGTCTATTAATTAGCCAAACTCTGGGGCAAGTGCTAAAATTAGGGAGGCAATTTTTCCCATTAGTCCATTTTTCTCTGTACTCAGATGACTGAGTTCCTATTCTGTGGCTCTCTGCTGGCCTCCCTTATGTGGTAGCAGCATTATTTCTATCCTCCTTCATCTCTGCATCCAGTCAGGTGTAGAAGGTGAAGGCTAATTAATATGCTCCCAGTTTCCACCCTACTGATGCTGTCAAGCTAAGCTGATTATGAGTGAAAATAATAAACTGCTTCCTTGTACCAGCTTCAGATCAACCAGTAGTCTCTTAGATCTTCAAATCTCAGGGCTATTGTAAGGATCCTGGAGTCAAGACAGAAGTCATTACTAGAGACCCACCTACATCTGGAGCTGTTTCAATCTGCAGCTGTTATGTTCTAACTGTTACCTTGGGACAGGCTGGGAACAACACAAACGTAGCAAAACTACTCCAACTTTCACACTGCTTCATCCAGGGGTAAAGCAGGAGCAGATTTGCTGCATTTGTATTGTTCCCAACTCATCCATACCTAATGATGAGATCATAGCAGCTGCTACATGTCCTGATCAGCAGATCCCCTTTTGAAATATTTCCATTAGAAATGGCTCCAAATGTACATGTGTCCACATACCAGACAAGTACGGGAGCTGGTCAGACTGGAAAGCACTGAGAATCTTACTATTTTATTTTTGTTTAGTTTTACTAAAAAGAGATAGGAGACAAGGAATGGGAAAAGCAATGGTCTTAGGACAGGGATGTCCAGTTGTTGTTATCATCAACAACAACAACAACAGATAGCCTTGATTTAACAGGATGGATCTTTGCATGGTGACAACAAATCTTATTTAAGAAATAAAGGTTTCATAAAATCAGGCAACACGTGTCTGGTGATTTTTATTTAAAAGTGCTTTAAAAAGAAACACTGTTTTACAATGAAATTTTGATTATGTATTTAATGCATGGTGCTAGCGGATGTTCACCAATTATAAATTCAAATGTATAAATATACCATTAATGATGAGCTGCTACAGCCAATAGAAAGTGGCAAAAGTATTTTTTTCTCGTATTCCTGAGCTCTTCCATGGATAACTTATTCCATCACTTAGTAAATCATTTATAATTAAAGTTCTGTTAACAGACTTCTAATTTGAAACTAATGTCATTTTTCCTGCTAAGAGATCTTGCTGCTAGGAAGGATAGAAGGGATCACCACTTATATACAGGTTAATAATATGGAGTTGATTTCATCTGATTGTTAAAAATAGTCAGGCAGGAAAGTCTTAGAGGGATGCAGTGATAATCACTGGCTGAAATGTCTGTTTGACCAGGGCCTGCTATAATAGAATGGATAGCTCCTAAATATTTGGGCCTGCAGTATAGATAACTTGTGTCCTATGCTCCGCTTAGGTTTGAAGGAGAGATGGGTTTAGCCAATGATGCAGCTGTATCTTTAGGTTATTTAGTTAAAAGCAAGTCTGCTGCCTACATGGGTTTTTTTTGGAAACTGATTCAGAGTTGAATGAGGTGCTGGTTTTGGGCAGATTGGTAACTGGGCTGTGATCCAGAGGCAGGAATATAAAGATTGTAAACAATGCTTGTTTTCAGTTGACCCTGTCTGTGCATGTGACATGAAGCAGTGTCACATGCAGCCAAGGGGAATGACTTTTCTGCTCTGTTCAGCACTGGGGAGGCCTCACCTGGAGTACTGTGTCTGGATTTGGTCACTGCTTTTCAAGACAGACATAGACACATTGGAAAGAGTGCAGCGGAGAGCAACACACATGATTACTTAGGTAACTGAAAAACATGTGATTTGAGGAAAGGTAGGAAAGACTGGGTTTGCTCTGCAGAAGAGGGGACAGAGAGGGAACTTGATGACAGTTGCCAAATACAGACAGGGTTGGTATAAAGAAGAGGGTAATCAACTGTTTTTCCAAGGGACAGGATAAGCAGTAACATGCTGGCATTGAAACGAGAGAGATTTAGGTTGAATATTAGGAAGAAGTTTTGGGGAGAATGCTTAAGCACTGGAACAAGCTACCTGGAGAGGCTGTGGAATCTTCATCCGTGGAAGTTTTTATGCGCAAGTTTGACAAACGCTTGGCTGGGGTCGCTTAAACAGGGATGATCTTCCCTTGATCAGGGAGTTGTACTAGATGACCTCCTAAGGTCCTTTTCGGGTTTAATTTTCTATCATATGGGTATATTCAGCAATTAGTGGTGAAGAGAAGAAACAATGACTTTAGTGTAGTTTATGTATGCTGTAGCTTTTCCTATCTCTGTTTATTGGTTAGTTTTTGTTTGATACACTTTGTGGGTGAAGTTACATGTATGTTTGGCCATACTAAATCTCTGAAATGTTAAGCAGTGTTCGAGTTAGTCACATATTAAGAGTTAATACCATTTCTTGCCTGCATAGCTCTGATTTGCCACTAGAGGTCTGGCAAGCAGGGGCATGGCCAGAAGGACACCTGGGTTGTATTCCTGCTCTGGGTGAGAGTGAGGGGGATCTGAGAGTAGTACATCCTAGGATACTGAAAGACTGCAGATTGATCATTTTATTTTTGGGGAGCAGACTGAAGTTACCCTAACACAAACTTAGGTAGCACAGCCCAGAGTTAATCCTTGGTTGAAATGGTGTAACTGCAAGACACTTAGGCCACGTTGACAAGCATGGCAGACACGTCCGTGGTACACATTCAGTTGTTTTCCATGCTGCAAGGGAGCAGTGCAGATGGGTTTTTTATACCAGAAAAAAAAGTGGAGCAGCGCACATGGTAGCACCATGCACTGCCCAAAGCCAGAGCCTGGCTGGCCAGAGCCACGCTCCACTGCCAGCCAGGCCCTGTGCAGCAGGATCACTGCTGCTGCAGCCCCGGGAGGCCCCCAGGTACTGGCCCCAGCCTTCCCTACCCCATGCATGCATGGCGCAGTGTGCACCCTACAGCGTACATAGCACAGGTGTTCCCCAGGGACAACTAGCAGTGACACAAGGTATGCTGCTGCTAATTGTCCCTGGGAATTCAAATGTCCATGCACATCTGGATGTGGCCTCAGAGGGCACTTAGCATGAGTTAATGAGCTCTAACATGCGGACAATTTTTAGTGCACTTTAGCATGATCTAAGTCAGGGGTTGTCAACCAGGGGTATGAGAAGGCCCTAGGGGGGTATGCGCGCATGGGTGGGGATGGAGTGCCACTGCTCCACATTCAGCTGCATGACACTCCACCCTGCTCAGCGTCCAGCTGTGCCTCCCACCCAGCAGCTGGGGATACCCTGCCCTGTGTCTTTGCTGATAGCCATCTGCAACAAATACTTCTCTACTTTGGCTCATGATTTGTCTGGCTGTCACCATTAGTAAGTATACTAATCAAGGGACCTTCCTGTCTCTTGATAATTCCCTTTTTGTTTAGAATTAGGAAAGCAGCTGAGAACAGTGAGTATAAATAATAGAGAACTATGGAAACGTGATATTCCTGTTGTCACCCACCTGCACTGTGCTACATTTTTTATCCATTTTGTTCCCACTAACCTACCTCACCCTAAGAAAAAAGATGTAAGAAGTTTTATAGAAATGTAATTTTTTATTTTTTTATAAAATAAATTAAATCACAACTTTACAATACACAATCCCTTCAGCTTTTGATAAAAACAGTGTATTTTTCAATGCCAATGCAATGCTACAGGGGAGATATAAGTCGCCTTTACCTGGACATCAGAGTACAGTAGGACCTTCTTGTCTTTGGTATCTGTTCTGAGCTAACTGCATGTATAGCTACATTTTAAAATACATTCATCACTGTAGTACTTTGGTGCAACGGTTTTCATTCAGTAATCACTCTTTTCAGCAGGACTGCTTTACCTATGTCTGCCACACCAGGCCAGCTATAAACCTAAGAAGAACAGTTCTACAATGGCAAATATCATGTTGGGTAGCAGCATCTAATGCTATAAAAACCTGTGTGAGGGAATCTGTAGCAACTCTCTAGTCAGGAATACCTCTTCTTTCCCTCCAGTGTTGCCTATCAATAAAGGTTCTGAAAACCAGAAGCACATTCTCTTATTTGTTCCTCTCTTGCTTGACTTGGAAGAGAGTTCAAAGTAGACAAAGCTTCTATAGAGAGAGACTGCTCTGTGCTCCAGCAGCACAAAGGTACACTAAAGATGGCAGCTCTAAGTTCTAGGGGATTGTTTCAACAGACAGGGCATTCAGAGCTGCTGACCTGGTCCTTTGCACCTGCTGGCAACAGACATCTGTGACAGATATCAGGAGTCTGTTCCATTGTATCCTGAGCAGGTAAGTCTGGAGAAGCTGACCACTGTCATCTTCCTAGTGCACCTTTGCATGAAGCTCCACAGAAACAATCTACCCATTCCTGGTTCTTTTTTACACCAAATCATATCCTTTCCCACTTGCTTTTAATTAATGCTCACTGTTTACAAATAGATGGTTCTCAGGGCTGAGTCACCTAACGAGATAAAAGCACTAACAGAAATGCAATTTATCATGTAATAAGGTAAATTTACTACTTCCAATGGAGTTAACTGCATTGCTGTTACAAGATAACGTGTATGAAAACTGTTGTGTGCATAAACCATGCTGCAAGGGTGCACTGGCCAGAGACAGAACTAAAGTGACGTGCACAAAAATCCTATAGACAGCTACTGCAGAACTGGCGTAAGTGCTCTTTGATAGCCCCCCTGCCCAGGCCTTGGGGAGGAGATGTATGGAGTACTGGTTGGGAACAAAGTGGAAGCATGATCAAAAGGCAGTGAACTACTGCTACATCTGCTTCCAGGCCCCACAGGCAGACACTACTCAAGTTTATACTGGGGGCCCCAGAATAGGGCTTAATTCCTGACATCTCTCTGCTGCAAGCACAGAGATGGAAAAAGTGATGGCATAGAGATTTTTGCCCTGTTGTGTTCAGTTTAGTTTTATTCATCTAGTGCTTGATAGCTTTGTGGTCCAGCAGCCAGTAGATACTGGAGCTAAAGCAGCCTCATGCACTTCCGTATGCAATCACACATGCAGCAAGTTTTAAGATTGGGGTGACCGTACTTTAAATTACACACCATGCCACGTATGGCTTGCCACTCGGCCTTGAGAGAACTGTCTGTGCTAGAAATGACTGAGGAAAGTGGCATAACTGGGGAGAAAGCTGGTGTGTGAGGCAGTGTTATGTACAGTTCGTGGTGTCTTCTGTACCACAGGACAAGCAAAGTGTTAATTGTAATTCTTCCCTAAAGCTTAGTTTACGCAACACAATTCTTCCAGTCTAGCCATGTTGACGATAGGCATGAAAACATCCTATCAGCAAGATCCCTGGTATGGATGTAGCTCTGCTGATAGCTGAGCGTTTCTGCTGGCTTAAGGTTTTGTTGTGGGTTGTTTTTTTTCATGGCAGTGGTGCTGGCATATACCATGTCTCCACTAGAGGGCTGCACCAGCATAGCCATGCAATAATGTCTACAGTAGTGGTTTTTCCACCTTTTTTTCAGACTCGGGGTAACCCTTGGAAAATGCCAGCTCTTCACTTTCACTTGTTTTTGACTATGGAACAAAAATAGAGGAAGTCCTCTGTTGCAAAGAACTCAGAAAGACCACAACAGGCCAGAATCTGTTCAACTAGCACTATTTAACTAGGTTTGTGAGGAGGAAAGTGATATGCTGTTTGAATATGGCATGGGGTGCCATAAGTGACACTCTCTCTTATAAACAGAATACATTTGCTGAAGTCTCAGATAATGATGGACAGCTGGTCCTACTAGAACTGAGAGCCACAGAGCCTTTCTTGCTGCTGAAATGCCCTGATGCTAAGGTCATGCACAACATGACCAAGATCTAGCCTCTCATCAGCTGATGCCTTCAAACCTTTTCTCTCCCATATTTAGAAGGATAATAATGTAGGAAATTTCTGAAGGATTTCAGCAACTGATACAAATCCCTGGAGGGAAAGGTTCTGCCTATATATGATGGTTATTCATGTCCATAGCTTTACTACAGACCCCACTAGTGCTGGAAATACCCTTCCAGACATGGAAGAGCGAGGAGGATTTTCTCTCAGAATTTGCTTTCCTGGTTCTGTGCAGATATCTCCTCATACTGAGTTTCAGCTTTGGATAGCTCAAGCCTTGACATCTCAGCTACAGGGATCTTTTCTTCCAGTTGTTCCTTAGTGCCTTGTTCTCCCTCACTGGCATTCAGGACCTCTTCCTTCCTGATGTCAGGCTCCAAAGGGGAGCAGACTTTCATACAGTTCTTCACCATATCTTGTACCTCCACATTAAGGGTTTTCATTTTCTCCTTGTATTCTGCCAATGCCTCTTGCTGGAGCTGTAAACAGAAAAACCACTCAATGCATGACACTTGATCTAGTGTCACCTCTGTAACACAGGAGAAAAAGCAAAGTTCAGTTTCAACAGGGTTACATTGCCAGTGAAAGAGGTTGAAGGCAGAGTGGAATGGTATTTTAGGGTGCTAACAGACATGGAAAAAACAAAACAAAACTGCTTTTAACAGAAGAGAAATTCATGTCAGCTTGACCAGTTCCCAGTGTCTGTATAGCTCACACACTTCAGTGGGGCTTTTTGGAGCTTTTATCTAATAGCTGATTCAATCAACAGGGATATTGATTGAGCCTTATTTGATTTTGGGTTTTTTACCATGGAAAATCAGAGCTCCCCCTACCACCTTCATTCACCAGGATGCAGGTCCAGGCCCCTCATTCCCAAGCCACAGTCCTCTGGTCCCCGCTGATGTAATTTAAAGCACGGCTGTCCCAGTCTTAAAACTGGCTGCATATGTGATTGCACAAAGGAGTGCATGAGGCTGCTTGAGCCCCAGTATCCACTGGCTGCTGGAAAACAAAGCTATCACTAAATGAACAAAACTGAACTGAACATAATAGGGCAGAATCTCAGTTTTTTCAACTCTGCTTGCAGCAGGGTTATGTCAGGAATTGAGCCATATTTGATCTGACTGCATCAGCTATTAGATAAAAGCCCCAGTGAAGTGCATGAGTTATATAGACTTTAGACAAGCTGGGTCAAACTGATGTGATTCCTCTTCTGGCCATGTGCATTCGATGTGGGGGCACACTGAACTGGAAGTAAAGCACTGGTTCCCCCCACCTTGTCTGTAAGTACCCTTAGAGATTATCTGGTTCAGAGAGGCATGCGTTTTCATAGGTGATAGCCTACTTTGATAGCTTCTTACAAAATAAGTTGGTTGCCTACAGAAGCTTATATCTCTCTGAATCTGCTGGTCTCATAGGTGCTGCCCTGCCCTGTCTGCCTTCACACTAGCACAACTATCTCCCTCTACTCATGCAAGGGGTTGGATTTCAAGAGCAGGAGGCTGCAGTTCTTTTAGCTCAAGTACATGTACATCAAGGAAGTGACAGCACTAATTTTCATCACAATCCTGTTCAGTTATCTCACCCTGCTTAGGGGGGCGGTCATCTCAAAATCAAAAGTCTCTACTCTACTCTGTTCAACCAAGGTGCCAGTTTAACTTGTACATTTTGTAATTTTTAAACTGGCCTGGTGGAAGTTGCATAAAGCTCACTAACTCAGGTCATACAAGCCAGCAAAGCGCACACAGATGGATTCTCTGTCAACTTGCATAGTGACATGGAGATGTGTTTCAAGTCATCTAAATCATTTGGATTCTCACTGTAACTTGCATAGGATGTACTTGGAGAGGAACTGGGGGTACATGATAGACGTAATGTTACTCTGAATAGCTGGAGGGTGTTCATAAAATAGCCCAAGTCCTGGTTAAGTCTAGGATATAATGTACTGAATAATCACATAAAATCCTGGGGTTATCCCTGCCTTTACCTGGATTTCTCTCTCCTTGATCTTCTGCAAACAATCTGCCTGCTTCTTTTCCAGTTTCTGTTGAAGTATGGCAGCCTTTACTGTCATCTTTAGAAGAATAAAACAAACTCTCACATATATGTTGTAAAACAATTCCAGCCCGTCTCTGCCACCAGACACACTCAATGTGGGCCTATGACTCTACAACAGAGGAAGTTCAGGATAGCCAAAGCTGCATGTAACTTGCCAAGTCTGTGTTGCCTTTCCCTCTAATCCAACCAGTGGAATTTTTTTCTTTAGTACTCAAAGTCCTGGATTCAACACTGGGGGAATCATTCTATAAACATGCTCTGTACACCAGGTCTGTGACTGCTCATCAGAGGCAGAACTCCGCTGGGGACTGAGGAGGATCTCCCTAGAGGATCCACAGCTGCAGATTTATAACCATGGAGTGACTAAAAACACTGCAGTGATGCCAGGGCCCAAAGCCATATCGCTGAACAGAGGTGGTAAAAAATATTCTCTGCAGCCTCCTACAAGGTTGAATTTGCAGAATCTTGGAGAAATCACACCTGTGTTGCCTTGTCTCCAGCTCTTAAGGAAACCCTGGTGAGGCTGTACGGATCTTTAGTGAGATTGTGGCATTTTTCACCCTATCTCAGAAACCAGAGCCACTATGGATTTGAATATGCATTTACTCCAAGCTGCCAGCTTGACAGGATAAGCCACCTCAAAGAAATCCATTTTGGCTCATGCAAATGAAATAACCATGGTTCATATATACATATACCATCATCTTCAAAAACAAAGATAGTACAGCAAGTTTCTCTGGAGACACTTACCAGCTTGATAATCTGCACCACTTCTTGAATGTGCGAATTATTAATTTCTTTCTTTAATCTTCAAAAACACAAGAGCAGCAGTTATTAATAAAATAAATCCTGTTCATCTGTTATCTTTACAGAAGGCCTCAGTCAGTCAATGTCAATAAAATTACCATGAAATATCACATTTAATATAGTGCTGTTCACATCCATACAGAAAGGCAAATAATTTATACCTGGAAGTACACTATATTGTCTAAAAATGCACTAATGGAAGTAGCAATTTGAAAAACGGGCTTATAAAGTATGAATTATTATGACATACGTAGTATAAATAGAAGTGGCATAAGAAAAATCTATCTTCCAAGCTAACAGGCACTAAATCTTACTGAGGAGCTAAAGAAATATTTTAACTGAGAGGGATGCTAACAAATTATTATACATGGACTAACAGGAAGCTTTCTGGAGGAGCTGGTTTTGAGCCTAGTGTGCGATGCTTGTGTAGCCAGGTGGGGCATGTCTAGGTAAGGAGTATTAGGGAAGGGAAGCATTCTTAGCCTTCACATAGGAAAAAAGAATGGTTAGAAGAGAGAGGTGGCATTGCCATCCCATAAGGACACGTCTGTCTCATCTCCAAAGCACTCCTAAGAATGCCACCAAGAAGCAAGTCCAAGAAGCATGTCCACCTGCTCAACCCAGAAACAAGGCAGTAAAGCTGCCTTAAGGGTCCCCCCAGCTCCTGAGAGAGAGAGATCTCTGGTGTGCTTGCATTGGTAGCAGGAAGTGCTCTCAGAGTGGCTTCACTGCCTCATTTCTGGGTTTGGTGTGTGTGGAGCTGATGAGCAGGGCATGCCTCTTGGAGGTGCTCTCAGAAGAACAGTGGAAGGGGTAGCGACATGTCCTAAGAGGTTAAACAAAGCTGAGTGCAGATCAGCTAGGATAAGGGAAACATATAAAAATGGATAGCAATACTGATAACCAGGGATCCAGTTTTTCAGTTTCCCACAGAAAAAAAAAGTGGATTTTCCCCTTTAGCCAAGAAAAACATGGATTTTTCAATTAAGTGGAGAAACGTGTAGATTTTACTCTTTTGCAAAGAGCTTTCTGCAAGCTGGCAGAGTTCCAGCCTGCAAGGGACTGGGGGGAGTGGGAGAAAGGCAATCAGGCAGGGGGCACCAGGCAGCCTGGAGAGTAGCTCCCAGAGGTAAATCTGGGAGTGCAGTGGGGGGGGGGAATTAAGGCCACCATAGGGAGGGAGTTGGGCAGAACAGGGCTGGGGCTGGTGCCCAGCTGGACAGTGCATGGGATTTGGGGAATGGGGCCGAAATGCATGGCTGCAGGGCTCTAGCAGAGGGCAGGATAGAGCCGTGGGTGGCTCATTTGGGAAGCGGTGGCAGGGGCCAGGAAGATATGTGCATGGAGCAGATGCAAGCTGGCTGCTGTGGGCTCAGGCAGGGGAGGCAGCTCCCCGCCACTGCACGCACTCCTGGGAGAAGGGCGGGGACCAGTGCCCTCCAACCTGTGTGCGGGGCAGGGGCAGGGGCAGGCTGCCCACTGCGGGCTCCCCACCCTGCTGCTCTCCTCCTGGGGCCTCCACAGCCCAGAGGGCAGGACCCAGCACGGCAGGGCAGTGTGGGTTAGGCAGGGAAGCTCCTTGATGCTGCAAGCTCCATGCTGCCTTGGCGATATGATCCCTGTGCACCTGGCAGCAGTGGGGGTGGTGGCATGGAGCTGTCCCTCATAGCTCCAAGGCCCTAGGAGAAGGGCATCAGGGTGGGGAGCCCAAGCCTGTAGCAGGCAGCCCACCCCCATCCTGCATTCAGATCTGGGGGGCACATGCCTCCCACCACACCCTGGGAGTGTGCACCATGGCAGGGAGCCAACCCCACACCCCACTGCCCTGCACCCACCCCTGCATGGGCTATGCTGAGGCCCCTGGGGGAGGGGGACCAGGGCTCCTCACTCTGCTCCTTGCTCAGGCCATAGCAGCTGCTGCCTCCTGCAGGCAGCAGTTGGGGCTCAGCCACTGCTACGGGGGGTAGGGGGCTGTGTACCTGGGTCCCTGGCTCTGTAGGCCTGGCAGGTGGGGGCCCCCTCTGGCAGGGCTGGGGGAGTGCAGAGTGCTGTGGGTCGAGGTGAGGGGCACTAGAAGGGCCAAGGGGCTGGGAGTGGGGGTGGGGAGTGAGGGGCACCGACAGGGCTGAGGGTCTGTGAATGGGGAGTAAGGGGCCTGGATCTGAATCCTGGTGAGCAAAGGCAGAGGGAGCTCTGATTTTCTATGATAAAAATCAATACCAAAATATATAGGTATTTAGAATGTATATTATCATAGTGATTGAAGCATGAGTAGGCTACCAAATTGCTTTAATATTGTAAATATATCAATAAAACATAGTGTTCAATTGTTATCTCTCTCTCTGTATAGCGGTGTTTCATTTTAATCACAGATTTTGGGGTTTATAATAAGAGAATTTGTGGTTGTTTTTTTTTTCAATCAAGGACAGCTGATCACCCTTAAGATAAATACCATATGGAGACTCTCCTCCCTGCTTGCTTGCTTTCCTGTCAGGGTTTGGGAATTTCAGCTGAAAAATCTTCATCTGTTTTTAATGACATCCAGAATATCTGCATATGGACTCCTTAGGCTTGGCTTTAAGAGATGCTAAACACTTGCTCCGCAAGTGAGTTGGGAGATCGGCCACTTATTCACTGCATGGAACTGATTTCTCTGACTCCTTTACACAGAGAGCACATAGCAGTACAGGGAGGAAAGTACCACAGACCAGAATGCAGGCAGCAGTAGGGACATAGCTACTGCCATTAGAGAGCAGACGCTTTTCCTGTGGAGCACAGGGGCCTGTATATCAGGACATGATGGCAACAACTGATTGCTAAGTTGGGAGAGGCAGGCCAGGTCAGCCATACCAACCAACAGCAGAGCTTTCCTCCAAGAGGGCATGAAATAAAAGATAGGAGGAAAAACACCATATAAAGGTTTCCTTTCCATGGCCAATGTAGCCACCTTCAGAATCTCCCTAGTGGTGATAAAGGCTACAGTGCACTGTACTGCCCCAGAAATGGACTGTACTTTTGGCAGACCACACCCAGCATTGTCCACTGTGGTACCTTTCCTGAGCAGCCTTGTCACTGGTACTCCGGATTTTGGTTTGGATTCGGTCCAGTCGCTTTGCCTCTAGCTTCTTCTTCATCTCTTTAATATCACTGTAGCGAAAGGGATGCATCATGGATGGGAAGACCATCACCCATTGCATACTTTAAATCTATGAAACACAGGCTGATACACAAATAAACTCCTGGAGTGTGTCACACCCCAGAAAAGCAAATTCGTTAGTGAAGGAAAATGTCATAAAAGACCTCAAATTAAAATAAGACCTTTTGTTTACAGCATTTAAGATGCTCCTTACCCAAGGTGAGTCAGATCCAGGAGACAGGAGAAAATAACCCAGGTCTAATGTGTAAGTCAAACAAATTCATACCCATTACTTCTCAACACCTTGTTAGTGTTGTCTTTTAGAACATTCCTAACAGACTCATGCCCCTAAAGAAAAAAGGAAGCAAGAGAGTACTTGGAACAAAAGATGGGTTATACAAGAAGGCTACTGGAGGCAAACAAACAGTTTTGGAAAAATGGAAATCTAGCTCACAACAAGTTCAAATAAAGGCACACACGTATGGCACAGAACATAAAGTAAAACTTATAAGGGAACTAGAATAGCAAGTAACCAAAGAGAAAAATAAGACAAAATCAGACACCTGCAACTGATGACTATAAAGCTCAAACATGATGCAGATAAGCAAGGGCGCTTGTACACGTGACAGGGGTGTAGTCCTTAGAAAAGGCAAGTGCAATCCCAGGATGCATCCACTGAGTTATTTCCGTGAGAGATGGAGAAGTGTTAATGCTGCTACACAGAAGGCCTGGTGAGAGCTTATTTGGAAACTGTTCCAGGCACCCATGTTCAAGGGGGAGATATTCAAAGTGGAACAGGGACAGAGAAAGGTCATGAAGATAAGCAAAGGAACACAGATGCTCATACATGAGAAGCCTAAAAGAGTTTGGTTTGTAGGGTAGTAAAATGAAGGGTGAGAGTTGATGTAATTGCTGCCTATAAATAAATACACTTGAGCTAAACCCAGGGAGGGAGAGGTGTTATTTAAGCTAAAGGTAGTGCTAGTACAAAAATAAATGCTTACAAATTAGCCATGGATATGGTTACACTGGAAATTAGAGGAAACTGCTAATCATCAGGAGAGCTGGGGCAGGAGCAGACCTAGACCCTGAGGAGAGGTGGGAGCAAGGAACAGCCCTGGTTTTAAGGTGGACCTTGATCAGCTTATGAAAGGGATGATAAGATGTGGTGGTTGTGACAGCAGGGGATGGGTGCCTGTGATCCAGGAAGTTGTTTCTGGTCCTATATTTCTATCTCCCTAGGAGAAAAAGGGCCGGCCAGCTAAAACAGGTCGGCTAAAACAGGTTGACCAGCTAAAATGTCTCTAAGTGATACTACCTGTAAAATGCAAAACAGAGGAGTCAGGAGACCTGAGCCACCTTCCCATCTCTGCCACTGACTTGCTGAGAGACCCTGGGCAAGTCAAGTAACTGCTCGGTGCTTCTGTTTCCTCTTTTGTATAGTAAAAAGAACACTGCTTACCAATCTCAGCACAATGCTTTGAGGACTATTAATGAAAAGCCCTATATTGAATAAGAGGCTTGCATTATTCCTTTGCTGCTCAAATGCTCAGAGCTTACCTTTCTGATGATTCCTTCAGTGCCTTCAGCTCAGCTGCCTGTTTCTCTTTGGCTAACTCCATTATTTTGGCAATTTGCTGTTCAAAGGATCAAAAACAGTGCAGTCAGGATCTGACTTCCCTGCTCTGCCCATCATGTATACTATCCAGTTAATCAGCTTGGTTTTGGAGCTACCTAACACTGGCTATGCAAACCTAGATTGATGCCTGTGGACCAAATTGTGCTGGCAGGCTATAGCTGGCCTCTATCAGTGGAGCTGTCTTTGTGGGTTTTGTCACAGTACTGAAGGTTATACTGCATGTGCAGTTTCCTACCTTTTGGTCTGTGAGTGTAGATGCAATGAGTGCACGTTATGTAGGGCCTCTGGGATGCGCTGAGTTTGCAGGAAGTCATGGGTGGTGTCACTGGGCTGTGTTCTGACTTCTGGTGTTCTCTCTCTGGCGGTGTTCTGCCTGTGGGTGTTCATCTGAGGGCACTACAGCTATTGATGGCCTCTAGAGTATGTTCCACAGCAGTAAGAGTCTGAGAGACTGTGACAGAAGGCAAATGCAAAATGCTCCCATATCTCAAGAGAAGCAGGAAGAGGGGGAGGCCCCTAGAACAGGGCCCGGAGTGGATGTGGTGGGAGGATGCTGTGTGAACATGGTGCCTCTGGGGGCAGTAAGGGCCTGAGCAGTCTTTGATAACAACTGAAGCAGAATATAGGAATGACATGTTGTTTCCATGTGCCACTGGCGATGCGTTCAGGGGTATCCTTGCACCTGGCTGTGTCTACAATGCTATGCTGGTGGCAATTAACTGAGGTGTAACTCCTATTGCTGGAACACCCTGGGTGGGTCCCACCATGTCCGGAAGTCCCTAGAGGTACATGTGCAGGCCTTACCTCTGTGGCATGCTGCTCTTTCTTCTTCCGAATGCCATCATAGAGCTCTTCCCCCAGTTGGTTGAGGTCCATCTCCAGGCTCTCCTTCAGTTCCAAGACTTGGCTGTCAGTGCAGTCTGCCATCTCGGCAGGATTCACTCCTGCATTGACCTCCTCTGTAGTCAGGCTCCTGCAACATCAGGTAAAGGAATAATGGACACTGTAGCAGCACAGGTGATGCCTAACCATTCTCCATACTCTGCCACCTCTTGTTGCATGAAGAAGTACCCCACTGAGAGAGGACATGTGATGCCCTGCAAAGCCACAGAAGTTTGTGACAGCCCATGCCTGTGTCGGGGCGGGGGGTGGGGAGGGGACACATGGCTCAGGCCTGTTTCTCTGTAGGAAGCACTCCAGTGTGTGGGAACAGCGAGGCCTCCTAAGTTCCACTTAACACAGGGTAGTTCCTTGCACTATTTTATACCTTTTCTTCTTTGGGATTTTCCCAGAGCACATTCTCCACTTGCCACTCTGGCTGCCCCGCTCTGGGAAGAAGACCAAGTATCTCTGCAGCAGCTCCTCCCTGCGCTTGCATCCCTTCCGCTCCAGCTCTTTCAGCTCCTTTTCTTGCTTTTTTATCAGCTTCTGAAAAAGCTTCAGCTTCTGCAGTTCCTCAATGCTGGCCGTCTGCAGCTCTAAAATACAATGAATCAGCAGTCCTGATTGCCTGGTTAACCACCTCCTTTCCATACAGAGACTTTCCCTTCCATATTCTTGTTTCTGTTTATTTTCAGGCTGTTTTTCCAACACTGGCCCCTGCACAAGGACAACCACCAGGCCAGCACAGCAATTGGTGGATCCCTGGCTTGGATGCACATCAGTAAAAACATCAGCTTTCCTGGGAGACAGAATAGTTGTTCTGTGACATTTTGCCACAGGCAGCAGATCTGGAACTGCTCAAACACAAGAGCTTTCCTGTGCAGGATAGGGCTAGCTGTGTTAGCTCCGGGCTGTCTCCCTCAGGATCCCCTCATGTGGAGCATGTGTTGAAGGCATGCCCTGAGGCAGGAAATCAATGCAGCTGTGGCTGCTGTGCTCCAGCTATTTACAGCTACTGCCCGGTCTCCTTGAGTCATTGGCAGCTGAGCATAAACTTACCCATCCTGCAACTACTTGTGCTGGAAGACAAAAAGGGCCCTACCTGGTCAGAAGGGAGAAGGGATAAAGATGACAAAGCTCTCTGCTGTTCTCTGCCTGGGCTGAGGTTGATACTGCTATGGGCAATTGGCCTGAATCAGTGAATCTATGGACTCACTTTTTCATACAGCTGCTGCTTACAGTTTACAAGAGCCCCATGTTGAATCTCAAGTACGTTAATATGTGGGTGCAGCAGGAGGCTTGGTGCTCCTGCTACTTTAAGAGACAACAGATTGCGATGGAGCACTCTGCAGGTACCCAGGAGACAATCAGAAGTCCCATGACCCAAAAGGGGGTAGGGCTTATAGGATATAAGCCCAGAGTCTGAGCTGGGGCAGTAATCTGATCCTGGCAGTTAAGATGTGAAGAACTGAGCAGCAGGGCTGCAGCCAGGCTCCTAGCAAACACCTAAGCTGGGGTAAGCAGAGCAGTGGTTTAAGGCTGAAATGAGGGGAGGTAAAGTAGCTTCAGCAGCCCAGAAGTGGGGCCAGGGCCTGAAAGATAACAGCCAAATCCAAAGAGCAGGGCCACAGCTGAATGGTCATGAGAGCAAGGAGGGTCAGAGACCCATAGTTCACAAGGGGTAGAGAGGCAGAGTCAGCAACTTGTAACTCAGGAGGGGCAACCAGGGCCAAGGAGCCCAGAGGTCTGAACTGGTTTAGGAGAAGTGCCCAGGAGGAGCTAATGGTCAAGGAGGAGCCACAGCTGGAGACCCCTGGGGCCAGGGAGCTCAGAGATCTCAGCTGGCCTAGGAACAGGGCCAGGGTCTAAGGCAGGGCTAGGCAACGTTTTTGGCCACAGTGCCGAAAAAACCACAATGTCTACCTTGGAGGGTGCTGGAGTGCTGACATGCTGGAGCCCAGAGCAGCTGTTTGCAGCCTCCCAGCTGCAGCTGGCCCAGGGAGCCCTGTCTGCTTGCAGCCTCCCAGCCGCCTGCTGGGAGCAGCCTGGGCTCTGTGGCTGGCAGCAGCTGCTTAGACCCTGGGCTGGTGGTGGTGTGCAGAACAAAATGGCCTTGTGTGCCATGCTCAGCACACGTGCCAGGGGTTGCTTAACCTGGTCTAGGGAGAGGGACCAATGGCTGGGAGGGCCATGGCCGGAGACCAACAATAGTCAAGGACCCACAGTCCAGAGAAGAGCAGAGTCAGGGTCAGGGGCCCAGTGCCTCGGGAAAGATGAGACTGGGGTCAGAGACCCAGGGCTGCACCGAGGAGTAGCCGAGTTGGGTGAAGTGCCTGGGTGAGGGCATAGAGAAATGGCTTGATGGCAGATGGTGACATCTGTGAGGTATGGGTCTGGTGTAAGGGACGGTTGGAGCCATGTAATAAGCCCCTAAGTAGCTGAGTAGTGAGACCTAAGCTCAGGAGTGGATGAGATCTCACTCAGATCTGAAGGGCAACCTTTGTCTTCTAAGTACTTGTTTTCATTAAGGTGTGGCAGGAGAGCAGAAAGGGGAGAATGCTTAAGGGCCAAGGGCAGAACAGGCACAGGGTGACCAGCAGCGTGCATCGTGGCCATCCCTGGTGTCCTAGCCTGTTACAGTGGGATATTGTAACACACAAGGATGCATATAGAGATGTTAATACTGATTAGCATGGATTTAGTGTTAGGACACCAGACAGATCACCCCACTATACAATGAAATAAAACTGGGGCCTCAAACCTTATAAGTAAGCAGGGTAGAGTTACCTGTAACTTCCTTAGCAGCTTCCTTTACGGTTTCTTCCTTCCCCACAGCCATGGTTCCTGAAATCACAAAGGGAAGTCCCATTCACAAGCTTCTAGGACTTCTGGCTTGAAATGGAGCAGTGGACCATGAAATGTCTCTGGGCTGTTGGGGTTTTCCTCCATTCCCACTCTTGGGTGAGGGTCTGAGACTGGGGGTGGGGCTTGGCTTGCATTACTGCATCTACTACACTTGGACCTTTGATTCACCTACTGAGATTGCCAATGCTATTAATTGGCATGGTTATACTACTAGCCACTTGGAAATGGAGTGAAAAGAGCAAGTCTCTTCACAGAGGACCCTGAAGAGTCATTGGGTGGTAGCACTTTTTGGTCAGTAAATCCACTTCTGGTAAACACTTTTTGGTCAGTATTGACCACTGTTCCAATTTAAGCAAGTGACTTAAGCCTGGAAGGCTCTGTTTCCAAAACAAAGTCCCTAGGCCTTTTGGTATCCCCTCCTTTCACATTCGGACAATGGTCATCTTCCCTTCTCATTCTCTGAGTCCCACTCAAATCTATAGCTTTACCTGCTGGTCCATTTGGAGAAGGGGTACTAAACTTCATGGTGAAATCTGCTATCCCATTGATTTCATCTGGCATAAGACTCCTCTGCATGTTAGGCCTCTAAAACAAAGGTCAGAGGTGAATCAGTGCAACAGTAAAAGACACAGGAAATGGAGCTGCAGACTAAAAGACCAAACAATACAAGAATAAACCCAAGCAAATAAAAAATGTGCTTTCCAACTGGAGACAGTGAGGTCTCCCAAGAGCTCAGCCCTAATCTGCCCAGCTTCGTGAAACACCAGACAGCTGGGGATGGTCTTTCAGATCTCATGTAAGCTCTATAATTATCATACCAAGAACTTGACATAGCCCCCAGGAATCAGAGTTTTCCTAACATAAGCACTGAAGCCCCTGCTGCCCCTCAAAGACTGAATCACCTTCACACAATCCAGACAGATAAGCACTGAACATGGTCTCAGACTGAACTCATGAAGCATCAATGACTCTGAAACTCATGCAAGCTGGGGCCTACACACACAAGTTAAAATACACTGATACTGACTGCATAGGGCAAGAGGATGCGAGTTTGCATCTGGTTCTTCTGAGAAGAAATAATGATGTCACTTCCAGCTTCTATTACTATATTTATGATGGTTTTAAGCAGGCTCCTAGTTGTTTGGTATGTAACCGTGTGAAATGTCTACCCTTGAGTAATTAATATGGTAAATATTTCTTTTGCAATCAACTCATGTTAGGCATGTCCAGACATTTGATTCCTCAGGGATAAGTACCAGGGATGCACCTTGTGCCACAGCTATTTGTCTCTGGGGAGCACCTGTGCCATGTGCATTTTGGCATGTGACATGTTGCCCCGGCTGGGGTAGGGGAGACTGTGGCCAGTGCTGTGCTGGCCCCAGCGCCTTACCTGGAGTCCTAGGGGCTCCCCAGGGCTGCAGCCATGGCAATTCTGCCATGCAGAGCCTGGCCACCAGCTGCAGCACAGCTCTGGATGGCCCAGCTCTGCTTTTCAGCAGTTTTCTTTTCCCGCAGGGTTGTGGGTTTTTTTTTGAACCCTAGATAGCCAGGGGTCAAAAAAAATACCTGCAGGGGGAAAAAACCTGGCACAGCACACACTTGGGCAGTATACCCTTGCAGTGTGGAGAACACTGGGCTGTGTGGTATGTGGCACTGCAAACACGTTTGCAGTGCCACATACTGCACAGCTATGCTTGTGTGGATGCACCTGTTGCGTGCAGGAAGTCATTCTCCATATGTGATAGATACTTCCTCCCGATTTACTTTTGTTTCGTCTAGTGGTTCCCTTGATTTTCCAAGGACGCTCTTCAAAACCTTGTGTTTTCCCTGGTTGTTAATCAGTTCCTTGATATGTTACAAACTTAGTAGGACTTCATTCAAAGTGAAACTTTCTGATAGCCAATAATGAGCAATTTGATTAACAGGATGTTCCTGTCAGTTATTGCTTGGGACTCTCTCTTGATTTACACAACTACAAGAATTCTTTGAAGATGCTGAGCTAAAGGCTATAAGAGGACTGAAACGGCTAACAGGGTGCACGCTTCAAGAATGAAAGATCTCTCTGACAAGAGCTGCTGCTGCACCCCAGCCATCTCGAGAAATTGGAAGAAGCAGACCATCTCTTTTCTTGCCTGTTTAGTGATAAATTATAAGCTTATAGCTAAATACTGGACTTTTCTTTGGTTTGGGCTCATTTAACCATGAGTTTATTTTGGAGTAAATAAAGCCTTTCTGTCACTTATTGAATGAGGTGTTGTGTTAATCCTCTGCAGGGCCATTCTTGGGGGTGGGGGGCAAATCAGGGTGACTGCCTTGTGCTACATGCTTTGGGGGGCCCCACAGAGCTGGGTGGAGCAGCCGCAGTGACTCAGTGCCACTGCCGGTGGCTTCACATACAGCCGCTTGGCCTGCCACCATCTGCCGCCGAATCCACTGCTGGCTTCTTCGTGTCTGGAGTATGGAGGGGCAGCACCCTGCATAGGCTGATTTGCCTGGGGCCCTGCACCCTGCTTGGTCATCTCTGGTCCTCTGATACTGGTCCAAGATCCCATTTCATTACTTAACAGCACATGTGAGGTCCAATTGCAATACTTGTGAATACTCACCTCTGCGGAGCCCTCCACCTTCTCTAATTTCTTGTCCATGACATTAAAATACTTAATTGGGTTGGAGAGGGCAACAGTTAGATCTAAAAACAAAGAATAGCACCAGATTGTCAAAAGACTCATTTGATTGCCCTCCTGGTCCTATCCCTTCTCCACACTCGCTGCCTTAGGACTGTATTTGCAGCCTGATTAAACCCTGCTCACAGGTAGTGCCAGGATTCTTCCTGCCCTTCTCCCTGCTGGGTCCTCTTCTACTGTTTTATCTTTCCACCTCAGGCCCAGCCTGATAACTTCCAACTCCCCCCATCCCCATCCCCCATGAAGAGGGATGGTCAACTCTCTGGTCCTGGGAATATATTTTCCTTCATTTGTCTCTCACTGCACCTCAGCCCTACCTAGAAGTGTAAATACTTGCAATGTAACTGAGAATCATAAGAAGTTCTCAAGTCTGAAGCCCAAACTAAGGTTAGTAAAGAGTACACTAAACTTTCTGATACAGCTCACCTTAATTTTGTCTTAATCCAGACTGACTTGGGGCTCTGCACTGAACTTATATGAAATTTGTGATTTCAGAAGAGTTTCCCTTTAGGTTTGGGGTTAAATGACTTCCATACTGGGAAAGGAATAAGCTAGCCAGAGATCAAAATGAAAATAAATGTCTGTATTCATTTCTGTGGAGTCAGAACTGCTGAATTTTGCACAGCTTTGCTCCTGGACAGGTTAAAGATTCCTTGTGTGCTTCAAAAAAAGGGATTTCCATTCTTCTCTTCATTCCTGAGGCCTTCTCTCTCTCTCACCACTGCTTGTATAACCCATTTTTAAGTGGGAGAGTATCCCATACAACTATCGGAACAACACTTGCATTCTTTATTATGTTTCCTGAATAGCTTACTTCAAAACTGAGGAAAAAAGATACTTCCTGGGAGTATTTCCAACTTTCATACCCTAGGTCAAGCAGTCACCAAACTCTGATAGACTGCACACCACCAATTTAAAACGTAGCAACCTTAAGTACCACCAGCAAATTTTTCAGTTCAGCCTTAAGAACAACCAGTAATTTTTTGTCATGAGTTAATGATATGTTTTGTCATATAAGTTAACTATAAGAATCGGTTAACGCGTACCATTGACAGGTTGTCTGCATGCCACTGGTGGTATCTGTACCACATATTGGGAACCATTGCTCTAGGTAATCCTTTTCTTGGCTGTTGGGTAGTAGTAGTAGTACATAAAATCATCCCAACCCGCAAAGGGAGAATAAAAGTCAACTTCTCATGGTCACGTCAATACACCAACAATTTGGAGTCAGGGCTCCTGCTCCATAGAGGATACACTATGTCAGGTTTCCACAATACACTACCTGCCCAGCTGTCAGGGATGTAGTCCTTTACCTCCAGGTAAACAAAGAGAGAGGGCATAGTGAGGGGCATGTTGCTCTCACTGCGAAGGCAAATATGGTGATAGCCTGAAATAAGGAAGCAGAAGAGATTGAGTGAGTCCCCTCCCCTTCTGGCCAAAGGCCCAACAGGGAATGCAGCAGCTTCGTGGTAACATGGGGAATGGGGGTGCAGCTGTATTAGGAAATTGTTGTTTAAACAATGGGCCCACTGAGATGAGTTTGAAAGGTCTCCCCTGCTTACAGATGAATCTTGTAGAGACAAGACAGTGAAATGCATAGTTTACCTCCTTTGTACTAAGCCCCTGAAGAATTAAGCTGCTCTAGTGCACAGTCTAGCTGAGGCTGAGATTGTGCTGTGCAGAGACAAAATGGTCCCAGGGCAGCGCTAACAGACACTGAAGGTGGTGCTACAGAAAGGCTTCACTTTTACCTGAATGTACAGCAATAACGGGAATGATGCGATGACCAACAAACTTTCCCCCTTCCTCCCAAACCACAATTCGGAGGGAAGCCAACTCTGGCATCATAATCTGTGGAGAAAGCATAAGAGGTCAAAGTCCCAATGCTTTTGACTTCTAACAGGGTGCTTGTTTCACTATGTGAAAAATCAACTTCAGGAACCAATATGAGAGGAAATCACTTTCTCTTTGGCAAGAGCTACTTTGTGACGTTATGGGCTATAAAAATGACCTCCAGAGTGGGAGTCAAGGGCTCCTGAACTCTAACACTGAACTGCAGAAAAAGCTATTTTTTTGCAATTTCTCAGTTGGTCTAATAAAAGGTATCATTTTGGAACCAAGAGTTCTACATTTGTGCAACCCTGAACTCTAAGACTTAGCCCCAGTATTTTTGGGCAAGTCAGTGCATGTTTCCTTCCCCCTTAAGCTGTTTTAGAAGCTGGGGATAATACCAGCTCACACTAAAGGTGAAGTTACAGGTCACACTTAGACCATATTAAGGGCACTTAAAACACAAGCGTCTGCATGCTAGAGCTTGTTAATTCATGCTAAGTGCCCTCGGAGTGTCTTAAGTTACAGCGCTTCAGGTGAAGGTTAACTCTTGGCCATGCTACCTAGCTTGTGTTAGACTAACTTCTGTCAAATCTGCTGAGATAACTGGGCAATTTGCAGTGAATCTGTGCATCCCAAGGTACAGTACATCACTCCCAGGCCCCCAACCACCACCCAGAGCAGGGTGTTCTGGCTCCAAGGCCTACCCCTGCTCACCAAACCTCCAGTGGCAAGTCACAGCTGTGCAGGCAAGAAACAGTATTAACCCTTAGCATGCAACTTCTCACAGCATGTTCTAACTTTAACACTGCTTAACATTTCACGGCTTTAATATGGTCTAAGTGTAACATGTAACTTGAAGGTAAAAGTAAAAGCTTCCCCTATTTTCACAAGGGTGCTGGGAGAAGATGGGAGTTAACATATTCACAGGTCTTTGCTCACATATGGCTCTATATCAAGGCTCAGAATTACTATTACTTTTGTGCTTCCTTCCCCTATCCTCATAGCTGAACACCAGATCAATACTTCTGGGCAGAGCTGTACAGGTGCCATAACCTGATTTGTCTTGCAACTTCCCATTATTCCACGATGTGTCCCAGAAATCACTGTTCCTCATACTATGAAGCAACAACGTAGCTGCATTTCCTCTTGCCTCTCGTTTCCCTGTGGTTGGAGAATCTCAAGGCCAATTTGATTAGAAAATTTAGCTGAAGATGCACACACAGCCTTTTGGCCCATGGATTTCCAAAAATGTCCTCAACAGCCTTCCATCTGTAAAGGAACGTGTGGCTCTTACAATCTCCAGAAAAGAGCCTTAGGTGCCTATGAATTCTCAGGAATATATAGCCCGTGGGATCTCCAGAAAACACTCCCTGTGGTCAATGAGATCTTTAATTTGAGTCGTTACCTTTTCGAAAGCAAAAACTTCCTCCTTCCATACAGGGTTGATCGAGTTAGCAGTCGAGGTCAGTTTGGTTCTATATTTGCGTTTTGTGTCACCAGGCAACCCGAACAATTCTACTTCCACATATGTCTTCACACTGCGTTCAGAAAGGAACTGGCCAGAAAGAATCTAAGAACAAGCCAAGAAACAAAAAGCTGTAGGAACGTCCTATAAACTTCCTCCAGCCTCAGGGCAGCCTCTTCTGCGGCCTGCCCCCGCTTCCCTCTCTCCTCCAGCCCACTCTCCAGCTTCACCTGTCTCTGTTCTTTTCCTCCACCAGCCTCCCTCTGCATCATCACAGCCATGGATCATTCCCTGTGGCAGATGCTAATTTTCCATTTTCATGCGATTATGATTAATTTTAAACAGTGAAAGGCCTTGAAGTTGCCATAGTAACACTCTCACATGAAGTTATGGGTTCATTTGCTATTAAGAGCCCTGCTGGGTAATAAACAGAGGGGACATAGGCGCTACTTATATCCCTCCTGTGCATGCACAGTGCTGTGGTTTGTACTTGCCGTTATCGACAGGCTGCTTGCCACCACCACGTCAATGCGGTTAACAGAGAAAGGGTCAAACTGCTTGTCTGGACGCCGCATGAATTCGTGTTTGAGGAGGTAGCCACTCTGGCCATTGAACTCAAAGAGGGCCATGTTCTGTTGCATAGGGAGGTCTGGGGGAGACAGACAAACAGACACAGGGAGAGGAATTTCTGTGAGGACACACCAGTACAGACCATACATTTTAAGGAATGAACAGGAACACTGCACGTACAGTATCTTTCATCCAGAGATCACACAATGTTTCAAATGTGAAATACCTCCCAGCCTCCTTTTGGGAAAGGTATCACTAGTACTTGTTACCCAGAGGGGCAAACTAAAGCATAGCGATGAAGTGACCTTTTTCATGGTCACATAGACAGCCAGTAGCAAAACTAGACCAAGAGTCTCCTCTGCAGTACCTCTACTTCAGCCTGAGCTCCCCCACTCGCATTCCTTCCCCTCTCTCTACCCCTGTTTGTCTGTTTATATTAAGGTACTCTGCTCCTTTCCTTGCCATCCACTCTCCTCTTCCTTCTTTCCACACTCTACATTCAAAACAATCTCTTCAGTCTTTCATATTTCACTCTCCCATAATTTTCCTTCCCCGCTTCTCCCACTTTTCCTCTCCACATCCCACAAATCTCCTCCTGCACCACCACACTGTGCATCCTCAGAGACAGCAGGGAGCAACTTGGGATCCTGGATGCCTTTCTCTTCTGTCTGGCTTCACCCTTGTCAGATGGTATCAGAAGTGGACAGAGAAGGTGCACCCCACCCTTCCCAGATCAGCACACTGGATACAGCAGCAGAGAGGGAAAGGCAGAGAGTGTGGTAAAGGGCAGCTCCTCTTTTTCAAGACTGGCACTTAGTTGTGTGTGCTACCTTAGGGGAAAGGCTTGACCTCCAGCACCAGAATGCTCTACACGAATTAAAAATGAGATTACACTGGCCTACGATGTTACCTACTCTGTGTGTGTGTGTGTCCATCCAGAGAGACAGCTATTGCAGTGAAGGACTGTATGAACACTTCCAGTTCTGTGGAAAAGGGGTGCAGGCCAGGCACCAAGTCAGACAGGAAGATTGTGACAGGAAATGAAGTAGAGAAAACAAACATGCTTGGAGACCAAGGGCAGTACTGGGAAACACCATTAAAGGGAAGAAGAGGAAATAACACAGGATTTGAGCATAACTCTTTCCTAGAAGAAGCCCTGGGACAGTCTGTAACTCACCCATGGTCTGGAAGTTTAACGCCACCATCTGACAGCCGACATTCCAGAACATCTGGGGCATGTAGTTGGATGAGTCCATCCGGGTGCCTTTGGGGTAAATCCGGCTCATCTGTTGCTTGTTACATCTGTGGTTACTTTATAGGAAACAGGTCCAGAGTAGACTACTGATTTCTCTGTGCTCTGAGGCTTGCTCACAGTTATAGGCTGCTTACAGACACGGGAAACAAACAAACAAACAGCGCTTGACCGGAAGAGGAAGCGCGTTAGTTTGATCTCGCCCTGCCAGTGTCTAGATTGGGCACATCAGCAGGACTTTTTGGTGTTTTTATCTAAAGCTGATTCAAGGAATGTGAAGGAAAGCTACATGTCCCTGCAAGCTGACGTTGGCGACCGGCATGGACAGCTAGAGACCCTCTGGGTAAAAATTCGTGGGGAATATGGCACAGGGGACACAACGGTGGGAGTCTACTACAGACCTCCCAGTCAAAGTCCTGAGCTTGACCAGGAGTTCGCCTGGAAACTGAGGCCGCTTGCTCCAGGACCTTGGTTGTCATGGGTGACTTCAATTACCCGGACATCTCCTGGGAAGATCACTCAGCAAAATCCGAGCGGTTGCAAAGCTTTCTCTCGTGCGTGGATGACCTCTACCTGACTCAAGAAGTCTGTGGGCCAACGAGAGGCAAAGCGCTGCTCAACCTTGTACTGGCTACGGGGGACGACCTAATCGGCGACCTAGTGATCAATGGGAAGCTGGGCGACAGCGACCACGAGCTGATCACCTTCACCATCCGCCGTAAAGCTGGCAAGTCAGTCAGCAACACAGAAGTCCTTGACTTCAGAAAAGCCGACTTTGACAAGCTCAAGAGGCTAGTCAGTCAGGCCCTCAGGGACCATGACCCCAGGGAGAGGGGAGTTCAAGAAGAGTGGTTGCTTCTCAAGGAAGAGATCCTCAGTGCACAAGCTAAATCTATCCCAACACGGAGGAAAGGCAGCAAGAAGGCACAGCAGCCCCCCTGGCTCTCCAGGGACCTAGTGGACCTCCTGTGGTTAAAAAGGAAAGCTTACAAAGGATGGAGGACGGGATTCACCTCCAAGGAGGATTACTCTGCGCTGGTCCGGTCCTGCAGGGAGCAAACCAGGAAAGCCAAGGCTGCAACTGAACTCCAACTAGCTTCAGGCATCAAGGACAACAAAAAGTCCTTTTTCAGATATGTGGGGAGCCGGAGGAAAAGCAAGGGCAATGTTGGACCCCTGCTAAACCAGAGGGGGCAACTGACAACTGATGCCCAGGAAAAAGCCAACCTATTAAATAGGTACTTTGCGTCAGTCTTTCATGAGTCCCATGGGACGCCCATGCCTGCTATGGGACAGGGAGATCCGGGTGAGGGGGATCCCCTACCCTCCATAAATGCTGACCTCATGAAGGAACACCTTGAGAAGCTGGATACCTTCCAGTCAGCTGGCCCTGACAATCTGCACCCCAGGGTACTCAAGGAGCTGGCGAGCGTCATAGCCCAGCCCCTGGCACGGATCTTTGAAAACTCCTGGGGCTCTGGTGTAGTGCCCGAAGACTGGAAGAAGGCCAATGTGGTGCCGATCTTCAAAAAAGGGAGGAGAGTGGATCCAGCTAACTACAGGCCCATTAGCCTGACTTCTATCCTGGGGAAGATCCTAGAAAAGTTTATTAAGGAGGCCATCCTTGAGGGACTGGCCCAGGCTAACATCCTAAGGGACAGCCAGCACGGGTTTGTTGCGGGTAGGTCTTGTTTGACCAATCTCATTTCCTTCTATGACCAGGTGACCTATCACCTGGACAAGGGAGAAGAGGTTGATATCATATATCTTGACTTCAAAAAAGCTTTTGATCTGGTATCCCATGATCACCTCTTGACCAAACTGGCCAGTTGTGGCCTTGGCTCCACCACGATCCGCTGGCTGGGAAACTGGCTCCGTGGTCGGACCCAGAGGGTTGTAATTGATGGCAGTCACTCATCGTGGTGCCCTGTGACCAGTGGGGTCCCTCAAGACTCTGTCCTGGGACCCTTACTGTTCAACATCTTCATTAACGATGTGGACATTGGAGTCAGGAGTGGACTGGCCAAGTTCGTCGATGACACCAAATTTTGGGGCAAAGCATCCACGCCAGAGGACAGGCGGGTGATCCAGGCTGACCTGGACAAGCTCAGCAAATGGGCAGACGAGAACCTCATGGTGTTTAACACCGAAAAATGCAAGGTTCTCCACCTTGGGAGGAAAAACCTGCAGCACCCTTATAGGCTTGGCAGTGCTACGTTGGTTAGCACTACAGAAGAAAGAGACTTGGGGGTCATCATTGACAACAAGATGAACATGAGCCTGCAATGCAATGCTGTGGCTAGTAAAGCGACCAAAACGCTGGCTTGCATCCATAGATGCTTCTCGAGCAAATCCCGGGACGTCATTCTCCCCTTGTACTCGGCCTTGGTGAGGCCGCAGCTGGAGTACTGCGTCCAGTTTTGGGCTCCACAATTCAAAAAAGATGTGGAGAAGCTTGAGAGAGTCCAGAGGAGAGCCACGCGCATGATCAGAGGTCAGGAAAACAGACCTTACGAGGACAGGCTGAGAGCCATGGGACTCTTTAGCCTGGAAAAGCGTAGGCTCAGGGGTGATCTGATGGCCACCTATAAATTTATCAAGGGTGACCACCAGGATCTGGGGGAACATTTGTTCACCAGAGCGCCCCAAGGGATGACGAGGTCGAACGGTCACAAACTCCTGCAAGACCGTTTCAGGCTGGACATAAGGAAGAATTTCTTTACTGTCCAAGCCCCCAAGGTCTGGAACAGTCTGCCAGCGGAGGTGGTTCAAGCACCTACATTGAACACCTTCAAGAGTAAATTGGATGCTTATCTTGCTGGGATCCTATGACCCCAGCTGACTTCCTGCGCTTCGGGCAGGAGGCTGGACTCGATGATCTCCCGAGGTCCCTTCCAGCCCTAATGTCTATGAAATCTATGAAATCTATGAAATCAGCTATTAGATAAATGCACCAAAAAGCCCTGCTGAAGCGCACAATCTATATAGACATTGGGTGAGCCAAGTCCAACTAATTCAATGCCCCTTCTGGGCATACGCTGGGTTTGGTGTGAGGGTGCACTGAGCTGAAAGTAAAACTCTATTTTTTCATGTCTGTAAGCAGCCTGAGATCATAGTTTTCTTTAGCTTTTAAGTGGCTTTTGGATGCTTGGAAACATCCCATATTATAAATACCAGAAGTCATATCTGAGACAGAGCCTTTCCATTCAGCGCTGCGTGGTGGGCTCCATGCTTTGGAAGAAGCACTGGGTGTACCTGACTGCACCTTCTAGAGAGCCTTTGGCATGAGCTGCACATCCCTGAGATAATATTACTGTCTCTCTGGTATCTGAGTTCTAGGTACTTTTCATGAGTTAATAAGGTATCAAGGCCAAAAGTAAATAATGTCTGTCTTTGTTTTATCCAGTAAAACATGAAGAAGAATGTCTTACTTCCAAAAACTTCTCTAATTCTATCCTAACTATGCTATTGATCCAATCAAATATATCACCCAGAGAAATCCTTGTCCGTGTTCTATCCAAGCATTTTAGACTAACACTTGGGACTGTGTCTTTCCCTAGAGCTTGCCAGAGGACATTATATTGAAAGGCAGGGAAGGAATGCTCTCATGCTCTACTAACGATGCATCAACAGGCACACAGGACAAGTGCTGCTTAAGAGCTCATCAAGGAAAAAGGATACTCGACAAACTGCACAGGAAACTTGGTAAGTAGATCATAGGCTTTCATCTCGGTGAAGGAGGAGATGACATAACTTCGGTTCTTCTCTGGGAACATGCAACAGGAATTTGTTTAAAAGAAAGGTTCACCCAGCTCATCATTTCAGGCCCTCTTAAAGCATGCTGAAGTCATGCTTGGCCTATGAAACATAGAGATCCTCTAGCCACACCTTTCACTGTGGATCATTATCACATCAAGGCCACCTATGGTGGTCCTTTGCATTGGGACAGAGTGCGGGGACACCTACACATTAACAGGAGCTGTCAAAGTTGGGTTGGGGTTAACTATGGGATTGGGTTGGGCTTAACTATGGGGCCATATACTAAATGACCAGCTTGCAAAGCAATAGATGTGTGTGCATGTACTGAGGAGTTCACCTTTTCCTTGAAAGGAAATGTTGGGTGACAGTTTTCCATTTCCAAACCACTTGTCATACTTGGACTGGGATTTGTACACGTTTTTTTCTTTAGTTTCAATGTATGAGTTGGGCTCCCCTAGCCTCGCTCTGAATTTTAGTTTCAAGATAACGCAGACATTAGAAGTAAAGCTCCATGTAAGCTCTGCCTTTTACTAGTTTTTTCATAAATACCATGAATCAGTCCACTTTCTTCTTCTCCCAACAAGGTTCTGTAATATTCTCCCATGCCCACTGAAGACAATAACTAGCCATATATACCAGCACAGACTGGGTCAGATTCTATTCTTGGTATAGGCCAAGCTGGGAATAACTCCACTGACATTATGGGTGCTGTCCTTTATTTTTACCAGTGTCACTGAGCAGCATCTGATCTATTGCCTACAAAGGGATGTGTGCACAGCTATGTGTGCTACTTTGAGAGACAGGATGGAAGAAGATAGGTTGAGGCAACAGAGTGTCTGCAAATATATCTATAGACTCTCAGCATCTGAAGTTTTACACTACTTTCTTGAATGAAAACATTTAGAACATGGAAAAGACAAGAATCTTCCTTACGTGATGAAACTTCAAAGCAGTCAAATTTGACAGGCTGGATATAATTTACCAGGCTGGACATTTCTTCATAAGCAGTCACTTCCAAGCCAGCAGTGCCCTATGCAAAATGAGAAAAGACAGGTAAAGTGATACCTCCCGGACAAACACAACACAGTTGGGCCTATAGGAGAGAAGGAACCCAAAGGTCACACAGCAGAATGCTGGGCAGAAACCTTCTCTTACATATTGGTACTAAAAATCACTTAGTGGGTAGGCAGTGGCAGGACAGGGAACGAGTTATATACTACAACACACTCAGAAGCATGAGGACATGCTTCTTCCCCTTTAAAAAGACCATTTTGCACATCAGTCACAACTTTCTGATGATTTAAAGCACTTCTTTAAAACCAAATAACTAAGTCCCTCTGAACAACCATGTGAGACAGACAATTACTGTTATTGTTATTTATATATTATCATCCCAATTTCACAGATAAGGAAACATAGGCAAAGAAAGATGATGGGTGTTGTCCTAAGTCATGCAGAAGTCACTGGCTAGGTCAGGAATGGCACCCTGGATTTCCTACTTGCTATGTTCTCTACTCACAAGGCCTTCATTCTCACATTTACTCTCAGCTGCAAGCCAGAGTTTCACTGTCCCACAGCCAAATGGTTAGTTTCCAGCATTGGAATCAAACACAAACGTCACTATCGTGAGGGAAGAGAAAGCATCTAATCACCCACCACCATTAGTTCCCATTTGGTTTTTTTGCCACTAAGGAAAGAAGGCTCAATTTATGTTAACCAGTGAGGGTCCTGTAACTAGCTGAGACCAAGCCCCAGCCAGAAAAGGAAAAAGGGCCAGGAGAGGAAAGGTGAGTGATAATACCTCATCTGACCGCAATTTTCTAATCTCTTCTTCATCCAAGTTTCCTGACTCCTCCTCCTCTTCCTCTGGCTCCTCCTCAGTCACATCACCTGCCCAGACTAAGGAAACACAGTGCACATAAGCAACATATTTAGACAGAACATCACGGATTACCAACAAATGCTCTAGTACTGCCTCCACTAGGCATGAGAAGATGGAATCCCTCTCAGCTTAAGCACATAGGAACTAGAAGGAGACCAGTCCACTGGGGACACTATTCTGGCAGTAGGGTCCTGGCATGAAAAGGCAAAGCTCTGGACTGGCACATCTATGTATCACGCCTTTCCTCTTGATGGCTTCCAGCACACTACTGGACAATGGCTGCACACTGACTTTATCCCCAAAGTCTCCAGCTTCTCTTCACAGCCTTCTCCTCTGAAGAATGGGTTTGCAGTCGCATTTCTCCAACCAAGGGTCATGCACATCTGTGGGAGGATTCCCTATCGGGTCTGTTTTCTGGGCGTTCTACAGAGGAGCTGTTGCTGCATGAAGAGCAGTCAGCCAAGTCTGATCGCTCACGTCGGTTCTTAGCCAGAGTGCAGGACCTCCATCTAACCCAGGAGGTGCACAGTCCCACCAGGGGAGACGCCTTGTTGGACCTGGTGCTGGCCACGGGTGATGACCTGGTGAGGGGGCTGCGGGTGATGGGCCACCTGGGAGACAGTGATCATCGCTTGCTGGAATTCACCATCCAGCGTAAGGTGGCAAAGGGCTGCAGCAAGGCAACAGCCCTAGACTTTAGGAGGGCTGACTTCAACAAGCTAAGGAGGATCATTGGGGAAGCGCTGAGGACCCAGAGGGGAAGGGAGCCAGATGTCCAAGGTGAGTGGTTGCTCCTTAAGGAGACGATCCTCCATGCCCAAAGGGAGGTAATCCCAACAAGGGTCAAAGGGAGCAGGAGGGCACATAAACCCCCATGGCTCACTAGGAGCATCCGGGAATGTCTCCTTGCTAAAAGGGAGGCATACACCCAATGGAGGGATGGGGTCATCACCAAGAAGGACTATGTTACAGTCGCCCGAGGATGTAGGGGGGCAGTCAGGAAGGCCAAGGCAGAGATGGAGATAGGACTAGCTTCCCGGATTAAGGACAATAAGAAGTCCTTCTTCAAATACATAGGGGGTAAAAAGAGGGTCCCGGGTAATGTGGGGCCCCTGCAGGACATGATGGGCAACTTAGTCGTCATGCCAGATGACAAAGCTAACATATTTAACGATTTCTTTGCCTCTGTCTTCCTAAGTAGGGACCAGTCCAGCCACCTCCCTGCTGGGCCCCCCTCGGGCCCCGGGAGAGACACGCCTGGGCCAGGGGTTAGCGAGGAGTTAGTTAGGGTACTTCTGGAGAGGCTGGACGTGTTCAAGTCCGCTGGTCCGGACGATCTTCACCCTAGGGTTCTACAGGAACTGGCCGAGGTCATTGCGGGACCCCTGGCGCGGCTCTATGAGCACTCGTGGTGCTCTGGTGAGGTGCCGGAGGACTGGAAGAGGGCCAATGTGGTCCCTATCTTCAAAAAGGGAAAAAAAGAGGACCCGGGAAATTACAGGCCAGTTAGTCTTACCTCAATCCCGGGTAAGCTCTTTGAAAAAATTATCCTGGCACACATCCAGGAGGGCCTTGCGGGGGAATGCATGCTCAGGGGCAACCAACATGGGTTCATCAGTGGCAGGTCTTGTCAGACCAACCTGGTGGCCTTTTACGATCAGGTCACCAAATCATTAGACGCAGGGGTTGCTGTGGATGTAGTCTTTCTGGACTTCCGGAAGGCTTTCGACACTGTCTCTCACCCTGTCCTCATCAAAAAGCTGGGAGACTGTGGTGTCGATGCCCACACGGTCAAATGGGTCGCCAACTGGTTGGAGGGCCGCACCCAGAGGGTGGTAGTGGATGGGTTCTTCTCGACCTGGAAGGACGTGGGCAGTGGGGTTCTGCAGGGCTCGGTCCTCGGGCCCGCACTGTTCAACATCTTCATCAGTGACTTGGATGAGGGGGTAGAAAGCACCCTGTTCAAGTTTGCTGATGACACTAAGATGTGGGGGGATGTGGGTGCACTAGAGGGGTGCAATAGGCTACAAGCTGACCTTGATAGGTTGCAACGGTGGGCGGATGAGAATAGGATGGGGTTTAACACTGATAAATGCAAGGTGTTGCACATGGGGAGGAAGAACCGGCACCACACTTACAGGTTGGGGAACTCCCCTCTTGCCAGCACGGAGACGGAAAAGGATCTTGGAGTCGTCATTGACTCCACGATGAACATGGGCCGGCAGCGTGGGGAGGCAGTCAAGAAGGCCAACCGTACCCTGTCATGCATCCACAGATGCATCTCGAGCAGGTCCAGGGAGGTGATCCTCCCCCTCTATGCGGCACTGGTCAGGCCGCAGCTGGAGTACTGCGTCCAGTTCTGGGCGCCACACTTCAAGAGGGACGTGGACGATATGGAAAGAGTCCAGAGGAGGGCCACTCGTATGATCAGGGGTCAGCAGGGCAGGCCTTATGAGGAGAGGCTACGGGACCTGAACCTGTTTAGCCTCCACAAGAGAAGGTTAAGGGGGGACCTTGTGGCCTGCTACAAACTGGTCGGGGGGATCAGCAGGTATTGGGGGAGTCCCTGTTACCCCATGCGCTGCCAGGAGTGACCAGGAATAACGGTCACAAGCTGGCGGAGGGTAGGTTTAGATTAGATATTAGGAGGCGCTACTTCACAGTCAGGGCGGCTAGGGCCTGGAACTGGCTTCCAGGGGAAGTGGTGCAGGCTCCTAGCCTGGGGATTTTTAAAAGGAAGTTAGATGAGCACCTTGCCGGGGTCATCTGACCCCGGTGCTCTTTCCTGCCAAGGCAGGGGGTCGGACTAGATGATCTACCTAGGTCCCTTCCGACTCTAGCTACTATGAAACTATGAAACTATGCATTCCTACTGGCCTCTGTGCTCCTCTTGTGATGGGAACAGGAAGCCTCCATGACCTGAAAGCCCTTTGGAGCTGTTCTGCCTTGGGATCTCCAAGTACAAGATGGTTTTACATTGAAAACTAGATTTAGATTAGATTTCAGGAAAAAAACTTTCTTTCTATTAGGATGTGAGGAAGTGGGACAGATTTCCAGGAGAGTTATGGAATCTTCTTCATTGGAGGTTTTCCAGAGGAGATTGGGTAAGCATTTGATAAGAATAATTTAAGAACAGCATTCCTACATTCATGCAGGGGATTGGACCAGGTGATCCTTGAGGTCTGTTGCAACCCTATGATGCTGAAGTTCTAAAGGAGATAATAGGTCTTGGCTACGGGAAGAAATGAGGGTGTACAAGCCTCCAAAAACTTTGGAATTAAGAGATGTGCCATGGCAAATTTGCTGGGTGCCAGAGAGGTATTCAGTGACACTGCAGGACAGAAGTCATCCACACATTCACCAGACCAACAGACAGAATATGGAAATGAATTCCTGGATGAACCATGTAGCTGACACCCAAGCATAGCCAGGTGATGTACAGGTTATATGTGCTCTTTTTAGCCTCTAGTGTTGCTATTAGTCGTTATAAGATATTTGAACATAATAGGCATGTTTAATACACATGCTCTGGAAGTCTGGGGGGTGGGGTGCTTTAATTAAGGGTGGCTCTGAGAGCCACTCTAATTAAAGTGCTGGAAGTGTCTTGTGTATCAGTGTCCCTGTGCTTAAAAATGCCGGGGGGGTTGGGAGGGCTTTAACTAAAGCTTGGTAATTACCACACTCCAGCAGACTTGAGTAATTAAAGCATGTTGAAGAAGCCTCACTGCTCATGTATAGGTGCCCATTCTCTTCACCGCAGTCCCCAGGCACACACAGGAGATCAGCTCCCCTCCAGCTAACACTAGACTGGTTTGTAATTTCTCTAAGGGGCCACCTCAGCTTTTCTGAGCTGTACTAGTCCCATCCCTCTTTCATACTGTACCAGTATCATCACTATCCCCAGGGACAGGCTGGTCAGTAACTTCAGGCTCTACATTCTTCCCTTTCTTCAGAGAATTCTGCCCAGTACACTGGTTCTTTTTGTTTTTAATCAGGATTTTGCCCAGTAGATCCTGAGGGCTTGGCAAGGGAACTCCCGGCTTCAGCTGCAACAGAGAAAACATCAGATTTATTTTTCTCCTCTAGAGAGACAGAGCTCAAATGCTCAGCTATCCACCTGAATCCTTCCTCTCCCTGTCTGCCTCAACCATCTCTACCCACTTGTCTCCTTCAGTGTCTTCATCCACCCAACTTCCCATACCTCACACCATCTCTGTCCACTGTAACCCTGTATAAGTTCCAAGGCATTATTACTTTAAGATCTTGCCCACCCTTTTACACACTACTTTCTATCCCTTGCTATGCATTATCTTGCTGTAGATGGAAAGATTTTTGGGACAGGGCAATGTCTCATTAACTCTCTGTAAAACATCGTGTACATTTATGGCATGGGCAAGGTAAGAATGTTTGTATGGATTATGAAACCATAATGGTTCCTGGAAAACATCTTTTGGTACATGCAAACTGCATGTGCAGACATTTTTCTGGACCTATGCTCAGCTGCTTTTCACATGCAGCTCCCTACCTGATTCTACCTGCATATGTACGTTTCATGTGCACAGCTCAGCCATCTAGGGTCAGATTCTGAAGTTGATGGAGTCACTTCAGACTTGCAGGGATGTAAATGAAAGCAGACTTGGGCCCCTGATTTAGAAAAAATCTGGCCTTGAAGTCATAAAGTTATCCCTCTGTTCTCCAAGCTGCTCAGCCACAAGCTGAGAGCTGAGCTCAGTCCAGCTCTCTGCTCCCTTATGTCAAAGTCATTGATAAGACTGGGTAGCTATACACATTTATAGGCTAACTATATAAGATATATAGACAGAGCACACACTTCTGTGGACTAAAGCTGGCTTCATCATTTATACCTCTACAAGCATCCTCCCACTGGTCACAAAGGACCTACACAGGGACATTGCATGTGGTACTGCAGGCAGTGGTACCACATGGCACCAGGAAACAGTCCTTGCATGTTGCCTTGTCCCCTAGCACAGGCTCACCCCAACATTTTCCACTTACAGGGTATTTTTCAAGTGGTTCTGTCAGCAGCATGTCCCCAAATATGGTTCTGCAGTACTCAGCCATCTTAGCTTGCTGCTTGGGTCTAATTAACAGCAAAATAAAATGCAAGTGAGGCACAGACCTACTGAGCCAGGGGAAAAAACATACCTAAAACCACAGCTCAGCATGGGTGCCTGTTCCCAATCATGCACCCCGTGCTCTCCCCACAAAATAGCTATTCCTCTCCCACACTCCCCCCCCCACCATCTCTCTGAAACATCTCTGCAGAACAAACACCATCTAACCCGTGCTATCATCTCCATGAGGTTAGGAGTTGGGAGGGGCAGGTTTGAAAAGGAATACAGAGGAGAATTCACTGAATTCCCGTATTTTTTATCACATTTGCTCTGCAGTTTACAGCTTAGCTCTCAGTGTTGTCTCAGATTCTCTCCAAGGAAAACTCCTTTCACACTGCAGCCTTAATGCTTCACCTTGCTGTCCCAAAGCACAGAGCCACCAAGCAAAACCATGTCAGCATTAGATGAAAAGGCATCGCTTGCCTTTGCCCCCTACAGCCAACAAAGTGTTAATCCCCCCATCTCTGCTCCCCAGACATGAGTCAGTCAGCCCATAGATACTCACGAGTCTACGTGATTCTCAAAGGACAGGATGACAGGGTAGAGAGAGGTTTTGAAAGCACTTTCCGCAATGGCTTCAATGGCATCCTGAGCAAGAGCAGACAGACAGAGGGAGTGTGTGAGTATTCTTGATCACGTCCTGAGACAGACCGGTCTGGGTAGCCAGCCAACTGTCCAGTCTCCACATTCATCATTTCCAGGGATTCTCTCATGAGCAATATAGCACCTCTGACCCCATTTCCTTCACACATTCCTCTCCCATAGCTTCCCTTAGATTATTTTTCACTCAATTTAAACTCAACAGGTAAGTAAGCAGATGATGCTGAAGTTGTAGAATGGCCAATTTATCTCTTGCTAAATGAGTGAGAATCTAAGTAAAGGAGCTTGGTGGTGTCTGGAAGGAGAATAACATTGTTTAGGATTAACTTGGAAGGGTTAGGAAAAAGTATAAGTGACATCTGACTAAACTTCCTTTATTCTTGCTGGGACTCACACTTACCTAAACTCTCAAATGAACCCCACCTTGCCTGTAAAACCCTTCTTGATCCTGATTGTTTAGCACTGCAGGAAACTAAAATGTGCAGCAGCTACTGACTACTGGCATTTCAGTTGCAAATACCATGGGTAGTTGCAAATGAAGTTATTAGAAACCTGGGGCTCAAAGAAGGGGAGAAGCAGCAGAAGGGAAGATCCATGTATGGTATAAAACTAAAATCCAAGTGCATGAGGGATTAACATAATTTCATCTGGAGGTTCATTCACACAGTTTGGCAGAGCCCCTTCACGCAGTCAGAGCTCCTGTAATGCACAGTTACCATTATCTTCGCTATTTCTTGTGCACTGTTATGCAAAAGCAACAGTAATATCACAGGATTGAGGATGGGAAATTATTGGTACTGAATCTGACAGGCAGATGAATGTGCCTAGTCATTAACAGAAACAGGATTTGTTTTTTCACACACAAATGTCTTAGAAATAATGAAGTGTAGGAATGAAGAAAAATACAGTATAAGGACAGAGAAGAGCATCTAAAACTTGGTTCCTGTCTGGTTGGGTATGGGTTCCTTACAATGTTACCCAAAGGGATGCAGAGGAAGGAAGTGTGGTCCAGTGATTGTAACTTTTTGTGATTAAAGCACTAAAACTTTAGAGGGAAAAGTGGGGCTAGCCTGGGCTGTGTCCCTTTTAGCCATGCATCTTGGGACTAATATTCAGGGAACCTGCATGACAAAACCACAAAATGGTTGCTGTCCCACTGAGTGTAAGCTGTACATGCATGAAGCATGGAAATGACAAAGGAACAAACTCCTAAGTGCCACTTACAGTCGCACACAAACCTGCCGTTATCATCAGCCTGGCTGTTTGACAACTCCCAGTCTCTGTTAACACTCACCACTCTTGGCTGCAGAGAGGCCTTGCTAATTGTCTTTTCTCTGAACTCATCATTCCTTGCACACACCCACCCACTTAAGAAAAGCCAGCCAGCAAATGCTCATCCACTCAACCAGACACGTATCCCTCTGCCTGGCTCCTCTCCAGCTCTGGCAGCTCAAACATTTTCCCTCATTTATTCCTATCCCTCTACTTTTCACCTCCTGATTCACCACCCCACGCATCACACCATCCTGTTTAATACCAGCTCATCTACCCGTCTACCTCACCAGTCATGCAGCTTTGCTTCTTACCCATCCATGCCCCAGCCCAGCTGTTTGCCATTTCACCCACCCATGTATCTTCCTAATGTAGATAACATTACAAATTCAGGCAGAAGAAATAATCTGTGGAGACAATTCTATCCTTACCTTGAACAGAATTTCAGTGGTCATAGTAAATCCATGGGTGATGATGGGCTCCTCATCTGGAGGGCGACCCTTCCAACAGTCCAGCTCCACACAGCGACAGCCAGCCAGCAGGGTCTGACGATACATTTCAGAAGAGGAGTTGCCAGAAAATTGGCCAGCTGCAACAGGACAGAAGGAGAAGAGATTCCTGTTTCCATGTACTCATGTAAAAACATTCTTCTGAGCTGGGAGTAAAAAGGGGAAACAGAGCTCTAGGCACTTCCTGAGCAAGTATCCCCTTCAGATTGCAGTTAAATTTAGGTAACTGGAACCATGAAGCCCTACTTAACCCCTTCTCCTCTTGCATGCTGTGTCCCCATAACTACATGCTTACTCTCTGTGTCGAGGGGATGGAGTACTGGTAGATATGCAACTGCCTCAGCCTCCGGGGGGTACATGGCCACCCTGCCATTTGGGAAGGATACATAACTGGATCATGAGGGACTTACACCTGCCCCCTTGCTAGGCCTGCTTTCATAACTATTGGGTTATACACTTGCCAGCTGCTTGGGAAGGCTGCCTGCCTTATGACACATCAGAGTGCATATATCTGTCCAACTTTGTAGGTTAGTGAGGTGGTTGGAGAGAGGAGACATCACCTTCCTTTGAAGCACTGGACTTAAAACTCCCAGCCTTACCTGTGGATAAAGTGGGAGGCAATGATGCTCCTGCTGGTACTAGAAAACTCAGAGGTTCCTGGTTAGCTCTTGCTGCTCCACTCAGGGTCATATCAATCACTGATTTTGGGGTCAGACTGGCACAGATAGTCGGGGTTTGTGCTGTCCTTTGCGGCATGGGAGGGTCCTTTTCCTAGGATCCTCTGAGCATATATTAATCAACTATGTCTGTGCTGTTGCAGCAGCAAAACATTCACAGTGTTCTCCTCCCCTCTGCTCTAACCTGTGGCTTATTATACCATGTTTTGGTGTTTCTGGTTTGTGCACTATAGTTGCATGTAAGGTTTTGTGTGGACCATTTTTAGAAATCTTTGGGTAAATGGCTTGTTGCAAATGGGGGAGATGGCAGACTTGATGGTCCATATTATACATCAACCAAGGGGATAAGCATGTGTCAAGAGAGAGAAGAGTGGCACACTTCTGCCTAGCAACTCCTGCAGGACATACACACTTCTGAGACAGACATACACACCTAGCCAGCCATTCAGGAACAATGTGAACTTCATATGATATCCATGCCTGTCCCTGAACTCAAATGAAGTGAACTTACGATCTTGCATTGCAACAAGGCTGGGGGTATGAAAAGATCCTTGCTATTTGTTCAAGGGTGAAGAGCTGCTTGCCCACCCTGCACTGAAAATGACACATGCCCGCAGAGAACGGTCATTCACACACAAAATCCATCAAAAAGAAGTGAAATTCAACTCAAACAAGACTGGGATGAGTGTTGTAAGTTATACTTAGGTCCCTTTTGCTTTGGCCAACATCACATGGGTCTGTCTTTTCTACAGAGCAAGCTTGTTCTTTTCAGTCCTAGCAAGTTGAATAGCTGCCCAATGTATTTGTCATCTGGGACAAAACCCACCCCTGGTGCTGGTATATGCATATGATTCTAGACATCTTGGAAGCTGTGGGGTAGGACCAAGGAACCTGAGCCAACCAGTGGACAGATACCTGTTAAATAGGTGTTGTGCGATGAGTTGATGAAGTAATGTGAGAGTGGCTGGCTCATGTCCTGGTACAGAATCACTTTGTCCAGTGCTACCACACTGTTCTCAGAACCGCAAAGGAACCAAACCATTCCCTCTGGGGATAACTGCCCTGCAGGGAAAACAGAGCTATTAATGGCACTGAAAGAATTAGACCCAGGCTCCTTGCTGAGCACTTGCAGGAATTAGGTTGGCTGCTTCCTGACACTGTGGGAAAACTCGGTGTAGCATGCAGTATGAGATTCTTCCTGGCTTCCCTGCTGTTTCATGCACAGATCTCTCCGCAATAATAAAGGGAGTCTATTTGGACTGTAGCAACTTTGATCTTTATTTTATGGGCAGAGTGAGTATTCAGTGAGGCTGCTTACAGCCGTAAGGTGCATTGTGTGTTCAGAGCTGTTGTAAAATTCCCCAAGCACATGGAGCTTCCTGATGTCACCCTCCAAATCACACCCCCAACATTTTTTTCCAATCTGCAGGGGACCTGAAGATAGTTACACCTGCCTCTCCCCTCCCCCCCAGCACAGGGACACTAGAGAAAGGGGCCAGTGTGCTGATCAAGACTCACCTCGCTGGATGTTGATCCCACTGGGTTCATATTTCTCTATTAGGCTCTGCACCTGCTCAGGTTTGGCAGGTGGGAAAAGGATATCATTCAGGCGGGAATCTCGCTGCTTCTTGTTGATAAACTTTGCCAGGTGCTCTTTGGTCATGTAGGGCTTGGCTTTCAAATGGCTATGGGCAAACAATGAGTAAGGAACAGAGAGAGGAAGCATATTTTTGCATTACTGAAAAACTCCCCTGATAGCAGTGAAACCCAGACTGACCCCTCCTGCCACTGGCCATGTGTATGCATTTCTTTGGACTCTCACCCATCCCCAATTGCTCTCTGCAAATCTCTCTCACTCACTCGGCCTTTCAGTATTCTTTTCTCATTTTTTATATTTTTATTTCTTGACAATGTTTATTTAGCTCTGGGGAAAGGCTAGACTGATTGGGGACCCGGGCCCTGGTTTTCAGAAATGACCAGCAGTTTTTGGTGCCTCAAGTGTTTTGTGCCTGACTTGAGACACTAAAAAGGGACCTCAATTTCAGCATCTTCCAAGTTCTTGCTGTTTGAAAATCAAGCCCATTTAAGTCGACACAAGTTTGCAGACTGGTCACTTGTGAAAGTTTTAGTTGAATGTTCTTTCTCTTTGCAGTGCAGAGGTCCTGGCATAGGACTGCTGAGAGAATTGGCAAGTCTAGGGCCAGGGTGGTGCTATGAGGTGGTTTGGATTTTGACAAGGTCCCAAATGACCTTCTCATAAAACAACTCAATGCAAGCTTCCCCACATACTCACTCCAACATGCTTCACTTTGCCCTGGAGCGAACTACCTCTAGCAGTGAGAGGATACTTCAGTCTCTGTGACCCAGTGGGTGCATCTACACATGTGCTTTACTGAAGAGTACATTAATTAGCTCTGCAGTAAAGCATCAAAATCTATATATGTATTAGAGCACAATAAACTAATCAACTCTGCTGTAAGATAGTACTGTCAGGGACAGTATCATCTTATGGAAGAGAAAGTAACTGCTGAAATGCATGTGTAGACAGTGACTGTGGCTGGCAGGGACATGAGAGTGCTAAAGTGTGGGGACTGCCTGCTCCCTAACCATGTGGCTCTGCCCTTTAGCACCCTCATGCCCCAGCCAGCCCCTCTGCCACGCAACACCACCACCCAGAGCCCAGGTCTGACCCGCCATGCCTCTTAACAGCCTAGAGCTACTTCTCCCCAGCTCAGATTGCTGCTGCCCTGGGTGCACATGTAGATGCTGCACCCAAGAGCAGTTTTCTCTGGTTTAAAGTGCTCCTGAGTTTATTGTGTCACCTTAATTGCATATGTAGATACACTACACCCAGTGAAACCTTACCCTCTCTGTTTAGCCTGCATATGAAGAGGCTAACTGCACAGCTGTTTATGACACAGGCACCTGCCTCCTGGGTCACTTTATACAGACCAGTAACTGCTTTTTAAAAGTACAACATTCTCCCTCCTTTATTGCCCCCCTGTTTGTCTGTCTCTTTCCCTCATGAAACAAGGCCTGCCCCTACAGCATTACAGAGACTCACTGGGAGGTGAATATCTCATCAATTTCTGGCCGGGGACACAGGTTCATCAGGAAGCTTTTATACACTGGTTCAGGAAAGTCTTCTGGATTAATGGCATCATTCTGCAAAATAAACAACATACCAGTACACTAGCTCCATGGCTGCCTTCACTGCCTTGTTATACCTCATCATCTATAGTCTCATGTCCATGCTGTAGAGTGCTTGGAGTGTTGCAGTTTGCAGAAGTGTGTGTTAGGAAGAGCACACACCAACTGCAGAGACCTCCTCAGCCTGACGAAGGGTTTTTAAACTTGAAAGCTTGCTATAGCATTTTTTCCAACTATTTAAGTTGGTGTAATAAAAAGGTATCAGATTCACCCAAAGAACCTACCTATGTCTGCCTATGTCCTTAGACCAACATGGCTACAACCTACAACCCCTTAGTAGGCAGAGCACCCAAAGAAAAGTCATAAGGCTGCTGAGAAAAGTCTATACGAAGTTACTTCAGGGGGGCAGTTGTGTGACTGTAGCTTGGTGTTGGTCAGGGAGGCAGAGTGGTTAGGGGACAATACACTGGTTTGGGATTCAGAAGACCAGGATTATCGTCCTGAAATTGCCACTGACCTGCTGCGAGACTTGGCAGATCTAATGCCAGGGTGGTGCTACGAAGTGGTATGAATTCTGACAAGGTCTCACATGACCTTCTCATAACAAATTGGAAAAATGTGGACTGGATAAAACTACTATAAGGTAGACAGATAACTGGATCAATAGCTGCAAACAACGAGTAATTTTGAACTGGTCTATATCAGAAATGACAGGAGGTTTCAAGTGCAGTCCCACAGGAGTCTGTACTGGACCCAATGCTGTTCACTGTGTTTTTTAATGTTTTGGATGTTGGCACACAAAGCTTCTTGAAGCAAGTTTGCAGATGACACAAAACTGGGAAGGATTGTGATTGCGTTGGAGAATGTGAGTGATATTAGAAGGTTCTTGACAGATTGGAAAGTTGGGCTACAGTTAACAGGATGAAGCTCGATGCAGACAAATGCAAAGTGCTACACCTCAGGAGGAATAATCAAAAACACAAATATAAAATGGGTGACACCTGGCTGGATTGTAGCACTATGGAAAAGAACTTGTGAGTCTTGGTGGATCGATTACAAACTCATTATAAGTCTGCAGTGCGAGGCAACCACACAAAAGGTGAATGTGGTTTTGGGCTGCATCAGTAGAAGACTTAGGTGCAAAACACAGGAAATGATAGTGCCTGTCTGTTCAGCGCTAGTTAGGCCTCATCGAAGTACTGTGTGCAGTTCTGGGCTCCACATTTTAAAAAGGATGTGGAGAAGTTAGAAAGGGTCTACACGCAGTCAACAAAGATGATAAAGGGCTTGGAGAGCAGCATATGAGGAGAGCTGAAGGAGCTAGGTATGTTCAGCTGTGGAAAAGGCACTTAAGACTTGACATGATGGCAGTCTTCAAATAACTGAAGAGCTGCCAATGAGGAAGAGGGAAATGACCTTTTCTCTCTAGCTGCAGACAGGAGGATGCAGCCCAGGGGCGAGCAATTATTTTGGGTGGAGGGCTGCTTACTGAGTTTGGGCAAGCCACTGAGGGCTGCATGGGTAGCCCCACCCCTTGACAGGTGCCCCACCCCCTGGTCACCATCTTGGGACCAAAAGTTTTGCCCCTAACCCCTGACCTTTGCCACCAGAAGTCCCTCCCCTTACCCCCGGGAATTACTCCTTTCAGCAAGGGGTTTTGCCATCTCTGAACCAGAAAAATACCAAATTATATTCTAAAAATCAAACATGTACTATGTACATTAATTTGATTTCAAAAAATATTTTTGTCCTGATTTACATGCATTTGTGTAGTGTACATAGAGGTGATTGTACAATAGCTTAAAATGAAGTCTTACTCTTGTATATGTGGGGGGTGTGGGCAGGAGAATGGGCATAGGTTTGTGGGTATGTGGGGTGTGGGGCAGGGGTTGTATGTGGGTGTGTGGGGTGTGGGTGGGTATGGGTTTTGTGGGGGGCTTTGAGTGTGTGGGGGAAGGGTGGCTAGGGAGGGTTGTGGCTTGCATGGAGGGGGAGGGTTTGCCCACAGCTCACCCCTGCAGCAGGCAGATACCCCACCAGTGCTCCTGCAAGCCCAGGCTCTGCGTTTCTGCCACTCCTGGCCCCAGGGCACCAGTGTGGACCTGTGCTCCTGCTTGCTGCCACTTGCCCTCCATCTGCCACTGCTGCCTTTCTCCTGCCACTTCCCCCACCCCTGCTGCTCCAGCACCATGTCCCACCTGTGCCTGCAGTCCCAACGCTGCAGCTGGGAACCACATGGTGCCAGAGCACAGCGGGCAGGGGGGAGCAGGGAAATGGCAGTGGCAGCCAGGGGAAGGGGTAGTGAGAAGGTGCATAGAGCGCAGCAACAGCTGGACAGGAGAGTGGGACCTGGGCCAGTGCCCCAGGGTCAACGCTGGCGAGGCCCAGAGTGGGGCGGCAGGAGCATGGAGCCAGGCTGCCAGGGGCTCTATGGAGCTGGGCTGTGCTGCTCAAGTGGGGGTAGGAGGGAGCCACTCTGGATCCATAGAGTGCCTGGCAGCCTGGGCCCTGTGCTCCTGCTGCCCCACTCTGGGTCCTTCTGGTGCTGGCCCTGGTGCACTGGTCAGGCCCCTTCCTCCTACCTGGCTGTTGCTGTGCTGTGCTGTGTGCACCTGCTCACTGCCCCTTCCCCACACCTGCTGCAGCCATTTCCCTGCTTCCCCCTGCATGCCTGCTGGTACCATGTGGTTCCCAGGACTGCAGGAGCCAGCCTGGCCGGCCCTGAGACCTGGGGCAATTACCCACACTCCTCCTCTGCCCACCTCCCTCCCTCCTTCTTATCTGTATTTCCCTTAGAATGAGGGGGCAGCAACAGTCCAAGACCAGAAGCCTCCAGCAGCCTGTGTTAGGCAGAGGCTTCTGGCTGGGATGTATGGTGGGGACGAGGGCGGCACCAGGCCACACTTGCTGCTGTGGCTAGTTCTGCCACCAGCTCCCGCTGGGTCCTACTTCCCCAGCAGCTGTCATCTTTGACAGGCAGCCAAGGGCAGATAAATATTAACTTTCTAAATTATTTAGGGGTCTTGTGGACCAAATAGAATGGTCTGCAGGCCATATTTTGCCCACCCCTGATGTAGACCAATGGCTTGAAGTTCCAGCAAAGTAAATTTAATGTAGATATTTGGAAAAACTTCTTCATTGTTAAAACTGTAAGGCAGTGGACAGACTGCCTAGAGAAGCTGTGGACTCTCCATCACTCAAGATGTTCAAGAAGAGGTTGGCCAGCCACTAGTCAGAGATGATCTAGATGTGCTTATGCCTGTGTTCTACCATGGCTATTTCCCATGCTTCTGAGCTTTACTGGTTGCCCCTGCCCCTTTTGTGCTATATGCCACGGTGTTTTTAAGTCTTTCTCAGAGGCCCTGGGTATTGACTATAGCCAAGGCTGTGGACTTTGACTGGAGTGTGCCAATGCTCCTGCTGGGATCAAAGTCAGAGGTTTCTGCCTAGAGGGTTTTGCTCCTCGATTCAGGGTCAAACTGATTGCTATATTTGGGGTCAGGAAGGAATTTTACCCCACAGTTGGATTGGTATGGACTGTGGAGGTTTTTGCCTTCCTCTGTAGCAGGGGACATGGCCCTTTACCCAGGACCTCTTGAGCCTATATTGACAGCATTTTATAAAAGCAGGTCATTGGCTGCTGTGGTTCCCCCATGTTACCTGTGGCAGGTTTTATGGTACTCTTATGTAGAGTATGGGTTATGGTTTGTATGGGGTTCTTTGGATAGAGATGAGAGGGTTGAACTAGATGACCTCTGGAGGTCCATTCCAACCCTTCTTCTCTATAACTCTCTGACTCTATATAGTGTCAGAGGGGATGGATAATTATTCTCTTCATGGATAACAGTAATACTGTCAAGAGGGCAGTGGCAGTGAATACATTTTTCTGAAGTTATGGAGAATTTTGACCATAATGAAATACTCACCTTGCCCTTTGGAAGGTGACAGGCACTTAAAGCTCCTTCTACCCTTTTCCTGTCTGCAGGAAACATCTGAAAAATGCTGAGAGAAAAAAGGGCAGTTAGAGCAAAATGTTGTAAAGCAATATAGGAAAAGCAGTCAGGGAGCATGGGTAGGGGGCCTGGGAGGTGCAAACCCTGAGATGGGCTAGGACAATGTGAGATATGGATAAGAGGGTGCATTGCAAAACTGGGTCATGGAGTGAGAGAACAGATACTCAGAGAGACATGTTCCAATCGCTTGGCCTAGTATTTCACAGGCAGTATCTCCTCTGCTGCTTTTAGTCCAGAGGTTCCATCATGAAAGACTAGCTGGAGATCTTCTAGCAGCCCTCTTGCTGTTGGCTATAATGGGGACACACTGGACTAGCATAAACCACCCCGTCTCATTGCCTAGTCCTGCCCCATTTTGGATTTCCACTGACCATTGACAGGTCCATAGTATCCAGGAGCATGTGGCTGCCTTGTGCCACAACCTTGCTATGAAACACTTTCCACCATGGGGCCATGCATCCTGCTGTCAAAGGCAATAGCCATTGTCAATTAGGGATGAATTTGGCTTTGTACTGAATTGAAAGCTTTTTTTTCTCTATATATTTGCTGCTACTGAGCTGTGCTAGACTAGTCTGTCCAGCAGACCAAAATCCTTTATGCAAACAGAAAGCAAATTTGACACGTGTGCAAAGGGGCTACTGCAATGTATGGATATGAACTGTTGCTGCCGAAGTCCAAACAACTTCCATTTTGAAAAGAAAGGTACCAGACAGTGAGGGCAGACAGACTCCAGTGGGCTCAGATTACTGTGGGTCCCTACTGCCGTGCTACATAACATTAAAATAAAAATAACTTAACAGTTAAATATCATCTCATCCTGCTTTAATAAAAACAGTGCAGTACAGGCAGCAACAGTGTCCCTCTCACAAAGGTTAATTCAGATTTCATGTCTGTTCAGCTGTTGGGGCCTTTTGGCTGCTAAAAGCCAACAAGGGTAACAATAATGTGTTAAATGTGGTGGTGTGTGAAACGAGAAGGGGACTGAACTCAACAGACTAATTTTATATTGGTCACCAAGTGGCTATCATGGCAAGAACTGCAGTGACTTGGGGCTAGATTTTTAAACATATTTCTATGCCTCAGGATTCAGGAAAACGCTGAATGAGATCTTCAAAAGCCGCTAGGCCAAGGCAGTTTTGGAAATCCCACTAAGCTCCTGCCTACATGTGTAGGTGCCTAAGCACTTTCGAACACTTGGTTTTTAGTCTGTATTTCAACATTTGCTGGAGCAGTTTTACTGCATTTGACTCACTCTCAGCTCGTTCACACATAACAATTAAAATATATCAGTTGCTGCCCTTTTGAGAGGGCTCCAAAAATTCTTGTGTCTGCACCCGTAGTGAGGCAATGTTTTATAGAGAGCACCTTACCTCCACTCCCTTTAAAGAGTGGAGTCCAGGCTGCTGTTGGACATTTGGGAGAAGTACAATATGAAAACACAATTTTTTTAAAGCTTGTTATTTGAGGAACAAACTGTTTTCTCCCTGTATTAACACTGGCCGATTTCATTTAAAGATTGATTTAAAGAACTCTTCCCTAGGGTTATTAATTAATTAAGGGACTATACATTTTTAAAAGCCTGTTGATACATGTGATGGTTTCTGACAGATTGAATTTCTGGGGCAGTTTTTTTTGTTTTAATTATTAGGGAATAATGATCAGCCATTCAGTGAAATGGGTAGCTGGCACAGATTCTGCTGGTAAGAATGAAGCAATATAACACACAGCAGGTACTGCATTTATTCCAAATGATTAGCACTTGCCTCTTGTGGTGTTATAGCAAGGCACAAAGCCAAAGGCAGAGCAATTTTAAGCTCCAAGTATGGCCCCATAAATGCAATGATTGTGCTGCCTTATTGTTAATATAGAAGAATATATATGCAAACAGGAGAATTTAATCCTTCACTTCAGCCCTTCTGCACTGTACCAGCTACACACGTTCAAAGGGGTCATAAGGCTTCTCCTAAGAATATCTCTAGACTGGAAAGTTTTCTATGAGAGGTACAGAATCAGCATCATACACCATCTACAGGAAGGCGCACTGCAGACCACCAGGGGAGTTACAGTGTTAGCACAAGGTGGAAGAGCTGGAGCAGTGGTGCACCCCAGCACATCTTAGCTGAATCAAAAGTTGAGGGAGGCCTAAAAGAGGAGGCAAACTAGTCTGGCTCTCAGAAAAGAGGAGTAAAAGTTACTCCTCCTGTGTCCTTGCACCACCACTAGTTCTATCACAGGGAAGAATGAAGCCTTGAGAGTCCATGCTACACACACTCATATTGGTGCAATTCCAGAAGAATGTGGACAAACTCAGTGGAGCCATTATGCTACAAAACTGGGGGAGCCTCCAGAGACTGTGCATGTTTATAATAGAAGTCAGCAAGAAATGGGCTTGACATTGCTGCTGTCAATCAGGCAGAAAGCTGTTATTCATATACAGACCAAAACCAAAACCTCTTAACCATTTTTTGGGCAAAGCTAAAATGACACCTGGATCTTATCCAGCCTTAGGCTTAGATTTGCAAAATAATATCCCAATGAGTAAGGTGTCACACAGCCCAGATCATGCCAGGTTTTGTATCAATATCTTTATTCAGTGGCATAATCTCAGTGGCTTGGGACTTTCTCTTGCTGCAGTGCCAAGAACAGAGAGACATAGACTACTCCTTGACACCAGTATCCCATCCTCCCCTTGGGAAGCAGCCATGAGTCAGAAGTTTCCATCCCTACCTCTCAGGGTAGGGCCAAAATGTTCAGGTCAAGACTTCTGGGTGCAGGTGGAACATCAGGCAGAGTCTGACCTCACCCACCCACTCTACCTTTGACCCGACTGGGTCTGTGATAAGATGTAAATTCCTATACTCACTTTCTGACAGGAATTTTCCCTTCTGAGTTGAGCTGCATCTTCAGCTTCACCAGTCTATGAAAAAGAGCAGGGAGGTCAAGAATACACTTGTGTAATGTTCCCAAGCTATGTGTGTCAGGGCTCAAGGAGGAGAATGTGGTTCGACAGATTGAGAAAAATATTTGGGCATTAGTTACCACGCAATGTCCCAGCGGACTGCAAACTGCAATTTTACCCCATAAGCAGAAGTTGGTGGGAGGGAGAGAAAGGGCTAAAGGAGGGAGTGAAAGCTAGACTGGCAGCACCCTGCATGCTTGATGCCTGAGAAACACCTCAAATAGGTTATTATCGTTAATTATTTCTCTTTAGTGGCCAGTTAAATTATTACTATCTTGGAAGACAGATGCATCACTCCTCAGGGTTAGAGCTGTGATGCTGATGGGCATCTTACCCATACATTACACCTGGGGATTGCACTGCTTTTCTCTAATGCTGAGCATGTTCTTGCCTGGCTTCCCAAGCACTTGGGTGCTAGTCATCATCACCAGTGATGATTAGTTCACCTGCTGGCATTACAGTTGTTCTTTAGGTACTTGAGTTCAGACAAAGGATTTGTAGCTGAGCTGTAGGAGCAGGTGACTGCCAGGAGTCTGCATGGACATTGTTGCCTTTACAGACAAAAGCAGAAGAAGCAACAGGCTGCAGGTCTGAAGAACAGTATTAATTGGAAGCCACTTACATTTTCTCCAGGAAGGTGTAACGAGAAGCATTGTATGTAAGCGGGTGTTTAACGATGGCCAGGATATCCTCAGCCCAGCTCTAGGAACAAACCATAGCAAATTGCTGAAGCAATGAGATGTAAGAAGACTGCAAAAACTAACACCTAGAGCACCTCAGTCTGAATGGTGCCAGATGTCTGCCCTAGCCCAGGTTTTGTCTACAACAAGAAGCACTGCTCATTTGCTGGTCTCTAACAACTACCTGGATAGGGTGGAACTAATTTCACACTCCTGTTTTCTGCCACAGGCTTATAATGCAAGTTAGAATTCGCTTGCCCATCTCCCTCAGCTCTCTGTTAATCTATGTTAACTTCAGGGGGGATGAGGATGAAGTAAATCAGCAGATGCACCCTATTTTCTCCATTTGCATTTCTGCTTGCAGGGACTCCAGCTTGGAGCTTGGGGCACTGTATTTCTTTCTCTCACTGGAACCCTACCCTTCTCTCTCGCTGCTAGCGAGCTCGTCAGCTGCACTAACACTTCCCAGCTATACAAACACCACTTTGCCCCGTGCCATGACTCTAGGATGTGCCTGGTGGCCCATTTCCCTCAGCCTAGGGATACCTTGCCAACATTTTCTTTGTAGGAGACAAAGTTATGGAAGGTGAGATCCACCAGGTCAGGGCCGGACACGATAGTCAGAGTCTTGAGCAGGAAGTTGTTGTCTGGAAAATCCAGGTTAAAAACCTCTCGGAGCTTCTGGCTCTGCAAAGGAGAGTACACAGTCATTCCCAAATAGATGTGAATCAATGGTAGGTATCAAGCAAACTCACACACAAAAAGCCTTCTCCCCTAACCAAAATCAGTGAACCTCTTTGGTGGTTGGACGAGGCTTAGATGGTCTTCTTTATGGTAGGTCCTGCATTTCTTGGGTCAAGCAGGAATATGGAAGGCCAGATGGATTGCTCTAGCAACTTGGGATTTCACTCAGGCACACACTAGAGATCTCAGGATAATTCTTTTTCTTGCAAGATTTACATCCCAAACGTCAAGACCCTGAAGATGTAACAGCCTGGCATGCTGACATGCAGTGAGATAGACACTGCTAATGCAAGGTTCATCAGCATCATTAGACCGCTCCCCCACATACCTAATAAATGGCCCGAACACCAGATTACTGCTGTGAGTTTTAATCCAAACACTAAATCATCATCTATCTGCAATGCAATTCACGCTGTGGGTTATGCTGTTTAAAGCTCTACATAGCCTAGGACCTAGTAATCTGAAAGATAGACTCTCCCCACTGTCCTGTGCCAGTGGTTGGAATCTCTTCAGTGGCATACACTGCCGGTGGCTAGTTCCAAAGCTAGTCCTTCCCTCGCCTCTAATCTGTTCCATCCCCTCTCCAGAGCACGAGCCTGCTAAGTGTCAGGCTTTCCTTACTGGTCAAACCAATAGCTAATTACTGGACCATGTTTGTGTGGGAAATATTGATTTTTACAGAATCTCATGTAGTTATTTGGCATTACTGTATGAAGTCTCCCAGCTGTGAGGTGCTCAAATGCTGAAGCAATGGATACTGCTCTTAACAAAACAGGAAATTTAAAAGAAAAGGATGAAATTAATGCACTAAAGTCATTATATGAATGTAGATCTCCAGCCACAGCTGGACAAAGACTCACCTTGGTTCTCTTGAAGCCACTTAAAAACTAGCACAAATTTCAGAGGGAATAGAACAGGCCCAAAGAATTCTTGCTGCATCTTGCTAAACAGCTTGTTAAATATCTAATCAGTACCGTGAGTACAGTAGGCTATTTTCAAAGGGAATATTTAAGGGGATGGGGGTCTAAGCAATCTGAGTAAAATACTGCACCTTGTAAGTGGAAGAAGGTGAGTTGTAACACATTGGACTTTTGTAGAGTCACTTACGCTCACCTCTGAATTTAATTTATTGGAAAACATATGCAAATATCTGCTTGTATTCTATGGCAATTCAAATCTCTGCTATTACTTGGCAATTCAAATCTCATTTGTACTTGTAATGCCTTAGTTTCAAAACACCTCAGCACCAGCAGCTCTTAAATGCTTGTATAATGCAAATATGCACCTATGGCACTATATATTACAGGATGGTTCATTTCAGATCTTTTCAATTGTGTTTTTATGGATTTCAAGACTATTCAAAATATAAATGAGTCTGTATGTAATAAACAGGCATCTTTAGAGAAAGATACACAAGCTAGACTTCACCCCAGGACCATGTAAACAACATATGCTTCTTTCAAGAGGAAAGCAGCTCTTCACGTGGGGCAAAAAATCAGAATACCGTAAGTGCCTTTAAATGAGGGGAGAGTTAAGGCTATGCAACATAGTTGGAAAAGTCACTCAGAGAGCTCATTTGTTTTATGAGAAAAGATGAATCTCTAACATAGTGTAGTAGTTTTGTTTCATCCTCGGTTTTTTTAAAGAGGTATATAGCGCATGCCTACACACATACACCCATCCAACCACATACACCCATTTTCCTTTTCACTACTACTTACACAGATGGGTCTCAATGGGATCAGTACACCTCATTGATCTTCATCACAAGGAGCAATAATATGGGATTTTATATTAGGACTTTAATGCATCCCACAGACCTGATGATGATTGTCCACAGTATTTAACTCCAACACAGTAAATCATGAAGCCAAAACAATAGAGAAATTGCAGTTGAACACATTTCCTGTATTTGTTACGCACTGTCCCCTCCTCCCCTTCCTCCCCTGTAATTTTGTGTTGCTTATCACTAGTGTAGACTTTCTGTGGTTCACAGCAGAGTCTTGGCAAACTGAATGCTTTGTCACACAGAGCTGCTACCTTCATGCATCTGCTCTGCTACGCAAAATCGCCACATGGAGCATTTTCAATGTCTTGATATTATGTCACCCTGGTGGAGTGGGGGCTGGGGTCAGGGAATGACTCTGGTGCATGTGGGCAGACCCATCCTCCCCAAGACATGTCATTGATGCAGCACAGATAAACCCTCAGTTTCTCATCTGTTTAGCAGGAATTATATCCCTCTAAAGCATTTTATGAAGCTAAATCAATTGGCACTGGTGAGGCACTCTAATCTAATAATGATGGAGGCCCTAGGGTACCTAATGAAAGATATCGAGAGCTCAGACTACACTCTCTAATCATAGTGCAATAAAACTTGAGCATATCATAGTGCAGTTTCACACCACAACGAGATTATGTCATATTGCAACTGCAATGTAAAAATAGAGGCTGCCCCATACAAAGGAGGATAGCACAGGATAGGACAGACTACAAGTGAAACCCCACAGAAAATGGAACAGTAGAAACAGACTTTACAGTTGCCCTTCAAAAAGCAATCACCACAGTGATTCATCTACAAGCTCTGATCTCCCTTCTTTTCCTATTCACTTGATTTCCCTAATACCTTCACCTGTACAAACCAGATTCAGAAGCCAGGTAAGCAAATTCTCTAATGCAAATATGAGCAAAAACCCAAACCAAACCAAAGCAGAACACAGTGCCTAGTGCAAAAGGCAGTGAGAAGAGCCTTTCTTCACATGAAACAGCAGGAAAAAAATGGCAACCAAAGATATGCCTGCACTCACAATATAGCACCAAGCAGAGGTGTTCTTCAGACACACTCCAAATGATACTTGGTTTGTTATAATGACACTCCATGCTGTCTATGCCATGGTATTTATGTAGAGCAGTCACAGGGTACTAGCTTCATAACATAACAGGGGAATCTGTGCTGATCATGTCCAAGGAAAAGTCAAGCCCAGGAGTAGATCTAAAACTCATGCTCTTGAAGTTAGCGCTGCCTTAATAGTATATAATGAGGCTTATTGTTGGGTTTTCCCTACTTCTTGATTTGGTGAAAGCTGTCCTGATGCCAACTGTACTCAGGGCTTGTAGCTCAAAATCCTTACAACACTTTATCGCCCTGAGAGCATAGGCAGCTGCCAGACAGCTGAGGGAAGTGGTCCTTCTAGCAGTATGGGAGCTGGAGAACAGAGTGGGACACACATCACGGTTCACAAGAAAACCCTGCCATGTCTCTAGAATCGGCCATAAGTAGGTTCACGGATTAGAACCAAGGATTCTGGCCCTACCACCATTAGTAGCTTCTTCTGCCATTTCAGGCTAAAATTCAGAATCACAGGAGTGGGGGACATGCAGCAACCATAACCCAAAGCAACAAAAATCAACCTCCATTGAACAGTGCTCCTTATTTTCCCTTTGCCTTTGAAAATGAGTCTATGGATTATGGACATAAGCTTGCATCTCTCGCATTCACAGGAGTGTGTGCCTGCATAGTCTTCAGTAATAAGTCACCCCTTTTGGGCCTACAGCTTGTGGGTTGTTCAAGTCCTGTCCAATCTAAAGACTGCATTTGTACCCACTGCTGAAAATACTCAGTGGCCATGTCTACACGAGATGCTGACTGAACAGTTATTATGCACAGCCATTTTGTACTGGAGTTATTGTGCAGTAGTGTTGTCAAACAGGTTTTGGGTGAGGCTAACTACATGGTAGCTTGTTACTACTGCACAGTCGCATTGCATCATGCTTCCTGCCACAAGACATGACTGTCCAGTAGTAATGAGCTACTGCGCAGTCAGTGTCTCATGCAGATGTACAAGCTATTCCACAGCTCAAGTTGTTGCCCTCCATCTGAGATGCTAAACCCAAGTCTGTTTTACCTCCATAATTAGGTGGTACTGTGTTTACAGTCATTGCTTTGCCACTTTCTAATCCAATGCGTAGAAAGAACTCTTTATAGCACTTTGAGCTATCCCATGGACAATATGAAACACTTTCTAATGCTAGTGAATCCCAACCTTTATTGGTTCATGTACACAGCACTGTTCACCTTGTGAACAATGGGTGTCTGAAATACCACATGTGAACATCTGCTTAATGCAAGTATATTTCAGGCCTTAACAGTTTAACTATTAACTGTGTCAAGTATTTCTGGATTGTATTAAAATAAATACCTATGGAAGCCAAAAATGTTTGATTATAAGGAGGAGTAACCAGAAAATAAGAATTCTGTTTCATGAAAAATGTTAATGGTTCAACATTTATTTGGAAGCAGAATGACACCATGATTATTCAAAATGTTGGCATATAAATGAGAAAGAGAGAGACAAAAAGTCAATAGTCTGGGGGTACAGGCATCACAATAAGATTATGCCAGGTGACTTGGCTGTGAGAAACAGATATTTAAGTCTTTGTTCTGGCAGAGTGCTTCATCTACTAGACTACTGGCTCTGCTGGGACCTGTCTCTATCCTTGTGATCAGAAATCCCATTCTGGATTTGGGAAGCAAGTTTCATCAAAACAGGTGCTAGGCCATGACAAGTTTTTGTTTTAATGAAAATCAATTGTTTTCAAATGAAAAACCTTTCACAGGAAGTTCCCAACCAGCATTAATTATAACATCTGTCAGGCAGTGCAGCAAAAAGAAACAAAGTGAAACAGCCACTATTGTTATTTATGTTTTTCATGTTACTCAAATTAAAACAAATGGCTTACAAATAACTTCTTAAAATGCTCTGGCATGCTGCTGAACTGCATTCAGTGACATTTTTATCTTGTTGAATTTGCATTCAAAGTTGCTGCTAATTTTTGTCTGTATTAGTGTTGAACCTGAGCCAAAGCTCACCCCACCTGTGTTTGCATATAGTGTAAATCAAGGAAAATACAAAATATCAGGAGTAGTTCTCAGAGGAAACAAGATATTGCCATTAATAGGGAGAAGATGTGTTTGGTGCGGGGTAGGGGGTGTTTTCAGATGTACACATTCAAAACTGCAAATGGGAGCCCTGGGGGTTGCATATGCACTAACATGAATTCACACTGAAGCAATGTGATGTAGAGGTGGGGGACAAGGATGTTGAAGGGGCTTGGCTGAATGTGGGTAGGGCCTTCCCTGGGCATTAGGCAAATTCAGCTTCTGAAGGCCTCTTGGGGAGGAAGGATTGTCCAGGAGGTCAGAACTTGGGAGACTTGGTTTCCATGCCCTTTCTTGCCCCTGATATCCTGGGTAACCTTGAGCAAGTCACTTTGCTTCCCTCTGTGGGGCCCATGAAGAATATGTGCTTGTCATGGGCTCCACCTGATAATGTATAATCTACAACCCCTCTAATGCTGTTGACATCGATGTTCCCTAGGTAGGAGGGACAGAGAATGACCAAGGAGCTATCTTGCTGCTTGGCTTCCCCTCCAAATCCCTTGTATGTTTTAAATGCTGGACAAATGGCAATGAGCCCATGGCTGCTTCCCTGTTAGGAGAAAACTCAAACTGCAGCCAGCTGATTTCAGAGGAGCCACATGATTCTCCCTAGTCTTGTACCCAGGCTTTCCAATGGCCCTGATGGGACACTCCCTTTCCTTGACCCCCCTAAAGAGGCAGGAAGACTTTCCTATGGACTCCTGCCTCCCAGGCTCTTCAGGGCCTGGAGTACACACGGAAGGAGAGCTTGCTCTGTCACAGCTTCCTGTGCAGGGGCCCTTTGTGGTATGCTCTTACCATATGCAGAGAAGTTAAAAGCAAAAATAGGAAAGTTCCTTCTCTGAGGCAGCTGCAAAACAACTTGATTTTCTTAGTGTGTAGAACAAGAACTCCTAACACTTGCAACCTAAAACCTTCTCATGGAGAAACCTTTTAACCCCCTCTGTTGCAAGGACCTTGAATCCTAGCTGAAACTAAAAAGGAGGACTTGATGATCACATGCTACCATGCAGCCCTGTGACCTGAAGTAGAAGGTACATTTCAAAGCCACAGCACTGTTTTCCATAATACATCACACTGCTCCCCTGTAAACTTCTTAAAAACAATCTCCATGCAAAAGCTAAATCACAGTTTTACCTTATGGGAAATCAGTGAATTTGTTATGCTCAGTAATGTTCCTCAGGGAGAGGAACTGAAACAAGACAACACTTATCCTGCTAGGATCATGCCTTGCACAGAAGCGTTCTCTTCTATCCTCAATTATTTTCTGGGGCCACCTCCCGTCTCCGGCCAAAGAAAACCAAAACATTTTTATTAAATGCCAGGAGCCCCATCTTGTAATTATAACTACGTCTCTCCATTATCTCCCCCTTCACCCGTACAACATATATCACAGTTCCTAATATCTACTTCTGTTTCCTAGTTTATCCCCCCATGCAGCAATATACCAGCAATATCTACCTTATGTAGGAAACCCTGCAGAGTATGTACTATGTATTTTTCACTGTAACATGGCAGAGGCAGACCTGGGGCTGATTAGTATTGACAGATTTGGGGTGAACCTTCCGTAACAGTTTCACATGGCCAGAAATGACTGAAGCTCTGACATATTCTGTAATACTTAATAGCTGCTGGGTCAGATCTAATCTGATAAACTACACTAAGGCAGATTTTAAGTCAGAAAAAGTGATCATGACTATCCCAACTCCAGTGGCCACAAGACTCATCGTGTTTCTTAACTGGCTCATTGCTCACATTCAGGAATGCAACAGCCTTAATCACATAAAATAAGGCTTCCTCACATACCCAGAAATACCTGCTCTGAGTACCTGGATTCTTAGCTCCCACCTCAGCTCCATTATAGAGCAGACACAAGGCAGATCAGTGCCTAATCTTCACCTAAATTCTCAGAGGAGCTGGTAGACATTTTCAAAGCACACTTCATACACACCAACACTGAGTTCAGGTACTTGGAAAGGAAAAAAGGGAAAAAAGAAAAAAAACCCAACATTCAAAAGACCAAGTCATGGAAGTGGCAATGTAACAACTTAGTGTTTGCCCAAGTCTCTCACTTTTCAGGAAAATTGCTCTATCTAGCAGGGTATGGAGTGGGCTGGGCTGGGGTGCTCAATATGTCTTCCTATAGAAGCTAGACAGCTGGGCTGAATGATTGCTTGGGCCAGAAGAAGAAGGAACCTGACTACTGCTTAGGGCACTCAGCCTAAATGAAGATCTGGGGTCCATGCTCTCCCTCTGGGACTGTTTATTACACCAGAGAGTCACTGGATTAGGGAACAACAAATAAAAATACAGCAGGATTCTCATCTATCCCCTGCCACATTGGAGTGCTCTAACCTGACAGGTATGGTGAACTGGTGGGCACCAGCAACCGCTCTTTCTTCTCAGTTAGACACCTACCCTTAAAAGACAACCTGCGGCTTTGGATCCTGAATGAATGCAGGCACCTAGTGTGCAATGCTGAGTTAAGCAAGTAAGTTCCAGGGGCAGGCAGGAGTCCAGACACACTCCTACATTGGCATTTCCCACTGATCAGCCCAAGGCAACTCCCCAGTCTGTGTCCAAGCTCTTCGAATCATCTTTACCAGAAGCCCAGCTTTTTCTGTTGGCTGCACAGAAATTGAGTCCAGGCATCTCATTGTTTCTTTGAATCACCCTTCTGGGGCTAGGTGCCTAATCTTTAAGCAATCTGGAGCCTATGGGTCCAATCCAGACATTACTCTTTGCCATCACTTTTAATGGGTGGTATCCCTTCTGCATCTACAAAACGCCTCAATCAAAAACCTGAATATGAAAAAGCATATTTATATTTGTTAATGTAAAGCCATATTGTGGCATTGTCCTCTGAATTTCTCTTGGCTATTAGGATGTCATCTGCATGGACAACACTGTGCACTCCTGCAGTACATCATTGGTAATCCTTTGAAACACAGCCTTAAGGTAGTCTTCCATACCTAGACAGCACCCTATTATGAAATTGTTTTTGACTGTCTTCAACACCAGACTTCCAGCACTCAATAGCATGATTATTTGGTGAACTCCATTCCCCCCTGCCCCTTTTTCAAATGAAAATCCAAACCAAAAGATTTATCCATTTGCAGCTGTTGGTTGTAGGGATGCTTAAGCCAGCATAACATTTTTGTACAGCAGGGAAAGCAGCATAGCAGGTGGGAGATGAAGGAAAAGGGTGGGGAGGGGACGTGCCTCTGAGCACAGAGGGGAAGGGGAGGCTCTCTTCTGCTTTGCGGATTCTTTTTTGAAGTTCCCGGAGATTCTAGCAGCACGGTCCAGTCTGAAAGGGTGATGCAGCTGTGCCACTGCACCCCCTTTGGATCAGCCCCTGCTCGTAGTCATTTTATCTTTGTTCTCTTGTGTGTCTTTTCACATTCCATCCTCATTTCTACCTTTCTGTTTCTGCCATGGAAGGGGAAGTTGAAAACAAAAACACGAATACTATTTCTGATAAACAGCTGCAGAACAGTAGTCAGCTTCTCAGAATGCAGAACAGTAACTCCAATACTCAAAAAATAAAAGTCAATTGACTGAGATACCACTTAACCCCTTTTGCTTCAGGAAGCTTAAATCACACCTGAGACAAGAGCTTAAGCACAAGTGTCCTTAAAACAACTCACCCTGCAAGCAGAAAAATTGAAAATCTCTTAAAGGTGAAGCGTCTACATAGCACAGGGCTCCCAGTGACTGCAGGTTTTGCAGCCAGTTTGAGCCACCCTTGTATGCATTTATCATATAAGAGAAGCTCTGGCAGTGGGATATTCCGGACCACTGTAATTTGCCTCAGTAGTTCAGGCAGTGCAGCTGGGCAGAAGCAGAAAGCCAGGCAGCTGTGTGCCAGCAGAACGTACGCTGCTTGCTGAGCAGCCACCTCATACAGCACACTGCTAAATAAAACTACTATGGTTGTCTCGTCAGGCAGTGTCATTTGCAGCCAAGGAAGTCATTTTTGCTTCTTGGGCATCTTCCTGCCTGCTACAGGGCATGTTTACAGTGACTGTGTGTTTGAAAAGGACAGGCTTGTTTTTTGTTAGCGGCTTTTGTCACACCACTTTCCATATACACTCATACACATCACAGCTTGGAAACTCCTGTTCCCCACAAACACTAACCTGTGCTCTGCTCAGGGCTTAGCTTATGACAGAAAGGAGCCATAGACTCACCTTGGGGATCTTGGCAAATTTCCCTATTCGGGTGTCTCGGATGCTGGTTATATCCAGAATTTCCATGTCCTGCAAAAGAAAAACACCAAGGAGGATGATGGCAATGGGAGGAAAAAGTAGAGCAAGTGGGAAGAGAAGGTCTCAAGGGGTCTCTGGCAGGCCTTAGCCACAGCTCTTCCCTGGAAGCAGTGAGGAACTGAACCTCCCCACTGGAAGCAGCAGCAATGGCAGAGCTCTTTATGCAGTGGCAACACTGTAGAAGATGGCTGGCTCTGCTGGCCAGCACAGATGTGGTATTGGTCTGTGACTCCACCTCTTAGCTTTTGGGGGTGATGGGGCAAAGTATAAGACTACACTGGAGAGCCTGGCAGGCCACCCTGTCTAGGGACCATATCTCACAAAGGCTGCAGTTGCCCCAGTCTCCTGCACTGTGAGAGATGACAGCACCTTACACAATCGTTTAAGGACAGGCCACAAACTTGCCCTAATGGTAGGATGGAAGGGCAGAGACTGAGTTGGCTGGAATGTTGTTCAGTAAAATGCCATTAACCAGACACAGGGAATCAGCACAAAGTCCTGGAAACACATAACAGGATGGGTAAGGCACAGCAGGCATCCAGGAAGAAAACCACAGTGCTCTGTTAACGGAGTAAGCTTTCAACTCAGTCAGAACCTGCTCAGATTTGTGGAAACATCTAGCTCACACTGGGCACACTCAAAAGTTCAATTTGCTAATTAGCATAACCCATCCCACACTAACATTGCATTGTCTCACTTCCACAGCCCTAAGCTGATGCCAGACACTGGTTGCTGGACTTGGAATTCACATTATTTTTTTGGGGGTGGTGGTGAGTGGGTTGTGTATGCAGGGTAACTTGGTTAGCCACCAAGAAGGCAACACATGCCTATCCTTATTGGTTGCCTATTTCCAATGTCCTGAACCTGCCTCTTGCCCATCAGTGAGTAATGTCCCCATCAATGCTATTCTGCCAATCACCTAGGCCTCCCATTCATGCCCATCTCCAGCTGTATTAGCCCACCAGTTTGCCCTGTCATACAGCTCATAACGTGGCCCATATCACCCCACATATTGCCATCAGCCAGCTAACCAGCTACCTCTAGCAGCCCTGTTAGCTTGCCTAGAAGCCTTGTGAGCCCTTACTCTGCCTGCAGATGCTCTCCTGCAGTGAGAGAAGTGCCAATCAAATACTTTTCCTGGGATGTAAAGCAGGCAGCTGCCCTATGCTGCTACCAGATGGTTTATTCTAGATGCTAATCCACTCTTGCTGCATTTCATAGTAAAATTAGTCACCTGACTAGAGTCTTACTTCTTACCAGCAATTCAAGCTGCTGCTGTTTTCTCTGGGTGTATTTTGATAACACCAATAAGGTGCTCAGAAAAAACTGGAAACCATACATCTCCCATTTTTGGGAGGTTCACGCAGCTTCTTAGGTTTACAAAAGTGGAGTAAAGCACTCCAGAGCTACCCCTCGGCCCCCCAGCCTGCTGCTGCAGCAGGACAGGAAGGAGTACACATCGACAGGAAGGAGTACACATCCTGGAGTACTTCCTTACAGCTCTGTTTCTGAGACTGGGCTAAGGGAATGACAGATATTTAAAAATGAGATGTGCAGTGGAAAAGAGTACACATGCAATAGAGGTACACGGTAAGCACAAGTTGCTACTGCTGCTCTTGACTCCGTGTCTCACACTGCTGCAATTCAAGAGGTGCTGCTGCAAGGAAGCTTACTGTCACAGCTGGCAAGCCCTGTAAAATAATTCATTGTTACAGAGATGGTACTAATGGTCCCCCAGGAGTCCCTGATGGTACCACTCTGTAGCATTACTGTTTTGTCTCTTTATCTGTCTTGCCTTCTCATTATGTAGGTCAGAAGGAGGAAGTGCAGCTGAGCCACAGCTCTCAAAAGCAGAAGTAAGCAAGCGAAGCCTTCCACCTCCAGACTGCCAGCCTCCCTTTGTTCCAGCCCAGTTCTTAGGAAATAATTCACCCTTCTGACCTAGTATGCCCATCATTCCTTCCCCTTGCTTTGCCTCTCACTCTCTGTTGTAGACCATTGTAGGCCTTAAGCTTTTTTAATGATAGTTCAGTTACCCGTGTCCGCTTAAACTATAGTTTTGCTAAAAGGACAAAGGGCAAAGGATATGCTCAGGTGAGAGAAAGCTGCAAGGTGTGAACCATTTTAGGAAGTTTGAGTAAAATGGAGGGAATGAAAACTAGGGTAAAGATTACGAGGTCACCTTGAGTACACTTAGTGGTCTGATGATAGACAAGGCTAATTTTAGATAAAATAATGCTTATAGAGAGAATAAGAATAGGAATACGGATATTAATGAGTAGTGCCGATTAGGAATGCTTTTATCCCTTTAAATTACTTAGTAAGGTGTTTTTTTAATATTTTAGCCAAGCCACAGAGTATAAATACCACTTTGGTGTTTTTCCTTTTCACTCCTGAACTATGGTTCTTGCTGAACTGCCACTTGCCTGGTTAGTACTATTTAGAGACTTAGTTTTGAAACCTAGGTAAGAAGGTCCCTTCCCTAAAAGGACAGCCACTTGTTAGAGGCTTTTTAAGACTTCAAGACTTAGAAATGTTAAGATTAATTTGTTTTCAAATACCAATAAGATTTTTATGCCTTGAGATAAACGTGCTTTTTAAATTTTAATCATGTGCTTGATACACCTTATCTGTGCCTTTTGGTCATCTGTATCTTTTCTACCTTTTGTTATTGAATTTGCTATTAAACATTTAGATAATCTTATGTTGTGAGTCTTTAATTTGGTGGGATTGGCACTTTGACCCTTTCTTGGTTCTCAGAACCCATACGAGGGTCAACAGTGTGTACCAGCTTAGCCTTAGAGAATCCAACTTCTCTCCTACTTTAACATCTTCTGTCTATCACCTTTGTCCCTCTCCAGTTTGTTTAATGCAAGATCAGGTCTAAAAAGAACAAGCATAGGATGTAGTTACAGAAGAGTCCAGAGCTGCCTGGGATGCATTATGGGTGTACCTGTGTACTGGCAGCTAGACTCTGTTCTCAAATCTGCCATTTTCTCACTTAGAACCATTTATTCAGCCTATGTGGTAAAAAAGGTATATTAATTTTCACTTGCCTTTGTAGACCTGCTTTGAGATGCATGGTTATTGCAAGCTATGTAGGTTCAAAATATCAATGTGATAGACAGAAAAGATACTGTTCGCTCACCTGATTTGTCTATGGCTCAACTTGCAGCTCTTTCCTGAAGCTGCCCATGGATTGTCTGATAAATAAATGGCAATAGCTGAGATTCTTTCCGTGATGTTTCTTTCTACAATGGGATATCTACCTCTTTGCTGTGAGTGTTATTTTTTTAACAAGCTCCACTTGAACTTCAGTGACTAGGCTGTGAAATCTTAGCACTTACCATGCTCTGATAGGTCCAGTATAAGTAAAAACCCTTTGGGTCCACTCGGAGAATCACAGGAGATGCACTTGTAGTTTCCTGGCAAAACCAGAAGAAAGAAAGTTAGGTTTCCATGACTCAGAGAACACATCATGGGATGTAGGGTTCCCCATTCAAATGCCACCCAGGCCTAGTGAATCATTTCCTGGCTATTCTGTGGTTTAAGTAAATCAGATGGATGATTCAATTCATCTCCAGTGGCTCAGAGTCAGGGGCTGTGAAGGTTAATCTGTACGGATTTGTTCAGTGTGGTAGGGAAGAGCTCCTCAAGATCAAAGCTGATGCATACTGACAGGGCTGTGAGGGAAGTATGGGTTGCCATTATGACCTGTATCACTTCTAAGGCACTTAAATCCCCAGGTTTGGCATCTTGCATGGGGACTAAACACTGTGGGTCCTGACAGATGTGGAACATCCTCCCCCCAATCCCACTCTACTGAAAGCAGCAGTGCATTACAAACCCTGCAGAGCTGCGTCAATGGGCACTTCAGCAGGGTTCTTTGGCACTTTTAGCTAAAGCTGATTCAATCAGCTATTAAATAAACGTGCCAGGAAAGCCCTACTAATGCACCCAATCTTTACAGATAATGGGGAAGTCAGGTGTAACTAATGTATTGCCTCTTCTGGGCATGTGCTGGGCTAGGCACAGAGTGCGCTGATTTTAAAATATAGTGCTGGGGTTTTTTTCCCCCTCACATCTGCAAGCAGCCACAAGAACAATATGTCTGCTATGCTTTTTCACACTTCATTCCCTTCTCCTTTCACTGCCTGCTACCTCTCCTATACTGCATTAGGGAGAAAGCTCATGCAGACACATATGCACTCCTATTTGGCACCCATAGCTTCTAGTTTGTTCCATTAAGTCATCGCTGCAGGCTGGAAGAGTAGCTGTGGCACTTAAATACAAATGAGGATGCCACTGACCATGATCCTAGTACTGCACCATGCCTGGCAGCAGAACTCCTAAGCATGCTGCATTGCTCTTCACAGGTTGTCTGCATGGAATTTGGGGTGGGCTAATTAGAAGTGCTGAATAAAAGGTCAATTAGTGCAGCTACACTGCTGCTTCTTTAGAAGGCAGGCATGTATGAAAGTGCTATGGCTGAGCATGACAAGCTTCCCCCAGAGATGTGGCCCAGTCTTCCCTTCTTCTCCCACAAAACAGCCTTTTAAAATCATGTGGGGACTTCATCACGAGGAAGCACCACCCCCTTCTTGTCCAGAAGAAGTCACACTAGTTACAGCTATGTTTGCTCAGTTTAGCTCAGGGTACCACCGTTGCGGAGATCTTGAAAATTACAGAAAGTACTGCAAGCTCTTGTTGGGTATTGACACAAATCATACTCATCCCTGTGTCTCCTGCCCTCTCACTACTGCCTCAAAGGAAGAAAAAACCTGACTGTTCTCCAGGTTGGTCTGTGACACCATAGCAGGCAGATGGTAAATTCCAGGGACAAGGATTCTCCATTCAAACCCCCTGATGCTCTTGGCCTACAGTTGAATCCTATGAGCAGAGTCAGAGCTGTGAAAAATCACTGCTGTGATGTGGCCCAACAGGAAACCTGGACATAGCTTAGCCAGGCCATTTGGAGTTTTTTAGATGAAAACTAGCACCTCCACTTGCACTCATAAGGCAACTGGGAGCCAAAGCAGAACACAGACATGTCTGAATGACAAGCCTGGGATTATATTTGCCTGCTCTCCTTCAGAGGCGGGCAATCATATTCTGTGGTAGCTGTGGCTTTGAAGTGGTCTCTAAGATAGATGCAATAGCTAGGTATCATCAAGATTACAGTAGCACCCATGCTTCCTAATCTGGACTGCAGTCCTCCTGAGCTGGACACTGTACAAACCACAGAATAAAGCCAGTGCCTGCCCCACAGAGACTACAGTCTAATTCAACAAAGCACTATCCTAGAAAGGGAAAACATAAGGTCTCCATTGCACTTGTTGGGTCAGCTGAACATACTAAAAGGCCACTGAGGGTCACGGCAGTTAGCTGAGAATACTAAAAATAATATCCATCTTAATGAAGGGAGCAGGCATTTTCCATATACATGTAATTATGTTTTCTTGTGTCTAGCCTGGACTGTTCCAAAGGCTTTCTTTAGCACTCTGTGCAGCCCAGTATTGAGAAAGCAGAGGCTACAAAATCCAGCTGAAATGAGTGATTGCCTGAAGGTTTTGGATCTGCCCAGAACAAGGTAGCTGGGTCTTAAATTCACTGCCAACAATGAGAAGGACCTGAAAAAACAAGCATCACTAGCCCACTGGCAATGCTTCAGCCCAAGCTGTCTAGACATTTACTTTGGCAGCTTTCCACACCCCTGGAACAGGAAAGAATGATGAGATGGAGCAATGCAAATGGAATATCCCAGTCCCAGAGAGGTGATTTTCCCCTGAAGGACCAGGCTGTTGACTTTTTAGGGACTGAGGACAGTATTTTCAGAAGTTGTCTCTGATTTAAGAGTTCAGTTTTGGGAGGTTCTGCTTGAGACACTTTAATTGTGGAGACACTAAGCGCTCAGCAACTCCAAGAGAAGTACTTAAAATCAGGTCTGAGTTCTTAAGATGGGCACCCGAAACCCAAGGGACAGATGAATCAGTTTAGCTAACAGACAAATCAGTTTAGCTAACAGAACTCTAAGAAACAAAATTCCTGTTTGTGCTGCTCAAGGAAACCACAAGAAAACTGGGCCAGCAGCAATCCTGTTTAAGAGGGTATGTTCCACTGAGCCCTGGCATCATTCTCTTTCAGATTCTGTAGTAAATTGCTCAGCACCATTTGTTTTCCTCCAAATGCTACACACCTGCTTCCCCAACTGCTGCTAGGTTGTCATTGCAAGTCATTGATTTATTGCATATTATCAGCCACCACCTCCATCTCTTACTGCTTCCACTAGCTTGTGCCCATTGTTTCCACCCCAGTTCTACATCCACTTTAATAGCCCACCATTACTTTCTACACTGAAATGTTTTAAATGAACCTCTTTTTCAGTACTGTGTAAAACGCCTTTTTGTGGAGCCAGCCAACTACCATACACCCATAGCATCCCCCTGTTCTACTGGCCCTGTTCTATTCCTGTGGCAATACTGGCAGCAGCCACATTTTGCCTTCCTGGCAGATAGTGATAACTGACTGCTAGACTCAAGGGAGAGCTTCCTCCTCCCTTCCAGCTCCAGGATTTCTGCTCCCTGTTAGGACGGGTTCTCATTGGAGAACTCAGACAAAAAGACCCCGTGGTCGGCTGGATAAGCCAGCAGCTTCTGACCTATCTGAGCTTGGACCCTACATCTTGTGTGGATTTTGAGGCTCATGGGCTAACCCCAGCACTCTGGTTATGAACAGGGCCAGAAGAGAAAAGAGCATCATCTGCCAGATTTGTTAACTGCCTTTAGCAATAGGGTTAGAAGGGGAAGAGATTCAAGGCTGATTTTCCCTCCTTCTACAACATTGGAGAGCCTTTCTGCTTGAGCTCCTGAGAACTCTATTCTGGCTAACTCTGCTGATGGCCTCTGAGTGCAGGGTCCTCTTGCCACAGGGAGTTGTACAATACCAAGCACTTACTTCCTTTGTCTCAAGAACAAGCAGCATAGCTGCAGTGATAGCCCTTCTTTACCAAGACTAATCCATGGGACTCTGATTGGACCAACAGAGAAGTTCCTCAGGAGCCAAGACACAGGTTGAGGGTCAGGGTTTGTTACCCACTACCTCCACAATGAAGTCATACACATGAAGATATCCACATCACCTATATCAATATACATGTAGCCATCTAGCTTTCCTCCTCCCATACCCCTTTCCCCTCTGTGCATCATCTGCAGCACCAAGAAACTCACACTGCCACTTACCCATGCACACAGCACATACATGCACACTCACATGGTCCTCTCTTACATGTACAGATCAGCATCACTGCACATACATATGGGCATGTATCTGGGCTTCCAGACTTCTGGAAAGTACAGGGAAAACTTGATGCTCTTTTATATACACGGCACATGCAGAAAAGCCCAGTGGTAGCCCAGGTACTCACATCATCCCACTTGATGAAGCGCTCGCCCTTGCAGAGGTACTCCTTCACCTCGGGGGCCTTCAGGATGGGCGTAAGCATCGACATTCTTCGCCAAGCCTGACCCTCAGATAGCAGAAGGGATGACAGCAAGGAGGTTCCTCTTTCTTGGCCCTTTCTCTTCTTCTGCCTCTTACATGGTGCTTTCTGTTGCAGCTAGCATCGGCATCAAGAAGCAAACAACCTCTTATATCCCAGCAAAAAACTTAGGGATAGCTCGGCCAGGCAAGAGAGGCGCTACTAATCTGCATTGCAAATCAGTATGTCTCCAAACAAGCAGGTGGATCCCAGCAGACGAACATGAAGATGAAGCTTTTTTTGGAAGAGGAAAGTCTACCTGAGATGCAAACGCACTCCAGAAGAGACGTGCTCCTTAGTACTCTGCACTACTGAAATTCAGCTCTAAGCAGATACTTCCGGAGTAGGACTTCCTTAAAATTCTCTCTTTGACAAATGCAGGCTCTGCCAACCAACCAGTTGTTAAACTATTTTATCAGAGCCCCATACCAAGACACGAGCAACCTCACCATGTGCAGTCAGCCCCAAACGCATTCTGGACCACTCACCCAGGGCAAAGGACTCATGTGTAGCACAGTTTGTATTCTACTTACATGGGCTTCAGGATTGTACAATTTTTAACAGACTTATTTTCACAATGACATCTACGAAGTAGAGAACTATTATTTCTGTTGCACCAACAGGATACCTGAGGCACAGGGTAGTTGAAATGACCAGGCCAAGATCACATATTTAATATGTGGCTGAGCTAGGAATTGAACCCAGGTCACAGACCCATGAAACACCTTGTCTTCTAAATTGCCTTTCCTAGTTCAGGTCATTTCTCTTTTAAGCAGGGGGAAACTTCAAGAGTGCTTATCACAGCACAAAAATCAAAGTGATTATTACAGCAATTTCTGGCCACAGATAGATTCTCTGGCTAGGTTCAGTATGAGTTTCATTAAAGTTCATTACCCTTTCAAGTCAACTGAATCCTAGATTTGAGCCCAAGCCATGTGACAATAATGGGTTTGATGCAAAACCTGACAGAGCAAATCAACCTTCACCAGGCATTCCTGTATATTTTTGGGTTTTTTTAACTTTAACCTCAGGGGAAGATTTGTAGAACAGGTGTGAACACCACAGACTGAAAGAAAAAAATGCCCACTGGCATCTCTGAAAGGCAAAACCCCTGGGTCTAGTGGAGAACCTCTAAAAGCACTTCACTGGACAGATTCATAGACCAGAGGGCACGTAAAGGTGAGACTCTCTCTTTACAGGGGGTGCCAGGATATTAACAGCACAGTGCAGATGGAGTGCCTTCCCCACAGCTGGAAACACAAAGAGTTGAAGGGCCTCTGTGCTAAATACAGAAGGTGGGAGGGGAAGGGGCACTTCCGTCAGCAGAAGCAGAGGTGCATTGGCAGCTCGGTAGGAGCGGAGTACGTGCAACTGGAATAGGGGGGGTTGGAGGCTTTTAGCCTTGTTTGAATAAAATAAACAGCAGGTTTACTGCAGCAAGCTCCCCATCAAAAGCAATTTCCATATGTGAGCTGGGATTTCATAGCAGTTCCCATCTATGAAAATCAAGCTGTAGCAATTGAGATTGTGATCTACTCTCAGCCAGCCTTCAGCCAAAGAGTTGTGAGGGGCAGGAAAGAAGAACATAGAATAAAATAAGCATTGTATGGAAAGGGTGGATAAGAAAAAGAAAGTGTGTACTGGGGTGGGAACCCTCCCATTATTCACAAAGAACATTTTGGCATTTTCGCAGTAAAATGCCAATGCAGTCCCCTCCCAAGCTTAACACACCCTTCCAGATAATCATTTCACCATGCACAAAACTAGCTCAAAAAATTGTGCAAGGCTATGAACAGGATTGTTCGGGGCACTCCCAAACTTCACTGATCCATTTTATATGGAAACGTTTAGGTGACATTCACTGTAGAGGGTGCTCCTGGTATAACTGGCAGCAAAAACTGAAGCAATAGTGGGACAGGTTTCCGCTGCAGAGGAGAAAGTCAAAACAAAAGCTAACAGCTTTAAAAGATTGTTACCAGGGTCAGTTCTTCCAATTTGGAAGTGTCAGTAGGCCTCCTGACCCACTGAGGGCACTGCTCTAGGGATTTGTGCATTTTAGCTGCCCATTGTGCTTTTCAAGCATTAATTAGTCATTCAAAGAGGAGGGGTATTAACCCCATTTTACAGCTGGGGACACTAAAGTAGAGAGATAACATGATATGCCCAGGACCACAGTGCTGGAGTTAGAACACAGGACACTTCCACTTCCAGTACAGTAACTAGTCCATATAGTTTGTCATGCTAGAGAGAGTCCTCCTTGTTGTGGTTAGGAGTTACACTGGCTGCTCAATATTAGCAGCCAGATGAGAAGATGCTTATTACATGCCACCCCTAGCAGTAGCAACATAGGGTATGTCTTGCTCCAAATGGAAAAAACAGTGGCTGCAAAGATCCTGCAAGCCAGTGCTGGTGACAAGCAGGGACATCCCTAGCAATGTGCAATATCATAGCAAACAACAATAGGAAACATTCAGTGCTGGGTACTAGGTTACATTTTCAAGGCCATCCTTGAAAAAAGCTATAAATATAGGACAAGACCCTTGGGTCCAGCAGAGAGATGGTCAGAGCAGAACTGTTGGGAATTGGAAAAATGTAATGATGGCTTAAAGCCTACTTTGCTCTCACCTGGTCCCCTGGATAAATGGCAGCAGCCTTAGGGATGCTCTAAATTATACTGAAAGTAACATGCCCCTAAGGACCATTTGGGGGGCTCACAGTTGCTGGAAGGTGGTGTTATGATGAAGAGTTGGGGAGGAGATGGTTTTCAGCTGTCCTTTGTGCTCTGGGAGCAGTGCTAAAAGAAAAGAGCAAAATACAGAGATCGCACTTAGAAGAAGGCACAGAGGAGGTTAGCTTTGGCATCTGTGTATAAAGCTCTGACAACATCTATCTCCCATACAGTGAGGACACTTTACTTTAGAGAGTGCCTGTCTTTCTGCTAGTATCAGAGACATTTCATTCTCCACACCCTCAGCCCTATCGATTTGATTGCTTTTCCTCTGTCCTGTTGATGCAACATCTTCACTGCAGCTTGGGGAGAGCACCCCTAGCTAGTGCCAGATAGTTCCATTCTCTTCTCTGTCCCCATCCCGGGGATCTTCTCTGTCACTATGCTCTGAGTGATCCAGGCTAACATGTGAGCACCTGATATTACACACATCATAGTGTGCCAGTTTTCCTTGATGAACAAAGGGCCAAGTTGCTAATTCTCTCAAGAGCATGTACATACTTCAGTAATGTGACCTGTTGCCTGCTAAAATCCTTGTCTGCATGAAGATGACTAGTACAACCCAACCTCACTTCCCCTTGTATAACTTAAATTCTTATCTTTAGTTTCACACTCCCTGTTGTAAGTAGAAGCTTCCTTCCCCTGCAAAAAATACGGCGGATGGATCAGTTGCCACTAAAGCAACGGTCTCCCCCTCTGTTGAAAGCTCTGTGGTCAGAGACAATGTATGTAATAGACCTTTGGGCATAATTAATCCCAACCTGCTTCAGGAACTCTGTTGGCATAGGGCAGGCTTACTGTAGTTAAAGAATAAGAAGCTAAAAAGGGAGTTAAGTTCATATTTCAGGGCACAGTCTCTGGGTTTTATAAGCTAAAATCTGAGAAACAGCAGCAAAGGGAAAGTAACATGCCCTGTTCCCATGTCCATTTTGTCTCACTAGGCAGTCACTCCTGATCATTGACTAGGAACAATCTTGGTCATTGCCTAACAGGATGTCTGTTTTGGCTAACACAAGGCTATAGCTTTGTGAGGATACCTCAGTGTCCCAGGCAATCATTGCAAGTCAGACAGGGAAGGGGAAGGAGAAAACTGGGCTAAGAAGGAAACTTTTTAGGAACAGTAGAAGAGGGACTTTCCAGCCTAAGCGAGAGCTGGGTGGGAGGGAGTTCAGGATGACAGAGGAATGGAGATTGGAAGAAAAGAAAGAGGATACAAAAGAACAGCAGACAGCAACCTTTGTAGGCTGCAGGCCGGAGTCACCCGGTTTGGGTCAGAGGAGGAGAGACAGGTAGATGCGACCCAGCTGCTGCCATTTTCCCCCACAACAGCATGGAGAGAGCACCTGTAGCTGGTGCTTTTCCCTAGAGGCATGAAGACAGTGCCCACAGCTGGTGCTCATTCCCATCGCAACATGGGAAAATGGCTGCTGCAAAGCCCCCTACTGCTGAAGCCTTATGTCCATGAGCTAGATCAGATGGCTCCATGGGCTGGGTATCTGACGTGCACACTGTAGGTTGCCAAACCCTGCAAAAGAACATAAAACTCCAGCGTTCACATACAGGAGGCGAACAGTAAACAAAACAGAACTAGAAGTAACAGTGGGAACAGGCCAGACCAGAGGAAATTCTCATCCCCATGGAGAACATGAAGGAATCTAGAATTTGAGGGGTCAGATGATCAACCCCCCACCCCACCACTACACTGTACATGAGCCTCATAGTAGAAGGGACACTGCAGATCTTAAGATAAACTGGTGCTTTTCACTTGAAAAATCATCAACTGGTTCTTAAGGCTCCTGAGTTCTGCTAAATGCCTATGTTTGGAACAGGGATACCAGCCCAAGAAGATTTTTTTACTGACATTCTTCAAGGTTTTCATTGACAACCAAACTTTTTTGCTGACACACATTTTTACTGATTGTTTTATACAATGTACATGTAACTCTTCTGCAAGGTCCTGGCCTGCTGCCAGACCCCAGTTAGAAGGCTGGGTTCAAATTTACATTAACCATAGTAAACATGTAAAATAATTTTGGTTGTCATTAAAAAATTTGCAGTAAAAAGGTGTTTTTGAGTTGGCAATCCTACTTCACTGCAGTGATGGTTTTACATTGTGCTGTTCTCCCCTGCCAGGAGTCCCCTACTTATCCCCACACCTTGATGTCCCAGCTTGCACCCTATACCATGCCATCCCTCTAGCCCACCCTCCAACCCCTGCTGGTCCTGCTCATCCCATCCTGATGCGGATCCCTAAAGAAGCCTACCTGTGACCCAGCAGTGTTAAAGGCAGCCGGGGATGCAGCAGCAGCAGGACATGGCTGAAATGTTTCCTGCTAGGACACCAGGTGGCATTGCCCTGCTCTGTCTGTCCCAGCTTCAGTTAAGCTGCAGCTGCCTAGTTTTTACTGACAGCTACATTATTTTTTATCTGGACATTACTGACAGCCATTTTTAGCCATTTTTACTGGCAGTTAGTAAATTTACTGAGAGTTAGCAACTCTGATGTGGATGTTCATCATGTGGTCAATGCATGTTACATGAAAGGCCCTTGTTTATTGTCCTGGCTGAGCAAAATCAGGAGGTATGGAAGCTGGGGAAAACAGAAAGGAAAGGAAAGGAAAGGAAAGGAAAAATCAGCAGAGTGTTTTTGAGCTAGGGAAAAAGCTTGATTTGAGTTTTCGGGGTAAGGGTGTAAAAGTCAGAAGTTTTTCTTCTTGTTTTTGTCTGAACCAGTGATTCCCCATGCAGTTGTTGTCCATTTGAGTGAAATTCCTTCACCCTGTGGAGAATGCTAATACAAAATGTATTCAGCACTACAGCTCCACTGAGAATATCTGGCCCTATGATCAGGGGTAAACATCACCCTTTACAAACTTTGCACTGTTGAGACCATCTGCCCCTTCACCTCATTTCCCTTTTTGTGTATGGTCACAGTGGAATACCTGTTCTTTGGTAAAGATCCCTGTGGACCTTTATTTATAAAGGACTGAATCACATAAAATGCCCGAATCCAAGTCTGCTATGAATTATGCTATCAAAGAACAATTTTAGACCCTTGAAATTTTAGGCACCATGTCTCCATCTTCTTGTGGTGGTACTCCACAGGCTCCATGTGCCCTTCCCCTGCTCACATAATCCTAAGTGTCTTTGCCTTTCACTTTTTCCATCTCTGCATTCATCTTTGTGAACATTTCCAGCTTATCTTTAAGGCTTTGCTGCTTTCTCTCAGTGACCTTGCTTATATGCTTGCCCCTTCTTCTTCTGTTTTCTCATGAATCTCTGCTTTACAAAACATTGATAAAACAGGCAAAGCAGGGCCTTTGGAGACTTTGCATGTAACAACATGTAGACAATGTTTTAAATTATCCTCTCTATTAAACTGTACTGACTACCTATTTCCCCAAGTCTAGAACAGTACATGGCAATACAGAATGAAATTCAGTCCTGGTAAAAGTAGGTACAATTCCACTGAAAGCTGGTCCAGAACTGTCACATTATAATTTTGTTTTGTGATATGTAATATTGACCTCTAGTGAAAGAACTGTGAAATTACACATATAGCCTTTATAATTAATTTCTAGTAACACTGTTGAATAATGTCCTAAGCAAAGCTGTGTGCCCCACTTTTTATTTCCTATCACCTGACCATAGAAAAACATAGTACACAAGAATGTGCTAGGGGACCAGAAATCCTATTCTACAATTCCTTATTCCATTGTCAATTGGACTACTGGTCTCTGTATGTTACAGGTGTCCTTCCATGACAAACCACAGATGACATGTGTTTCTGTTTGACAGCAGGGCTGTTTAATTTGGACTGCAGAATCTCATGTTTTTGCTTACAACAAAAACTAAATAAAATCCAGGGTCCCAAATTACTATTTTAAATAGACAAATATGCCAGGCCTGGCTACATACATTGACTGCTTTCTGGCTGCTTCTGAAACACAGAGTGCAGTAAGCATCAGTAGAAGGCTCACAACCCAGTTAAAGGGATGCCACTCAATTCCTATAATTATAGCAATATTATGTATTTGTGGCTAAAGGTGGCAAATGTTAACTGATATTGATTTGCAGTATAAGGGGGACATGAAGGCCATTTAAGACATGTTTTTCTAGGTTTAACCTGGATTACAGCCATTGCTATATACATGTGGATGTCTGCAGGCTGAATTATCATCAGTCCGAATGAACTAATCCTTACTGAATAAGGATTAAAGTTAATGCAGACCAGGACAGTCCAAAGTAGGCAATTTCAACTGTATTAACTAACATAGATATACAGCGGGTATCTAGGGCTTGCTATTGCTTGTGCGTACCACCAGGCGCCCCCTGCTGTCTCTACTACAGAAGTGAGTAATTCACAAAAACCTCCCTGATAGTCAATGATCATCTATTAACCCTTAATTCAAATTGAAATTTGATTTAAAACGCATGATGTAAATCAGTTAACAGGGTTAGAAAATGGTGAGCACATCTACAAACAGCTGAAAGGCCCAGGGACACATGCAATTAAGTGGTGAGCAAAGCTGAAAGAAAAGGTGCAGGGCCAGTCATACACAGGATATAACAAAGCATAACAAACTCAACACCTTATAGCAGAATAGCACATTATAGCAAAATCAATACCCAGTGGTTGAATAGAAGTTCTGACTAACTGATCTGTAAATCCAGTGATATTTCCCATGTATTTTCTTAATGAACAGGTAGTGCTGGGCTGGGAATCAGAAGATCTGTGTTCTAAGCCCAGGTCTGACCTGTTGTTTGACATTAGGCAAGTCACTGCCTCTCTCTTTTCCAACCCATCTTTCATTGGACATAGCTATTTAGATTGTAAACCCTTTGATACAAAGACTGTCTCTGTTTGTATAGTTTCTAGCAAAGCAAGACCCCAATCTCAGCTGGGGCCTCTGTGCTACTGTAATAATTGCAATATGCTGGACTCACCATCAGAATACCTGAATGTGCTACCCGTTCTCAAAATTCTACACACTGGGTGCGTTTACATGTGCATTTACTGCTCAGTAAGTTACCGAGCACTAAGTTATTGCACAGTAAACGGTTTTTAGGCCAGCTTCTCCATGACAGCCGTTAAAGCGCACTAATGCTGTGTGTGGACTGACTTGGGACTAAAGTCAGTCCACACACACAGTATTGCTGTACAGTAAGACATTTACACATGCGTTACTGCGCAGTAACTAACTGGGTGTAAATTTGATACCTGAGTTATGCCCAAACTAGTATAAGTTGCCATAGTCACTGCATGGCACAGGCATGCACTTGTAGATGCGTGTCCATACTGCACAGTAATTTTCGGTTACTGTGCAGTAGCTTAAATTACTGCACAGTAAATGTGTATGTGGAGACACACCCACTGGAGCTGTGTTTTATATTTTGCTCAGAAGGAGCCGAGATGCATGGTCAAACTTCTGGAAGTAAGTCCCAAAACAGTGGGCCTGCTACCAAGAAAACTCTCTGCACTTGTGAGTGAGGTCCAGAGGACCACAGCTCTTGCAGGAAGGTGCCAAAGCCGGAAGAGCACAGCAGTGATCTAGACATGATATGTTTACATCAGCATAAAAAAAGTAGGCTTTTAATTCCATATTTTGGCTCTTATATATGAGGGACCTACTTTTCAGAAGCAAAGAGTGCTTACAAACTCCATTTAAGAGAGCTAAAAGCCATGACTGTGAACTGCACATCCTGAGCAGGGCCATCTAGAAGCACAGCCCAGACAAGGGTTGAAAGGATAATAAAGGTAGCTTTAAATCTTCTCTGAACTTTCCAAATTCTGGTCCCTTTCTTCATCCTGTCTCATGTAACAAATCTCAGCTGCTCTAATGTACCACAGTCTCATATGACTACTTGCAGGCCACTCTGCCTTCCCATCTTCAGGAAACCCTTACAGTCGAGGATGATTGTCTTCCATTATTGTCTTATCTGTCTGTCTGAAGATGACTGACGAGGCCTATTCAGAATTGACAGACTCTGTAGCTTGAACATGTGTTTCTGTTTGGGGTGGGTGGTGCTGGATTCTTGATTTGGTCTCTGGCATGCCTGCTTTTCCCCCTCCTGTTGTTGCCATGAGGTGTCAAAGCACAGAGATCATTGCAGCAGGCTCCTCCTCCATTCAGGATGGTCCTGGGAAATTATCCCCCCTGAATTGACATTGATGTTGCATTTTTTTAAATTGGCCTTGAGGATGTCCCTGAAGTGCTTTTTCTGCCCTCCTGTTGAGCATATGCCTTGGCTGTACTGGGAGAATAAAATTTGCTTCAAGAGTCTGGAGTCAGACATCTGGATGACATGGCTGACCCAACAAAGTTGATGTTGGATGATCGTTGCCTCAATACTCGTGGTGTTTGCTTGCAGGAGGATGCTAATGTATCTGTCTTCCCACTGGATTTGAAGGAACTTCCACAGGCAGCATTGATGGTATTTCTCCAAAAACTTTAGATGTCTCCTGTAGGTTGTCCATGTCTCAGCTCCATACAGCAAGGTAGGGATCATGACTGTTTGATAAACCATGGGCTTGGTTTCGGATCTGATGTTTTGATCTTTGAACACTCGTTTCTCAAGTGTCCAGAAGCTGCACTTGTACATTTGAGGTGATGTTGGATTTCTTTGTCGATGTCAGCCTTCTGCAAGAGATGGTTTCTGAGGTACAAGACATACTCAATAGTCTCCAGAGTCTTACTGTGGATCTGGATTACCACAGCTGGGGACTATTCATTAGGAGCTTTCTGGTGGAGGACCTTAGTCCTCTGAATGTTAAGCATCAGTCCCATTTTCTTTTATGCCTCGGTAAAGACATCAACGAAGGTCTGCTTCTGAGTGAGAACAAACTACTGTGTCATCATTAATTTACTGAAGTTCAATGACTGAGGTCAGGGTGGTCTTGGTTGAGGTTAAACAGCTTGCCATCCATTCAGTAGTTTAGCTGCACTCCAGCTGGAAGCTTGTTGATGGTCAGATGCAGCACTGTGACAAGGAATATTGAGAAGGGCAGCGGAGCGATGATGCAGCCTTGCTTTACTCCTGTTTTAATGTTGAAGGGATCTGTGATAGAACCATTACTGAGAACCACTACTTGCCTACCATCACAGATCAGGCAGAAAATGGAGACAAATTTCTGTGGGCATCCAAACTTCAGAAGGATCCTCCACAATACTTCTCAGCTACAGAGTCGAAAGCTTTCATGAGGTCAAAGGCCACATAGAGAGGCTTATGTTGTTCCCAGCATTTCTCCTGCAGCTGTTGAGCTGTGAAGATCATGTCAGTTGTGCCTCTTGATGCCCTAAACCCACATTGAGATTCTGAGGAGCTCTTCAGCAAGTGGAAGGAGCCAGTTCAGGAGGGTTCTTGCAATGGTCTTTCCTGTGGTGGACAGCAAAGCGATTCTTCTATAGTTTCCACAGTCAGACTTGACTCCTTTCTTGAAGACTGTCACAATGATGGCATCCCTGAGGTCATCCGGAATTTCCTCCTCATCATTCCATATCTTTAAGATGAGGGCATGAAGCTGGGAAGTGAGCTCCTCTCCTTCCTGTTTGCAGGTATCAGGGGGGATTCCATCCACTCCAGATGCCTTGCTGTTCTTCATCTGCTTGATGGCTTTCATCACCTTCTCAAGGGTTAGAGGGATTCTGAGATCATCGTCAACTGGGCATTGTGGGGTGGAGTTGGAAACACTCTTGTCAACAGCACATTCTCAATTGAGAAGGCAGATCTGTACTGTGGGGTAGAGCTGTGCTGCTACTCAGCACATCTTGCCTTCCCATAATAGATGGAGTTCAGCACACCTCAGCTGTGTTCCCTCTGGCCCTTGTGAGTCTGGGCACACCTCTGTTCCAGTGACTGAGCAGCATGGGACTCTTCTGCCAAACATACAGTGGCAAAGAAATCCCTGCTATTTCAGAGGGGATATACCAGTGAGGCAGTCTGCCTGGCTCCAGTGTAACGGGGCCAGAATCAGGATCAGAGGCTCTTACTTTTCTCCCACTCTTCTTTTGGTTATCGTAACAACTCTTCCTCCTCAAAGCCCTGTGTAAACTATGGTCCAGGTCACTATGGGTTTAATGCAGTTGGCACAAAATGCCTGTAAATTGAAGTTTAGGCCAGGAAATAAAGAAGCTTCCAACTGAAAGTGCAAAGGAAGTTCAGGTAGGTAGGAGCAGATCCTCAGCTAACATAAACAGCAGAGCTAAATTGAGATACATCAACTGAAAATATAGCTGTCATGCTGTAATTTGGTCAGGGCACGGGGAGGTGATGCCTGCCCTGTGTACAGGTTATGCAAGATTTTTAAGCAGTCACACCTTTGAGTTTCTCTCTCATTCCATAGAGACCAGTCCCTTTTCCTTCCCACCACTTCTATGTTAGCTTTGCCTTAGCAGGAAGGGTTCTGTCAACTGAAACACTACAGGATCTTGCCATTGATTCTTGCTGATGAATTGTTCTACCTTGCTTATAAAGGAAAAACCTTCTATGCCCTGCCTTTTCTTGTTCATTTATTTTTGTACATTTACTTAAATTTTCTAGCTTAAATTTTGGGCCTAACTGCTGCTCCATGTTTACAATAAACTTATTTCTTTCCATCATGAGGTTAAAATTTATACCTTGAAAAGAGATTTATTTTCTTATTCCATCAGATCACTGAATGAAACAAACAAGGTACAAAACAAATTACAGGCAGAGATTCTTGGAAAAGAAGAACACTGCAGAAGAACAACAGCTAAACACACTGTACGACTGCTGTCGCTTCCTTTGGTTTCCCTGTTTAAACACAAGGTGCAAGAGACGCAGCAAAGGGAGAAGGGTTGCTATCAGAGGACAGAGTAGCTTACCTGATCCTTAATTAGAAATTTCTGTGGTATCCAAGAAGTTCTACAGAAAATGGAAACAGTTGCCTTTTTATAAACCACATCATCAAGTACAAAAGGGGAGCTCTTGTTCTAGAAGAGCCAGCAGGTGACAAATCACACTTGGGATTTGGAAAATCTTTTTCTATCTCACTCTGGAAAGTGGGACCAGCCTTTCTTTTCTGCTCACACTAAGTGTAGGTGCCTGGGATTTTCGTCTAAGTTCCTGATCCAGTAAAGTTAAAATGTGCTAATTAATTTGCCTTACTGGTTATCTATCAAAATGGCAGGCACTGCACTCAAGGTTCTGCACATTTCCTTATCCTTTACCTTTATATTCTTCACCCTGAAGATAAGGCTTTTTGCTCAGCACTGGGGAAAAAAATCACTAGGGAAGAAACATAGATCACCAGTTATAGATGTCAACTGCAATTAAAACGTATAAATCCCATGTTGATGGCTACCATATTACTGTTGGGTGCATCTCAAATGGCTTGGAAATTGGGCTTGGTTTAGACCAAAATCTAACAAACTGAATACACATATGAACTTTTAGGGGGCTTTTTTTTTTGTAAGCAGAACAGCCAAGTGTTTGTAGTACAAGTCTACAGCCTTACAGAATCCTTTTGTCATTCATTACTGCCAAAAGGATTTATTAAGTTTATTACTGAGCCAGCTATGCTGTGGGTGACAATGCAGTGGGCATGAGCTTTCTGCCAGAATTTTTCTCACTTCCCGCTCCTGCTCCTGGTAAGGCTGAAAATACCATTAAAACAGCTTCTCTCCTGGGATTTGGGCACTTCCATTTCCAGTCAATTCCAGGACCAGGAAATCCAGATAGAAAATATAATAATCCAAAAAGGGTAATCTCACTTGCAGCCTTGAGAAATGTGTCAAGGGGTATTTTATCTGAGTAATTTGCTCATTGCCACAGCACAGTGCTGCACAGGGAGCTCATTACTGTTAAGATGGGTTAATTAAGGCCAAAAGTATTTTTTAAGCCAGCTGCTCATTTGGGTACTGAGAAAGAAAGAACTGCAAAGTCAGTAACCACTTTGCAAATTTGTCTATAAATAAGTGTCCACTTGGATTCAACAGTAATTTTACTGCACTGAGATTTTTGTTGGGTGGTGACACTGTAATATTTTTTTTGTTTCTTGCCTGCAAAACATCTATTGAAGCAGCTGATTTCTGACTTCAGGTCCCTGCAATGTGGGTGTCACAAATGACTATGGATGCAACCAGCAGGTTCACACATAACGATGAAATGTTTTGCATTCAACTAGAAGATCTTTCAGAATATGTTGGGAAGGGCAGCATATAAATAAATATGGCACTTACAAAATGGGTGCAATGTTCTTTCAATATATTGATGTGTGAATCATACAGCTGAGACTTCCGAAAACCCTTGGGATGAGAGAAAGCTTTTCACTCCAGTATTTGGTAATGCTCCTACACCTACTGAATGCAGAAAGACACTGCCACTAAAGGATGCATTTATTTTTTTCCTGTTGTGCCTTTCAGATCTGAACAGTCCTCTGGCCCCTTTTTTCATTAAAAAAAAAGAAAAAAAATTAAATCTCTAATTTATTTAGTATAATTCATCTCCTACTGCTCCTCAAAGCCACAATGCAGTGTGTGTACCTTTGTCTTCAGAAAGTTGTTATTTTTGCCCCTACTTGATATTATGCTACACTCCCAACTAATGCTGAAACAAAACAGGGTTTCCCAAGCTGTCATGAACTCTGCTTTATTCAAGCCCAGCTAAGCTGTTCCCAATCATCACAGAGTCCAAACTCACTCTGTCTACATCAGGGGCGAGCAATTATTTCAGGCGGGGGGCCACTTACTGAGATTTGGCAAGCCATCAAGGGACGCTTGACAGGCAGCCAGGGACAGATAAATATTAATTTTCTAAATTTTTTAGGGGCTCCGTGGGCCGGATAGAATGGCCTGGCAGGCCACATCCGGCCCGCGGGCTGCGTTTTGCCCACCCCTGGTCTACATCCTCTGGCTTCATACATTTTCAACCATTTAAAAAGATACAAAAAAAGCCCAAAATACTTCAGGGCAATTACACCTGAATATTGTCTCACAACACAGAAGTATCATCAGTCATATCCCACCTGTCTCTGGACCCCCAGAGGGTCTTTGCCCTCCAGAGTCTGACTATCCAAGGCAGTATGGCTATAGAATCACCCGCATTCCCTGGATCTTCTGCAAAGTATAAATAAAAAGAAACCGCTTTAGTGTGTGTCACTGCAATGACACAGGCACAAGAGACAATGCTTTGTAACTTTAGGAGGAGACACTTCTCTGTCCTTGGGGAAAAATACTATCTATCACCTGCTATTACACTTAATGCCAAATTCTGCCCTAATATGACCTCCTCCCAAGTTACCTTGATGGTATCACAAAGCATGTGAGTGAGTGCAGGATCTGCCCTGGCTACTGCAAACTGCAGGGAGGGAAGCTCAATTGGAAATGAGGGAATTAAAAGAATGCTTGCTCCCCACCCACTTCAATTAAATAAACAAGGGAGAAAGAGACAGCACTGTCCCATGAGACAAGGGTAAGTGGGGAATTCCAGAGAGTTTGTGAAAATGTCCCTGGTAATGAAGAGAGGGATCAGACTCCATCTGCAGGGCTGAAAGGGCAAAAGACAACAGGGTCAAATGACGAATGCGTCACTAATGAAAGAAAGAGGGCAGAGATAGGCCAATGCCAGTATGAGAAAAGGTTCAGGACTAAGCTAGAATTTGCTCAAGGCTTTCAGCCTAGAATAAGATTACTTTAAAGGACATAATGAACTTGTTTAAGAGAAAGTATGTTGTGAAAACTCGTCAGTCTTGCTTTTTTATCCTACTACATACAAGAAGGAGATGGTCTGAAATTTAAAAGGCAACACACTGATAGCAAATAAAAATGAGTGATTCTTAACATAACCTACAAGCAGCCTCTGGAAGTCATGCTGCCACAGGAGGGCATCAAGATACCAAGGCTGGATTTAAAAAAAAAGGCAGGGACTGTATGTTACCTGCTATGGTAATGAGTAATACTCACAGTTATGCAGGCTAAAATACGAAAGGCCATCAAAGCTCAGCCCTCACCTTCAGGCATCATAACAAATTCTTTCCCTGTTTCCAACACTGCATAATAGATGTGCAGTATGTGTGTGGAGGAGAGTTAATGCATGGGGATGGGGATATGAAGATGGCTGTAGTCATCTGCTTCTGAAGCATCAGATAGCATCCACTGCCAGTCTCAGAACTTAGATTCAGGGCTATTTGCTATCTGTTCATTTTTATGGGACACTTGAAGAACAGACTAAAATATGCCATGGTAATAAGCAAGTCAGGAACAATGGGATTCCAAGATGCAAATTCATTGTTACATCTTTGTGTCAGTCAGATATTGAAAGAAACCACACCTCTTCTCTTAAAACAGAAGGAAGTGTCTGCTGAAGTTACAGGATTTTTGTTTGAGATGTTAAGGATCAACGGTACTGAAAGTCACAGAGACACAGAACACAGTAAGAGGAAAGAGAGAAGAGAAAAGAACAAGTCAAAAAAGAAAAGAAGAAAAGTAAGAGGAAAAAGAGACCGGCAGTGAATTAGCTGATCATCAAATACTAAGAGAAATGAACCAGGACGAATTAATCAACAACCTACTTTTGCAAGAATTGGGAAGTTGCTTTCAAACCTATTCCTCAGTAAATGAACCAGAAAAATCTTTGAGTGTTTGAAGTTTTCACTGTTTGTTTTTTTTAGCAATTCTCTTTCTCCAGTTTGTGGAAGCTTTGCCATGAGGATAACAAAAATTGTAAATTAAATATGATCATTGAGACCCAACATGAGTTGGAGCAAAGCATTCAGGTATCCCAGCTATAGATATGAGATAAAAGCCAAAACAGAACAGAATAGAAAGCAAAGTTTGTACAAGGATGTGGTAGCCATTACCACATTCTCCACATACATGTATTGACACTTGGGGTTATGCAAGATGTTTCAAAAAAAAAAAAAGAGAGAGAGAGATTTGGAAGGATATGTTGCAAGATGAAGTTTAGAAAGTGATGTTAAACTAGAGCTATCCTCTTAATTTTAATTCCTTTGGCAAGGGACAGAAGTTACACATAAACTGGTTTAAACCTGTAACAGAACAGAAGCTCAGTGCACATAAAGAAGCTCGGTGCACATTAAAATAAACCTGGTTGAACGTAGTATCAGATTTAATTGATTTGGGTCAAACTAGTTTATGAAAAGGGAAAATCTTTCACCTCCCAATTTCTAAAGTGCTGTTTAATTGTAAGGGAGGGGAGACAAGAAAAAATGTAAACTGTGGTATTAAAAATGAGTAGCTTGTCTGAGTAAATGTGCTTTTGTTTTGGATCAGATTGGTCCTAAACCTGCTGCCCTGGCTGAGATGGAGTCTTTGCTGTCCTTGCCAACGGTGGACAGATGTAGGAGTATATTTGAGCACAGTGAAGTCTCCCATTCAGTACCTAGTTTCTAGACGCACTGTATGTCCACAATTACATATTACAGCAGCTGAGAATTGATTTGATTTGAGGGACGACTGGTCCAAAGTCAGAAGCTATTTCTAGTGAACAAAAAGTGAGTTTTCCCTTATGCTAAGTATCCCTCCCACTAATGTTGAAAGCTCAATTTGAGCTGAGTCATTTTGCATCTCTCATATGTTCCTTATTGCTTGTAGAGGCTCTGGTTGCAGCACCTCTGAATCTGGTCTCCTTACAATGCTCTGTTCCTGGGGGAGGAAAGAAAAAAATTCTTCTTCCAAAAGACAGACTGCTTCCCCCATTAGAACCAGTCCCAGGTGACAGCTGGTTACCTGCTCTGTTATTTTGGCATTGCCATTTTAAGGTAAGACCTCTGGTGTCCTCCATCGGCTTCCATTGCCCTTTTAAGATTCTCTTACCCCCTCCCACAGGGGAAGGCTATTTCCATTTTTAAAAGCTTTTCCTTGCCCATTAACCACAGGAGGATTTATAAGGAAAGGATAAAAGGCAGGGTGGGGTGGGCTGGTGTTCAGATATGCTGGAAAAGTATTATCAGAATGCTCTAGGGAAAAAAAACCAACCTGAGGATTGGGTTAAACTAAACCTAGAAAAAAAAAACCATTATCAGAAAATAACTTATTTTAATACCTCCATCCCTTATCTATCTGTTCCTTTAAAAAAGCTCTTAATTTCTTTGCAATTTCTCATAAGGTGTGAAATTCTCTTGTTTTTCTATTAAGATATTGGAGGGGGGCAGTTCTGCTGGTTTCTGCAGGATCCAGCCTTGGACTGTTGGAGGCCGGAAACTTTTCTTTTTTGCTCCCTTCCCCATTTTTCTTTCTGCCTTTAAAACCGTCTTTTAAGTTAAATGAAATGAAGTTAATGTCGTTCCCTGCAGCTTGTCTGGCCAAGGCATACTCCTCTACCTCTCCCCATACTGTCGCAGGTGTCTCCCAGGTCCAAGATCTGCCCCCTTCACACCTACAGCTACAACCCATCTGAAGGTAAATGTTAGGAGCATTTAGGTGGGAGCAAGGACCCACTGTCAAAGGACTGGAGGTCTTTCCAGGCCAACACCCCCCCCCCACAACAGCTAAGGAGTTGAACAAAGAGGACTGGTGGAAGGGGCAGTTTCCTTCAGAGCTCTCCCAGACAGCGATTCTCAACCAAGGTGCTGCAGCACCCCAGGGGCGAGGGGTGGGGGATCCTGAGATCTTTTGAGGGGAGCCACAGGGTGCCACAGAGTTAGCACTCGCAGGTGCTATGATGCACAAGGCAAAGGCAGGGATTTGAAAGGCAAAGCACAGTGCTGAGCTGCTGGGAGCTTCCAGAGCTCTTTGCTGGAGGTGAAATGCCTGTTATCTTCCTCCGGTCAAGCAGGAAGTGAAAACTGTAAGAGCTGGCATTTTCCGAAGGGTGGCTGACCCCTGTCAAGGGATGCTGCGAGTCTAGCCCGGGGCCCCAGAAGCTTGAGAGCCAGTGCTCCGGGGTCCCGGGTGTCTCTGGAGGGCCTGGACCTCTGCCTGGACCCTGCAGGACCTGAGCAGCTGGAGCTTAAGGAAGCCGAGGGCCGGCGGGGGCTGCCAGGCTGCCGCCCAGCCCCCCGCGAGCCCTGCCCACGCGGCCGCTGCCCCTGGCGCCTACCTCGCTGCTCCTGTCCCGCGCCGTCCGCTCCCAGCGCCTCCGCAGCCTCCATCCCCGCGGCTCCTGCGGGAGCCCGACCCGCCGGGCAGCTGCGCTGGGTCTATATAGTTGCCCGGGACTGACCTCCCTTCCCGCCCCCCCACACACGCGTGCCCTCCAGTGCACGTGGCGCCCCGCGCTGCCCGCCCCGACGGCTCGGCCCGCTCCGCAGCCCCCGGGGGGCCCGCGCCCTGCACCGGGCGGGGCGGCGGCGCCTGGTGTGTGCGTGCACACGGGTGTGCCTGTACCTCTGCCTACATCGCGGGTGTACGTGTCTCGGTGTATCGCGGTGTGCATCTGGGTCTGTATATCGCGGTGTGTGTGTACGTCGGGGGGGGTACGCATGTCTGTGTATATCTGTGTGCGTCTGTGGGTGTAGATATAGGTCTGTGTATACTGTAGCCGTGTGTGTGTGTGTCTGTGTGTGGGGGGGTGTATGTATGCGTGTGTATATCAAGGGATGTGTAGACATGTCTGTATTGCTGTGTGCATCTGTGTGTATATATAGGTCTGTGTGTAGCTGTGGGTGTGTATCTGTGCACATTGGGGGGGTGTACGCATGTCTGTGTAGATCTGTGTGCGTAGATATAGGTCTGTGTATATTGTGTGGGGGGGGTCTGTGTGTGTGTGTGTGTGTACTCGGGAATGTCCCCACATCTGTGTGTGTAGGTAGTGGCTGGGACCGCGTGTACGGCGTGCGGGTGCAGCCGGGGCCCGGCGGAGTCGCCCGTTTAAGGCGGCGCGGCGGCGCGTTGCCGCTTTAAGGTCGCCCGGCCCGGCCCGCCCGGCCCTCCCCCGCGTGCTCGGTGCCAGCCCGCCGCCGCCAGACCCCGGAGCCGGGAGGCCCCGCACCGAACCGCTCCGCACCGCACCGCACCGCACCCGGCCCGGCCCCGGCCGCCGCCCGCCGCGCAGGGCGGGAGCGGCATGCGATAGCGGCGAGGCGGGCGGGCGGCACCACGGAGGGGTCGGTGGAGCAGCGGGGCAAGGGCCGCGCCCCCATGAAGGAGAAGGAGGCGGCGGAGCGGGGCAAGCCCGCCACCTACACGGGGGACAAGAAGGCGCGGATGGCGGCCAAGACCAACAAGAAGTGGGTGCGCCTGGCTACCGTGCTGGCCTACGTGCTCTCCGTCTCGCTCGCCGCCATCGTGCTCGCCGTCTACTACAGCCTCATCTGGCAGCCGGTGCGCAGCGGCGCCGCCTCGCCGGGCCCCGCCACGCCGAGCGCCGCCGCCAGCCCGCGCCCCGCCGCCGCCGCCGCCGCCGCCACGCGGGCCGAGCCGCACGCCGCCGCCGCCGGCCCCACGGAGCCGCCGCCGCGCCCGGCCTCCAGCCCGGGGCCGCCCGCCGCCTCCCCGGCGCCCGCCACGGCCGCCGGCCCCGCCGTGCTGCAGCGCGTAGAGCCGAGCCACTGATCCCGGCGCCGGCGGGCTGGACGGGGGCCGCCCGGGAAAGGCAGCTGGCATGGACCCCGGCCTCCTTCCCCCCCACCCCCTGTATATACTTGTGCACATAGAGGCACTTAGGCTGTACCTGTGCATAGAGACCAGATTATAGAGGTGTACAGATCTATACACGCACACGCACACGCACTCCCTGTATGTAAACACACACACCACAAGCTGATGCTGACTGCCGGCGAAAGGGCTATAGCGGGGAGACTCGCCTTGAAGATTACAGCCGTCCCGCAGGCCAAGGGATGCTTAAAGCCAGACAGACAGACCAACCGACTGCCAGAGGAGTTTGTGGGATCCGAGCTGTGCAACCTCCTTCTCTAGGGAAGACAGAGCTGCGCTGGGCAAAGCTGGAGAAGGGAGGAACTCAACATTTTACCTTCTTTGTTTTGTTTGGTTTTTTTGTTTGGGTTGGGTTGTAATCCTCAGGAAAGCAGTAGATCCCAGTGGGGCGTCTCTTGTGTTCACAGGGTCCCCTTTGTATGTTCCTGAGGGCTTCACCTAGGGGGACACAGGGGTTATTTGTTTATTTATTTATTTATTTCAGCTAAGCAACTGTTAATGGTGTTGAAATCCCCATTTGTAAGGAGCAGGCTTTTGTGTTCATAGATGGGGCCTTCAATCAAAGTTGCCCAGCTGGGTTGGAGAATTCACTTCTTCCCTCATCCATCTAGGCGGAAGGAACATCAAGCCTAGAGGCATGTTTCAGGGCAGAGGGAGAAGGAAGGCAGGAGGGTAAGGGGCACCCTGTGAGCATTAATGCTCATAGACTTCTAGCTAGGGCTCTTTTGGGAGGTTTTGTTTGGGTTTCTTCATTTTCCTCCATCATCTTCAGTCTTAAAGAGGATTCTGTGGCTTCATGTTTCTTTCACCAGGGCGAGCTTCTCCTGTTCGATCTGTATTGATTTCCTAATCTGTACATGGCAGTCTGTTACCTGTGAAATGATATTGGTATCCAAATTCTTCAACCAATACAGGATCTAAGTGGGAACAGAACATGGACTTAGGGGCTGTAATTGATGGTTTAAGTAAAAATTGTTTTTGTTTTAATAACGAGCATAAACTTATTTAAAAAATGTGAAAGGCAAATTGACTTGTTTACTATATTAAAATATTTTCCCAATATGAAAGTCTCTGTAATATGGTATATTCTCTTCTTGGGGGGATTTTGGGAAGGACTAAGGTTCAGAAGGGATTTCTTTTCTATTCCTTTGCTATTGAAGGTGCCCGTGTAACACAATCCCACTGATAACTTTATTATCCAGGTCCCGGGGAGAGGAGAAACAATATCCACTGTCCAGACTTAGTTAAGCAGATGTAGTAGTAGAAGACTCGGTCTTTTTCTGGGAGCACATCAGGCAGCTGAAATGATGTGCTGCATGTCATTAGATGCTTGATGAAACGGTTTATTTGTTTTCTTACCTGCCCAGACTGGCCGGGCTTGCAGACCAGTCATGTTCTGTGACCAACATGGCATCCAAGTTGTCAAAACTCAGGGTTATCGTTGTGTGACAGCCAGTTCCTAGCAAAGCAGGCACACTAAACAGACTCCTTATTTTAGTGCTTTCTTGGCACTTTAATGGCTTGAGGCTTTCTTGAGAAACAATTGGTTTTATTTACTAGCCAAAAAATAAAAAGTCCCTTGACCCAAGTGATTTATAGCTAATGGTCTGTTTTTAATCAATTTAATGTGTTTGGTCAATAACCTGACCTGAACATACTAACAGCAAGTGTATGACGCACCCTGTAGCATCCTGAACCGTCATTCTGACTCCAACCTTGCAAATTAAGAAACTTGGCAAAACCAGTTAAATGTTTGACTTTTCAGCCAGTAAACCCCTCTGTAAAGCTGTCACTGAGAATTCAAACTTCAGCAACTAAGTTTAAAAATGTAAATATGCTCTCTTGTTGCATGAATTACTCAGCCATATAAGCTACTTCTGTGTTCAGAAGTCCTTCCTGTCTCTCTTCGCTGACTGTGCATGGACTTCTGAGGAAATGGCCTTTATATTTTAACTTCTTTTCTAGGGCGGGAAAGAGGAGTGCGGGAGACAGGGAAGCTGCTGTGCTGACTGATTCTTGGCAGAAGCAAGAACACAATTGTCACTATCTTCCTATATGTGGTGTTAAGAGAACTGAGCTGCTACCATAACATAGCATTCCTGACTTGTGAATGGGCACCCAAACTGCTAATGAACTATCTAGTTATGTGTGTAGTTGGGCTGACAAGAGGCCTTGGTAAGCAACTGTCACGCAGCACCAAAAGAAGCTAGGTTTGTGAGGTATGGCTTCTGCTGCTACTGACATTAACCCCGCCATTGCAAGTGTTTTCATGGTACCAACCGTAACATGAAAAGAAGTTCTGTTATTTCAAGGATTACCCCAGGCATTTATGCCCCATTTTCCTTATTATCATTTTCACTACAAAACAAATCTTTGTGGGATTGAACATAATGGCGATGGTCTGAAATACTGTGTGCAAACTTTATCTGGGATTTGTCTACGGTAATATAAGGGGGAAAAGTACTCATTCTTTGGTGCCAGTAGAATCTAGGTTGTTCCTTGGATTTGGCACTAAAAACAGACCAGTCAAAAAAAGATTGCTAGTAGGGAACTGGTATTTAATTAAAACTAAACAAACCCTACATGGAAATCTGCTGAGACCAGAACTTCTTAATTGTGTCTGGCTGCTGTTCATAATTGGCCTGTGTGCGAAGGAAGGGGGTTATTAGGTGTTTCAAATACAAGTTCATGTTATCTTGCAAATGTATTTATTTTGTTTTAAAAATTGCTTTCTGAAGATTAATAGAGCAGGTAGAAGGGTAAATGAATTGAATTAAATGAGTGATACAGCCTCTTTCCAACCTGTTGTTTTACTGTAGAGAAACGCTGGATATGCACCTTGGCTGAAGTCATCTGACCCTAGCACTCTTTCCTGCCTAGGCAGGGGGTCGGACTCGACCTGATGAGGTCCCTTCCAACCTTAGCATCCGTGAATCATGGTGCTGACAAGTTAAAGCATTGTACCTGTTCAGTGGTATTACATGGAAGTTACTACCTAATAGGGCAATGGTAGTTTGACATCTTAAAACGGCAATGACTGCAAGAAGTTGACCCATTCATGACTATCCCCTTCTGAAATACCAAAATAGCTGAATTGCTAGTGTCACAAAACATGAAACCATCTTTCAGCATCCTTTTTCATGCGCTATTGCTCTATGTTTCTAAGGACGAGTTTGTGTTCCAGCAATCTCTCCTGTTTGCTGAGGGAGTAAAGTTGAGGTAAAGCAGACATTCATTTCTGAAGCTGTAATAAATGATTATTGAAGTATCCCATTAAGTTTACTACTATTATACTAAATGTACAAGAAAAAGCTGCTTTTAAAGCTACAGAGGATTTCCAGGATATTTGCCATGATCGCCTGGACAGTGTTAGTAGCTTTAAATAGCTTTGTTTGTCTCACTAAAAGAGGCTTTTAGCCCTTAGAACAATTTCTGAACTGGGTATCAGACGTCTTGCTCCTGCCTGAAGAAATCAGATAATACCCAGGATGCAATAGGTTTCTCCTTTGGGATGCTGCAGCCAGGCAGAAATGAGCATGTTCATGAGACTGTTGTACTTACTGCTTTAGATGTCTGAGGGTTTAAGACATAAGGTACTTAAGACTTGAGTAAACTTTAAAAACACTTAAAAAAACAGCAATGACTGTTCTTGTTTTTGATATGCAAGTTAACATCCTTTTTCCAGAACTTTATGATTTTCAAAAGAAATGGACTGCCTGCACAAAATGTAGCAGCTGGATTGATAATATAATGGGCCATGAATCTCTATTTACAACTCTTGTCTTTGGGCTGAACTGAGCCATCTGTATCTAGAGCATGCATTTAAATTCTTTAACCACATAGCTTGCATTTTTCTACTCAGGTTGTCAGATTGATTTAAATCCATTCTACCTTGCTAACCAAGAATCTGTGTTGTGCTGAGCCTGGCCCAGCATTCATTTCCATCTTCCCTTTCACAGGTGCTCCGGTGTTGTCATCTAGCCTGCAGGGTTCCTCATGAGTCCAAAAATTTGGTGGTAGGAGTGTGGTGGTACTACGATGGCATTGGTCCTGTTTTTAAACCTTTTGTCCCCTGTCTGTTTCTAAATGAGGAATGGACTGCAAAAAGCCCTGTTTTTCAGTTTATTGGTGGAAATACATATCAGTCATTTGTCCTCATGATTCTATTGGTTGTGCCTAGAGGTAGGGTGGTAAACATCCATTCCAAGGGAGGGAGTTGGCCTTTGTGGTAGCCCCACCCCTTGCTGCTGATTGGCGAAGGGGCCTAGTGGCCCCACCACTTGCTGCTGATTTGGCTGGGGAGGTGGTGACCCCACCTCTCATGACTGATGGCCAAGGGGGTTTGTCCCTCTCCAAGGGGATGTCTTGTATTCTGGGGATGTGCCACCTTTAGGTGGCACTGATCCCCTGCTGCCAAATTTCTAGACTTGTAGGTAGCCCTATGGGCCAGGTAGCATGGCTGTGTGGTGGACTGGGTGTGTTGGATTGGGCATGCAGGGCAGTGCAAGGCTTGATCCCAGTATGCAGATGGGATAGAGGTGGTGCAGTGTCCCAGGGCAGACTGCAGTGTGCTGGGGCTTATGCTGGGCCCTGGGGCCCAATCCTGGCACACAGGGTTAGGACCAGGCAGAGGTGGTGTGGGGCCCCAGGGCCTGATCCTGTCATGGGGTCTGATCTGGATATGTGGGACTAGGCAGAGGCATTATGGGGCCTGATCCTGCCCATGGAACAACCTGTTGCCACTTATCTTGCCTGCAGGTCTAAAAGATTGAGCAACACTGCTTTCAAGTTTAACCAATGTTCCTGTATTTAATTTGCATCTGAAACTTGTCAGGAGCATTTCAATGCATGGAAATGTGAGTGAACGGGAGTGATCTATTGGCACTGCCTGAACTGGATTTTGAAGAACAAATAGGATAGGTGACATGTTAAAGTATTTGGAGATTTAATTTAGTAATCTAAGGTGGCTTTGCTAATAAGACTCTTTCCAAAGAATTTTTATCCTTGTAGTGTTCTTTGATACTATTATTGGCTATAAGAACGTAAATGTGAACTCCCACTGGATCCTGTTTTAATTTTATTATTCAAACACAACTATTTGAATTACTTGCTGTTTGGTTACTTACTGATGGCACTCTAGGACTAATCCAGTATGGAAATGTATATTTTTCCTTCACCTGTATTAAAATTTGAACTTTGTTCTTTTCAAAAGAGCTTTAATTGTTGATATGAAACAATTCAGATAATTTAGATACATGTTTATAAATGGAATAAATGTGACAAAGATTTGAAGGAGAATAAATATCAAGTACTTTTTCATTAGTCTTCCTGGCCATAACAACCTTCCTCAGAGACAATGTCAAATTTGGCTTCTAAAAGAGATGGGTTTTGTGGAATAGATCATTCTGGTTTCTCACATGAGAATTTTAAGCAGATCAATTGTTTCTACTGGCCACAGTGTTCTCTTACAGGGAAATAAATAATGCTGCTCAAGGGCAGGTCCTGGCAACCTATGGCCTGCAGGCCCTATCCAGCTTGCAAAGAGACTGCATTCAGCCCATGGAGTTAGGGTGAGAGCAGAATGCAACAGCAGGACAATTTGGCAGTGAAGGAATCCCCAGCATAGGGTGGCATGGATTGGCACATGGTGACGCCTGGGTTGAATGAACAGCAGCCAGGTTGCAAGCAGCAGCTGGGGCAAATCAGCAGCAGCATGTCATAGATCCAGCTCTGTTAATTTGTCCCACTGCTACTCAAAGGTTCCTACCCCTGGTTCAGAAAAGTCTATTAATATAAGGGTTGTGGCAAACATTACTTTTATGGAACAACTAACATGTAAATCATGCTACAAATATTAAGATGCCACACATTCAGTCAGTTTATAGTATTGTAAAGTGGCAAACCAGACTCAAAAAGGTTCCACATATAATGTAGAAAGTTCTTGTGATTGGTTTGTATGTTGCATATATCCCAGAACTCGACCATCTGCCTGCCCCATCCTGAACATCCACTGTGTTTTGGGATGGGGCTTGGTACAGCCCCAGGGCCTGGGACATGGCCCCTCACCCTGATCCCTGGGATTGGGAAGGGTACAGCCCTAGAACTCCCCTATCCCCAGCAGCATATATGCTCTGTCCTGGAGCACTCATGCCTGAAGCTGGGGGTGGGGGAGCTTTCCTAAGAACAGTCTAGCTCCATCTTCTTTGGAACCGCCCTTCAGGTAGTTGAAGGCTGCTATTAAGTTCCTTCTCAGTGGGTGCATCTACATGTCCATTAATGTGCAATAATTATGGTGCATTAAGTTTAGTACCTGTTAATACCTTGTACCCCCACCTGTAATAACAGGTACTAAACTTAATGTGCCGTAATCACCGCTACTGCACATTAGCACCAACACACTCTTTTTTGTGAGGTTAATGCACAGTAGATCAATTCCACTGCATATCAGCGCATTAGCAATGGTTTTTGCCTGCTTTGTAATGTGCAGTAGAATTAGTCTACTGTGCATTTAGCATCGAGTAGATGCGCCCAGTGTTCTCTTCTCCAGACTAAATAAGCCCAGTTTCCTCAGCCTCTCCTCATAAGTCATGTGCCCTGGCCCTCTCAACATTTTTGTTGGCCTCTGCTGGACTGTCTCCAATTTGTCCACGTCCTTTCTGAAGTGGGGGGGGCTCAAAAATGGACACAGTACTCTAGATGTGGCTTTACCAGTGCTGAATAGGGGGAAATAATCACTTCCCTCAATCTGCTGGCAATGCTTCCACTGATGCAGTCCAGTATGCCATTAGCCTTCACTACAAGGGCACATTGTTGGCTCATATTCAGCTTACTGTCCAGTGTAACCCCTAAGTCCTTTTCTGCAGGGTTGCTGCTTAGCCAGTTGATCCCCAGCCTATACGGTGCATGGGATTGTTCTGTCCTAAGTGCAGGACTTTGCACTTCTCTTTATTGAACCTCATGAGATTGTTTTTGGTCCAATCCTCCTAGTTGTCAAGGTCTCTCTGAATCCTAACCCTACCGTCCGGCACATCTACTACTCCTCCCAGCTTGGTATCATCTGCAAACTTGCTGAGGGAATACTCTATCCCACTTCCAGATCACTGATGACGATATTGAACAAAACAGGCCCAAAACCAAAAAAAATTGTGTCAGCACAGGCCAGAGCTTCCAGAATTGGCTAGTAATCTGGGGTAAGGAAATCTGTATGCATCTTCTCAGAGGTTTTTTGTTTTTTTTTCACTTTATTTGGATTTTTGAAGGAATGCACCTCTGAAAAAGAGTTGCAAGGTGCAGAAGTGGGTACACAGAACCAATGATCACTTCTGAAAGATTAGAGGAGACTGAATTGATCTTAGTTAGCCAAATTTGGAACTGATCTGAAAGGGTTTGTATGTTAGCTGTTGGCAACTTATGATCTGGTCATCACTATCCAGGTAAAAGGGGAAGTATCCAGGAACTATGACCTAACTCAACACTAGTACTTCAGTAAGGCCATAGGGACAAAAGAGTGTATCAAAACGCTTGTGTAAGTAGGCATCCTGACTTGTCCTGAGATTGCATAAATCCAACATCCTACTTAGAGCAGTGATTATCAGCCAGGGTACCTTGAGTTCCTTTCAGGGGAACTGCAAGGTGCTGCACAGTTGGATGTGCAAACATGATTTAAAATATAAACCCAGAGATTTCAAATGCCATAATCCATAGCATTTAAAATATTTTGACCTGTTGTGGTCTTCCTACATTCTTTTCAAAAGAAGAATTGCTCTATTTTTCTGCAGTCAAAAAATGAGTGAAAACTAAGGTGGCATTTTCTGAGGGGTGCCTCAACCCTAAAAAACTTAAGAACCACCAAGTTAGAGGGTTCCTCCACATAACACCTTTCAAAGACCTAAGGCTAGGTATAGACAGTCAAAAAGCCCAACGCTGAATCAGTTCAGGCTTTGCAGGTTAATCTAAACTGCACAGATTAAATTGAAACAGAAGTGAACAGATCTTTACCTTTGATTCAGGAAATGCAGCCAAATGTCTGCAGTGGCTCAGACCAGAAGCCCGGTGTGGGGGAGGGTTCAGTGTTATAGAGCATGGCTTTCTGGCTGTGTGTTCACTTCTTCTTCCTGCTGCCCCCAAGGTCTCTAGGATTTGCAGTCCAAAACTACAGCAGCAAGACTCTGCAGGGCTGCTCATCACGTCCTCTTTCTGCTTCCTGATGCCTCTGGGAGTTGTAGCCCACTGTTACAGCCAGCAGTAAATTTGAGCAGGGGAAGGGGTGTTTAACCCCTCTCCTTGGCTCCAGACCCCAGCTGGGGTTTGCCTGGGGGTGGCAGTTCCCTGTAGACTGGGCTGCATCCCTAGCCAGGCTTGTCCCTCCCACCCCCTTTGTCAGCCAGCCCTTACTGCTCCAGGTAGGGAACAGAGGGGTGGGGCCAGCCCTGCTCTCTAGAGCAGGCAGACAGCACAGCCCAGTTCAGCACAGCCCAGGGATGCAAAGCATGCTGGGATGCAGGGGGACTGTGCTTTAACTTGAACTAGAAAGGGGTCTGGGGCAGAAGTTCCATAAACCAATTTGACCCAAATCAGTTAAGTCTGATGTTACATTCAACCAGGTTTATCTTAAACCAGTTTCAGCCATTTTGAAACTGGTTTATACGCACTGAGCTTCTATTCTGTTACAGGTTTAAACCAGCTTCTGATCACTTAAACCAATTTATGTGTAACTTCTGTCCCTAGCCCATGAGCCTGACAGGGTAACCTCATGCTATGACACCTGCAAAACGGTTGTAGCATTCCATTTTGATGTTAATGGGCATACAGGCACTGCAGGATATGTAGTATCTGAATTGTTTCACCCACCACTATTATGCTGTCGCTTGGCAACATTTTGAACAAGATGCCAATGCTATGCTATACCCAATGCTTGTTTTGTGGCTATAATTGACGTTGCATTGCTCTCCCCATAACTAAATGTATTATCGTTAATCGTTGTATAATGTAACTTTAAATACAAAAAATGTTTCTCCTCAAGGCATATTTTAGCTTCAGGCATGGAAGCCAATTGCAGCCAATTTGTCCATAGAAAAATTGGTGTGGAAAAATCAGTGAATGTTTCTGTTAGTTTGAAATACTTTCCACTCTTTAATATTCCATATTTGCACAGGATTTTACTTGTTCTAGCTAATCCATGCTGCATCCACCTGATATAGGTATTAACCTCATTACACATGGAGAAGGAGAACCTGAAGTTCTGTCTGGAATTTTCACATTCTCCTATTGAACTAACTGACCTGGAAGGAATTCGAACTACTCTAATAGAGCTAGGAGGAATTTGGTGTTTTTCTACTTGGGCTGAGGCCTCACCATTGCTAGGTTAATTTGCCCTAAGGATTTGTTCATGGAGACAAGACTTCAGTTCATCACAGCCTGTGGCCATGTCTAGATGAGATTTTTACTGCACAGTAGCCTAATTTACTGTGTAGTAAAGTGTCACTGTCTACACGTGCAGGCACTTACTGTGCAGTAAATTAATCTACTGAGCAGTAAATTTACTGTGCATCAAAGCCAAATAACATTTGTTTCATGTGTAGACATACCCTGTGACAACCATTTCAGTACAAACTTTTGACTGCAGTGGTCCTTGTTGAGGCTGGCAATAAATCTTGCAAATGTTGAAGAGTATATCCAGTAAGAGTCTGTTCTCTTGCTAGAAAGACTGTGCTTCATCTGAAAGAGTCCCTACTGCTTTCCTTATAACAGGAAGCACGAAAGAACAATCTGAAAGAATCGCTGAACTGCTGCCAGCTGGTATTATGAGAGGAAATGCAATTACCCCTGTAAGCAGATGACTGACAGACTGACTGCACACCACAGGCTTCTCTTATATTTGTGTTACTGTCATCATAGACAAAATTGAGTGGGTTTTTGTCATATCTAGGGAAGAGATCCAGCCTTGGTTTAATAAGTGGGCATTAGACTGTACTTATTGCAAACTTCCTGTTGGGTTGACTAGCCAAATCACAGCTTGAAGGAGTTTTGACACTTCTATATTTCCTATGTATGAGTAGCATTTAAAGTTTTCTTTTAAGGACAAAGATTTGAACAGAGAAAAAGTACAAGATAACAGGAAGAACGTATGGATGCCAGTTTTTTAAGTGATTGCTTGTGAGGCTGACAAGCCTGCTGTGGGTTGCTGTTAACCTTTCTACTGGAAGCAGTGTTGGTTGATGTGTGATAGCTCATAGTCTGCCTAGATTGCAGAAAAGGCCACAGATTATTGGACAGACACATGGATACCACGATAAGATGTTAAATTCCTGCTCAGAAGTGCTGCTGTTCTAGTGAAAGAAGCTAGAGGTTACCAATCCCTTGCAGAACTTCTTTATCACTGCCCATGACACAGAAATATTACTGAATTGGAACTTCTAGTGTTTCCTTATTAAAACTTTTATTTAACAAGAGTAATCCCCAAGCTTCAATTTTTCCCACCCTCTCTCTCTTTTCCTCTTGCAAGCCCCCGTAAGGAAGAAATAAATATTAATCGTGATTCTCCTCATAACTGCAACAGAGTGCCTACCAAAGCCAACTTTGCACATGGAGTGAACAGCCAGTTCTTAATTAAGGAAATTTAACATAGGTAGCTGACACCATATGTACAGAGCTTTCCATGAAATCTCCCTCCTTATTATGCACCACTTATTACATGGCACATTACTTGGGCTTATGGGAGAAATAGAAAGAGGAAGAGAAATTAAACAGAACCTTTCCCCCCTAAAAATGAGAGCTCACCAAAATGTGCTCAGGGTATTAAATAGAACTGAATAATCTTTATCTATAGAACTGGCATCAAGGGGCAGTGGGAATGCAAGCTTCTGCATGCTAACCCTGCTGTGTGCCTTGATGCTTGTTGGGCTAAGACAGTGGTTCTCAACATTTTTGGACTTGGGGTACCCCTTATGCAACTTGAGACTATTCTCCATAACTTTTGTGAATTAACTGGCACCCAATTTCAAAAACTAATTCATATATTACAGTGCTTGCCTCCTTGCAGAGTGACTGGACAGTGGGAGTGGGGGATCATCCAGGCAGGGACAAGCCTGAGCCTGTGCTTATTTGCTTTGCTTACAGGTGCTTAATCACTTCTGGTCAGATGAGTGGCATGGAGCCAGTCAGTGGGGTGGGTCATGCCCTGCAGTAGCCCCCCATGCCAGGGTCAAACTTCAGTGCTCCATTCCACCCTTGAGCACCGGATCAGGCCTGAGGGCCCCACACTGCTGCCACCAACCCCATGTACTAAGATAGAGATCCCATACTACACCTGCATGCTGGATTGGGACATGGGGTCCCAGACCACCTCCCCCTGGCCCTGCACACTGAGATCAGGCCCTGCACCACCCTGTGCATCTGATCCACTGTGCCCGATTCAGCATGCAAGGTTATGGAGGGTCTGCAGAATAGGACTTGGGGGTTAGAGTGAACAATAAGCTGGGTATAAGTCATTAGTATGCCTTTGTTGCCAAGAGGGCTAACAGCACACTGGGCTGCATTAGTAGGAGTGTTGCCAGCAGATCAAGGGAAGTAATTATGACCCTCCATTCTGCACTGGTGAGGCCACATCTGGAGTACTGTGTCCAATTTTGGGCCCCCCACTACAGAAAGAATGTGGACAAATTTGAGAGAGGCCAGTGGAGGGCAACAAAAATGTTGAGGGGGCTGGGGGACATGACTTCTGAGGAGAGGCTGAGGGCACTGGTCTTATTTAGTCTGGAGAAGAGAAGAGTAAGGGGGGATTTGATAGCTGCCTTTACCTGAAGGAAGGGTTCCAAAGAGGGTGGCGTGAGACTGTTCTTAGTGGTGACAGATGACAGAACAAGGAGCAACAGTCTCAAGTTGCAGCCAGGGAAGTTTAGGTTGGATATCAGGAAAAACCTTTCTGTCTAGGAGAGTGGCGAAGCACTGGAATGGGTTACCTAGCGCAGTGGCAGAATCTCCATCCTTGGAGGTTTTTAAGGTCCAGCTTGACGAAGCCCTGCCTGGGATGATCTAGTTGGGATGGTCCTGCATTGTGCAGAGGGTTGGACTAGAGACCTCCTGAGGTGCCTTCCATCCCTAATTTTCTATGATTCTATGGTGTCTGGCCTTTGGGGCTCCCCACAGTTCTGACCATTTGGCAACAAGGACCTGGTGCCACTGCTCCCCTGCCACCAATTTTTTTTTACTTGTGAGGAGCCCTGCACTGCCAGGGGCTGGATTTGGCCTGTGGGCTGGGGGTTGAACACTCTTGTCTTAGCTTATCCGCTTATCTCCTCAAACTTTGCATCACCCTTCAAAAGATCTCAAGACACGTCAGGCTGTGGCACCCTGATTGAGACTCACTGGGCTAAGGGACTCTCTTAGATATGGACCCTCTTGGAGTTGAACTGAAACGACCAAATCCTTCTTACATAAGCTACCAAAATATAAGGTTATGAGTGGCAATTAATTTAGAATTGCCATTTGGTTAAAGGTGAGGTCAATATGGGGGAGAAAGGGTTTGTAGACAATTACACACAAAGGATTTGTAAACAATGACTGAGTCCAGCCCAGGATGTCACATGGAAATTTAGCCTTTAATAAGATAAAATTTTCTGGAATTGAAGCCATTTTACAATCTGGTTTGTATCTGTCTTTTTTTCCCCCCTGTGGAGAATAATCCCACTTTGACCTTGAGGGTTGAAAATGATTTCTCATAAAGCATAAGGGTATCAGTATGTCTCTTGCTAATAGCTTTGGACTGTGCCAATAATCTGTCATCAATTTAGCAGATAGAATAAATTCCCCAGTCATTTCCCTATAAGTTGAAGTCACATGGATGCTTTAGATTTGAATTATTGGGAAAACCACAAAACATCTCTATGCAAGTATTAGTTTATTAAAACACTACATATTATTTCAATTCACTCATGCCAATCTTTTCAGAAAAACAATTTGGCTAACTATTCTTCTTCTTATGAAACAAATGAAATCTGCAGTCACACATACACACGCACACACACACATTCACATCTCCTTTCACGGGAGAGTATGAAATTGTTTCAAGTCTTGGGACAGGGTTTGCCAATAAGGACAATACACCTGCTCTATCAGTCGTGAGCTTGAAAGTATGTAATGTTAATCTTCTGAGCCCTCATTCCACCTTTTCTTTAATTGGTCTTCAGTTGGTATAAATCAGCACAGCTGAGTTAAAATTAATGAAGCTATAATTTAATCTGATTTACACCTTTAGAGGATCAGCCAGCTCTTTGATATGAAAGGTGTCTTTTCCTAAGGCCAAGACGTAAGACTTCCATGTGGCAGATTCAAGGGGACTTGCTACCTACTTACACAAGCGCAAAGCTATGGAAAGCATGAGTAGGAAGCCTAGACCTTCATGTCTAACCAACAAAAGCCTTTTGTTGGGGTGGGTAGACAGGAGGTCTGCTATGTTTGTATGGCCCTCTTCTTCCCCTGCCTGGTGCACACAACTATCAGTGTATGCTCACTTCACCCAGAACCTGTCTATCTCTTGTGATGTTTAAATAACAGTCTTGGTACTTTATCAGAATACCTTCTGTATGCCATAAGCATATCCACAGGATCCAGCAGCTTATTCAGAAAAAGCCCCGTCTCTACAAACAAGCTGTTTTAGTCCCTGCCATTTGTGTGGCTAAGTTCAAAAGGAGAACATGGTCACCTCCCTAATGACAGAAGGCATGAACGAGGTTCTGAACTTCTCAAAAATATTCAGTAACCACAGTGTAACTCGGTCATGCTCTACCTCCTCAATGCCATGTTGGCTGCAAGACTACAGGATATTCCTGACGCCTCTTCAACCACTTAGGAGGCTCCATTGCAAACCTCTCTCCTAACACTAACTTTCCAACTTCCTACAAAGCTACATTATAATCCTTCTCCCCATAAGTGTCCTCTACCCCCTGTAGTATCCTTCTTTCAGAAAAAAGTTTTCCTCTCCCTTTAACTAAAAGAGAAGCACTTCCTATAAACCCTTTAATATACCTGCCATCCATTTCTTGGAGGGCATGGTGTCCTATCATCCTCTGAGGAGGAGGAGAGTGAGTGGTTGGAAAAACTGAAATCTATATCTCAATTTTATACAGAATTAGAATTAGTTATTAGATAGAATAAAGTGCATACAGTATATAGTTCATGGCTTGCCACACACCCACAATGTAAGAAAAATCAACATGAAATAAAAGTGACAGTGTTTCCTCTTCTCTCTCATGTGGTGCCTTTCTCTGTCCCTTGGCATAAAGACAGGTACTATGGGAAGAGGCAAAAACTGTGAGCAGTTAGTCTCAGGGAGGTGAATGGTTGCTGAACAGTAAGCCCTAGTCGGTGGTAAATGGTGATATTGGACGCAGAAGGGTGAAGGACTGGTGCTGAAAGTTGATTTCATACAAGTTCAAAGAGTGAGAAGTTTGTGTTCCTCCTTCTTCCTCATCAACCATCTTTTTAGTACTTTGTCCTAGAAAAACAAAACAAAACCACAAGCAAAATTATCAGCATATAAGGAACTGCTGAGCAGTAAATTAAAGTGTCTGCTGAGTTCTAATTTGACCTTCCTGCACAGCTAGGGCTGTTCACAAGATTCCAGCATAACATAATCCCCAAAGCTTGACTTCCAAGTGTAATAGGAGCAGCAGACAGGGGCTCAAATACCACAGGGAGATGCACACTGTAAATATCTGGATAAAACACAGATACCAACCCCTCCTTTGTCCAAGATAAGAATGTTTTTGTCTTGAGCACTAAGAGTCAATGCCTTTGTATGGATTTGTACACCAGTTAGTGCAGTGGGGACTCAATCCTGATTACAGCCTCTATTTAATAAACATTAAACAATAACAGATTGATCCCTAAGGGTCTGGTGGTAAAGGAATAAGTGCCTATAAAGGTTGAACAAAGACAGCCACAGCCAGCGCACTGAGCCCACTGTCCTGTATTACCTTCCAAACCTAGATACATTGATTTTAACAAGGAAAGACTTTTTTGCCCTTTTCCTTTGCTGGCTGATCTGATGCCAGTCAAAGTTGCTGAATTAGCACTTTCTGGTGTTTAAATCCATGAATCTGTATTTTGCTGACACAGATTTTAACACCCAAGGTGCACAAGAAGGAGGGAGGTTATAAGGGTTATAAAACAATACAGGAATGAAATACCATGAAAGAAAGAGAAGAATAGTAATCATAGGACAAAAAGGAAGAGCTATAAGAAGCACTGAAAAACAGTTTTGGATATTTGATAAAGTTTTACAATTCAGTGATTAGGAATATGCCATTTGATACCGAGGTAAACCATTATAAAATCCATGACATACATATCAAATATGCATTTTTAAAAGATCTTTGACACACTTGTTATAGTTCTCACTTGTGCATTCAATGAATGGGCTGGATGTCTCCTTCTTGCAGTGAGGATGTAACTTCTTATCATTCCTAGCAGGGGGCAAATGAGTTCCAGAAACCCAACCAAAAAAATTGTTCTGCTGCTGAACAGTTCAGTTAATGGATCCTGAGAAACATGATAAGACAAAACCCTGAAGTGATGTTTGCAGAGTGCAAATTAGACATTTTTTATGCAGAGATTTCCTCACTTAGCTTCTCTCAGACAAACCTCTACCTCTCCACCAAAAGGAAGTACATATAGTTTGATGTCCTAAAAACTATACAACACAGGTTGCAGACCTTCCAAGAATTAATTGTTAATCAAACTACAGCTTATTCACTCAAGTTAAAAATCATCAGCAATGAGAAATTACTACGTGCCAAAAAATGGTGAGGGAAGTAGGTTTTCGAAACTACCTAAATTTAGGAGGACAAGCCCCACAGACTTTCACTGGAATTTGTGCTCCCAAATTTCTTAGATGCTTTCTAGAATCCCCCCTTTAAAGGTGGCCATCCACCTCTGCATTCAGTTGATGCACAACCTAATTCTGCTTGGGCGCGCCTATATGAGATGCCTTAATGCGCAGTGAACTGTTCACAAAGAAATATTCGCCTTTGCTACTGCGCATTAGCACAGCTATTGTGCCTTTATCTAGTATGTACCTCATATTAGAGATACTAAACTTAATGCAGTTTCATAGCTTCATAGTTGTTAGGGGCTGAAAGGTCCAGGTCATCAGGTCCAGCCCCCCTGCACTTAGGCAGGAAAGACTGCTGGGATCAGATGACCCCAGCAAGGCGGGCATTAAGACGCTTTTTGAAGGCAGCAAAGGCGCATTAATGAACGTGTAGATGTGCCCCTTGGGTACTAAATCCACCTACTCCACAGCACAGAACACTTATTTTAGAGATTTGCCATGCACTATGCTATGTTGCATTATAATGAAAGTGAATTCATCATCATTATCATTAGCCTATTCAAGAGCAATGCTACCAGGAAGAAGCCAGTCCATAAACATTTGGACCTGAAGTGAGCAGGGAACAGCCTCAGAATGGGAGTCTTGAAGGTGGGGAGACAGCAAGGGTTAAGGCCCAAGGGAGGGGTACAATTGTCACTAATGAAGCCAGTTACATTTGCCCTCAACCTTTCTATCCTAAGCCTTCAAGACTTAATGGCAGGGGGTCTCTTTTAGTTCCCCATAGGGCTAAAGAATTGAAGCCGTTCCCTGCCACAGCTCTCTATGAATTTATTGAGAAGTGTCAGTTTCTGTATGCAGTGTTTGATGCTGCAACCTTTAGCACTGGTTTGCATCAGAACACTGACCTCCCATGTCATTTTAAATCCTGCAGTGTGCAGGGCTTTAGCTGCACAACTCTTTTTTATGTCAGTAAGAGCAGTGAGGTCAGATACTACTTTGGCTACTTTGGAAAGTCACCCTAGCTGCATTTGTTTCTAAGAAGTTGAGGTTAATTTTCTCAAGAGAATTAAATGAAAAGCTTTTTTTTCTTCTTCTTTTTGTTGTCATTTATTTCTCAAGGACATTGTTGAAAGTTCTCCAGGGGATTCTAGGCCTGCACTTTGGATAAATATTTACTGCTTATTGTTTGAAGCAGGGGATGAAAGCACCATCAAGCCCTCTGCACAGCCTCACCAGCTGGGCCTGGTGTATGGCTTGGGGGTGAAGGGAAGTTTTTGTACCCTATGGGACACCTAAACAAACCAAACAGCCACCTAACAATGGTATTTGTGAAATCCACATCACTTGCTCTGTGGCAGAGGGCCATGGCCACTGGAGCTGGGGTTCTGTGGAAATGGATAGATGCTATAAAAATTTGAATTCGGGTGTTACAGCTGGTTCAGCCTTACAGTAATCTCACAAAGGGCAGGTGAAGGGATGGGTGGAAGTCCCACCCAGTGGTACTGCACTGCTATTGTCTACAGGGGGGTGGATGGAAAGGAGCATCCATTCAGTTGCATAGACCTCTTCAGAAAAAACAAACCAATCATTTACTCTTCAGGGAATCCTCCTCGTCGCTCTAGAGCTCATGAGATCTCTTCCTGCTATGCATTCTTCCTGTGACAGCCACAGTCGTATTCAGTGGGCCATATGTTGTTCTACTCCAGAGGCATCAAAATATGGCCCATGGGCTGGATTCAGGCTGTGAGGCCATTCAATTCAGCCCATGGGGTCCCTAGAAATTTAGAAAATTTATATTTATCTATCCTTGCTTCCTGTCAAAAATGACAGGAGCCAGGGGTAGTAGGACCCAGGGGAAGCCCCAGCAGGCTCCTGCAACAGCAGGGCCCACCCCATTTCACCCCAGCTGGAAGCCCCAGTAGGGGCTTCTGGCCTGGGACCATGTGGCTGCACTGGCACCAAAAACTCAGGTAAAGGGGGAGGGAAGGGCAAGGCAGGACCCTGAGCAGCTACGGAGATGCTGCTGAGCGCAGGCCCCTCCCCCACCCTGTGGCTGGCGCTCCCCGCTGCAGCCACTTGCAGCCCATGTAGGGCTGTCCTGAGCAGGCACAGGCAGCTCCACATGGGCTGTGAGCAGCTGCAGCAAGGATCACTAGCCACAGGGCAGGGGAGGGGCTGCTTTTCCCTGCGCTCACCACCAGCTTGTAACCCACCCCCACTGACAGCCTGGGCCCCACGCCGGCTCTGGGCTCACCCATCAGGGCTGTGCTGTGGCAGCAGCAGTTGCTCGGCACAGAGGAAAGTGGCCCCCCCCACTTGCCATGCCAAACAGTGTTTGCTGCTGCTGCCTGCACTCACCACCAGATCCTTTCCTGCCAGCAAGCAGGGGGTTGGGGTTGCATGTTGCCCCCCACCTGTACTGCAGGGTTGGGGGGCATTGGGAATGAGTGGGTGCAAGAGTCAGTGGGAGCATGTGGCCTGCATTGGTGTCCCAGGGCCAGTGCTGGTGGGGCCCAGAGCGGGGCAGCAGGAGTACAGGGTCTCAGCCAGCAGGGGCTCTATGGAGCCGGGCCAGCTCTCCCGTCTCGCTGCTGGAGCATCCCAGCCCGGCTCCACAGACCCCTGTCAGCCTGCGCCCCGCTGTGGGCCCCACTGGTGCTGGCCCTGGGACATTGGTCCCAAGACGGTGACCAGGGGGTGGGGCACCTGTCAAGGCGTGGGGCTACCCATGCAGCCCTCAGCAGCTTCCCAAAACTGGGTAAGCGGCCCTCCACCCAAAATAATTGCCTGCCCCTGTTCTATTCAGAGCCAGCTCAGGCTATTCCTTTATCAGCTAAAAAGATGACAGGATTAGATCTCTACAGAAATGGGATTTTCCATTTCACAGGAAATTTCACAGTTTCGAAGTCATTCTGTTCCAAAATGAAAAAAAAAATAATCAAAACATTTCCTGTGAAACAAAATTCCAAAATACAAATATCAACTTTTGGCTCACAGAAAAATTTTGATAACATCATAATGTTGTTTTAATAAAGTCATAACATTCTGTTCTAATTTTGACTTTTTAAAGTTTCATATGTATAACATCTGAAATAAAAAGTCATTTCAAAACTGAAAATCAAAATGCTCTGTTCTTAAATGGAATGTTTTAACCATACACAATGCTCCAGTCTGCTTCCCCCACTTAATACAGACGTTTGTCAAAATTGACATATATCCATTATTTTTTTACTTTCAACAGATAAGTATATCCTAACTAAAATATTCCATGGTAAACTTACTGATCCCCTTTAGACGGAGCTGTGCCCATTTCAGGCAGGATTGCCAAACATACTGTCTCTGCAATGACCCTGCTCAAAGGAGTGAGAGACTAGGACCAAAAAAGGAATCAAAGTTTCCTATGTAGTAGTTGAGATAATTTTCATTAGTCAATGGTCCTATGCCCCTCTGGAATATAACTCCTCAATGCTGATCAGACCCACTATTGGATTTAACTGATTACTTTCCATTTCAGTACTGTACTCTTCTCCCCAGTAGTCCAGGATTCCCCTATTCATAATTTTTGTACCTTGTTTATTGTACCATTGCACTAAAGCACCTACAGTTTTCAAAGTGTTTTTTATGACAGTGCATTCCTTTTCCTGTGCTTCCTTTTGCTTCAGATCCAATCCTTCTCAACAGCATTCAAACCCTTGTATGACACTTGGTGTATTGTCAAATCAACCTTTTGATTAAACTCTCAATTGCAAATCCTGGCAATGAACACTAATACAGAACATGGTAAAATCTTCCTGCTGGGACATGTGGGGCTTCATTGAAACACTACCATTCAATGTCCTTCCAAGAAGCAAGTCCCTTGTATAACTGAAACCCCCATAGTCCATCACATGAATAAAGTCCTTTCTGTAAAAGAATACTCACTCCATTGCTGTTGATGCATCATAGGGTGAACTCCCCCCCCCCCCCCCCCGCCTCTTCTGTAAAGTGATAAATCTCATAATTATATTGGCCTGATGTTGGATCAATCAGATTATGCATTGACGTCAAACTGTTAAAAACTACTCACAAGACACAAGCCTGCAGCCCTTTGAATGGATTATGGCCAATTCACTCAGAGCTGACTACTATTTCTTGAGAAATTTCTCTTCAAATAGTAAGAGGAAGCAAACTGGCAAGGTAATTTTGGCATCAGGACACTAACCCTTTAATTTTGCAAAGTAATAAACAATGGCATATACCACTCTATTTGATGCAGGGGCTTACAGAATGATCATTCTTTTGGCTTTCTCTAACCCTGGATCCTGCAGACACCCATATTTGGCAGGTACTGTTGGTTCTTTTAGTATGCAGTGAAAAAACCAAAGACATTTCACACCCAGCTATTTCCATTACTGGGTTGGGAGTTCTCTCCCCCAACGGCATTATAAAATCATATCACAGATTTGGAAGGAACCCTAATAATTTTAGATCAACCCCTCCTGCAGAGATGCAGAATTTGCTGTTCTTGAACTATCCCAGCCTGTCAGTCTCTTAAAAACACTTAAAGAAGAATATTTTCCAGATTCACTAGGAAGCTAGTCCCATTGTTCTTCCATTCTTCTAGTTAGGAGATTTTTCCAGAGATATAAACTAAATCTGTTTTGCTGCAATTTCAGCTCACTGTCTCATGTCCTGCTCTCTGTGACAAGAGAGAACAATTTTTCTCCATCTTCCTTACGGCAGCCTTTCAAATAATTAAGAACTGCTAACATGGCTCCCTTATCTCCTTTCCTTGAGACTAAACACACCAAATTCCTTCAGCATTTCCCCCTGCAGCTTGCATGTCAATCTCTTTTATCATCTTCATCACTTGCTTCTGGATTTCCTCTAGATCTTCTGTATATCCTTCTTAAAACATCATGCCCCAAAATGAATAGTGCTCCAGCAGAGGCCTAAGCAATAGGCCTGTGTGAGTAGGCAGCTATTCGATTTGGCTTCGGATCTGGCCATTTTAGATGGCCAGGGATCCAATCCAGAGCTCCAGACCAGGTTCCTGCTTCAATCCAACCGAAGTGGCTCCAAAACTTCGAAGCTGCCTTGGAAATCTGGCCATAGGGTATAACAGATAATCAATTAAATATCGATCACTTTGTTGTTCTGTGTCTGATTTGGATGAAACATGCAGAGATGGTAGCCTCTGCTAAGAGCATAAAGCCTGCCAACTTTCAAAAAAATCAGTGCAGGGGTTTGGGGGGAACTGTACCCCAAATTCTTGAAAGCAAAACTCATGTCACGTGTATGTATTACACCACAGTGGGGTGGTAGCCCCTGGTGAGGCCACAAAGCCTGCCAAGTTTCAAGAAGATCAGTGCAGGGGTTTGGGGGGAACTGCACCTCAAGCTGCTGACAGGCAAAACTCGTGACACAGATAACCCTGTGTGTGTTAAGACACAGCAGGGTGAAAGCTGCAGGGATGGTAATCCCTGCTGAGGCTACGAAGCCTGCCAGCTGTTGAGGAGATAGATGCAGGGGGGTTCTGGGTTCTGAAGACCTGCACCTCTGGTTGCTGACAGGCAAAACTCATGACATGGGTGCTTGTGCAACTTACTGTCTCTGTCTTGGGGCAGTTGATTGTCTGTATTGATTCTTTCCTCTCCTTAGTCTGTGGTTTTGTAGGTGTGAACTGTTGCTAATTAACTGGTTACATTAGCTAGCAACTGTGTATTGAGCTGGTCCCTGAGTGAATCTTGACTGATTGGTAACGGGTAACACAGTAGCTTAGCAGCCAGGCCTGCAGTTGTCACACCCCCCCCCCCCCCCCCCCCGCAACAAAGACAGACACAGTTGCACAAGCACCCATGTCATGAGTTTTGCCTGACAGCAGCCAGAGGTGCAGGGCCCCAGAATCCCCCTGCACCAATCTCCTCGACAGCTGGCAGGCTTCATGGCAGCAGCAGGGGCTAGCAGGCCTGCAGCTTTCACCCTGCTGCACCTTAATACACACAGTGTCACCAATGTCACAAGTGTTGCTTGTCTGCAGCTTGAGGTGCAGTTTTCCCCAAA